>NW_024424675.1:43865527-44007623 GCF_017311325.1 Ursus maritimus | reverse complement strand
GGCCCCGGGAAAAAAAAAGCCGATGTCCTAGCCTAGCCACGGCCCCTTGGGCTTGGTTGGCTGGCGTCCCTCCAAACCTCGTGTCCTTCCCTGAACCTTCGAACGTGACCTTCTTGGGCAGTCGGGTCATCGCGGATGCTGAGTCGAGACAGGGTCACACCGCAGGAGGCCAGGCCTGAGTCCAACGTGACCGGTGTCCTCCCAGGAAGAGGGAAAGAGACGCAGCGAGGGAGACCCACGGGGAGGAAGGCCATGTGACAGTGGGGCAGAGATGGGGGTGAAGCCGCCAGAGGAGCACCCAGGATTGCTGGCCGCCTCCCGAAGGTCAGAGACAAGGGGGACACATCCTTGCCCAGAGCCCTCGGAGGGAACTGGGCCCCTGGGGGCACAGCTTGCTTTTGGACTTGTAGCCTCCAGAACTGTGAGAGAATCAAGGTGTGCTGTGTCAGCCCCACAGCTGTGGTGTCGGTGACGGCAGCCCACAGTCCCTTCTTGTCACACGGGCATCTGGGGCAGAGGAGGAGGAAGGACACACGGCTCCCAGATTTCCCAGCGAGAGTCCGTCCCAGGACCTGGTTCTGGCCCAGAGATTTAAGCCGCCCTTGCTGGCGGATTTCAAGTGGACCCCCACCCCCGCCCCCAGAAGACACACGTCCCTGTGCTTTTGCTCCACTCCCCTTCCCCTGCTTACAGCCTGAGGCAGATGCTGCGCCAGTGCCGCCGCCAGGGCATCTGGGGACACCCTGGGAACAAAGGTCACGAGCTCTGCCGTAACCTTGGGCCCCATGTCCTTGAGCAGCCACTGCATCCGAAACCCCTGGGTTCTCGCGGCAGAGACAGGTCAGCCGCTCCAGCGCTCAGGCTTCTCCTGGGTGGACTTTCTGTCACCTGAGGTCGGCTCCAGCCCTAACTGGTACCACCGAGCACCTACCCATCAGGTGGATGCCGCTCTGAGCCCCAGATCCACCCAAGAGCTGGCTCGGGGGGAGGGGGGCGGGCTGAGGCCGGAGAGGCCAGCGGGGGCAGGACGGTGGGGGTGAGGAGCCGTCCCCCGCAGTGCCCCACCCGCCTGCCGCGGGCACTGGGCGAGCCCCCGCCCACCCCAGCTCCAGCTGGCACAGTGCTGTCGGGCGCTTTGTCCGGCCAAGGAAGCACACCCTGCCCCCCGACAGCAGGCCCGAAATGCCAGCGCACCAACACCCCTCGGGAGCCACTCTCAGGCCAGGCCTGATGGGAGCAGCCGTAGCGACATCCCCGGGCCGCACCCCTTGCGCAGGACGGTTCCAAGGTGCTAGTCCCCCGACCCGACCCCACAGTGGGCACGGGCCGCCACACGTCCTGGGGCCGTTGCAACAAATGTCCACAAAGGGGCCACTTCCAAGAGCAGAAATGTACTCTCTCCCAGTCCGCAGTGGGCGCACTGGCAGGGCCTCGCTCCCTCTGAAGGCCCTGGGGGAGGCCCCTCCTGCCCCTTCCAGGTTCTGGGGGCTCCCGGGGCTCCTTGGCTCACAGCGGCGTCTCTCGTCTCTGCCTCTATGGTCACATGGCCTTCCACCCGTGTGTCCCCCTGTGTCAGATCTCCCTCTTCCGTCTCCTGTAAGGACACCTGCCGTTGGATAGAGGGCCCACTCTAAATCCGGGATGATCTCCTCTCAAGAGCTCTAACTTAATCACATCTGCAGTTAAATTAATTAATTTGGAAATAAGGTCACACTCACAGGAACTGGGTATGAAGATGTGGATAGATCCTTTTGGGGGACATAATTCAACCCCTTGCCCACGCTCCCTCGCCCAGCAGTAATTCCCTCATCTCCCAAGTAGGCTACTTAACACCGGAATCCTCATCTTAGGCTCAACTTCTGGGGGAACCCAAACCTGGACAAGAAGCTGGAACGTCATGGAGGTTGTGCAGAATCTGATGTCTACTCGGAGACGAAGGGTGTGTCCCTGTGGATGACAAGACCTGCTGAGAACCACAAGTTAAAACTGATGAAAGCCTAGTATGTTCCATGTATGAGGTTCACGGCCTTCCCCGTTGTGTTTAAGCCCCCCTTTGACGGCTATACCACACGGAACATCGGGGTGTGTGTGCGTGTGTTCACAGCCACTGTTTACGGAACACTGTCGCGTACACAACCTGCTGTCCTTCCAGCAGCGCGGAGAAGCTTGGCCGCTATTTAGCCCCAGACACTCCCCTGAAGCCTTGAGTTGACTTTCGCTTGGACGCGCAGCTAGCGCCAGCCGGTAAGACTGAATAAGGAGCAGAGACGTGAGACAGGCAGCAGGAGGTCAAGTACAACCACAGCTCTCAAAAACTGGACCAGCTAAACACCGAGGACTTTCTCTGAGCTTCCTGGAAACCAAGGCAAAAAGAGAAACAACTCTAATTGTCATAGGGCTCTCATTGTCTAAAGAAGAAAAAGTAGTTATGTTTCCCAAGAAAAGCAAACTTTGTCCAAGGCCTCACTCTAAAGAGACTTTTATCCCAAAGGCTCCGAATAAGGGGCAAAGAACAACCCGATGAATGGTGTTTTTGAGAAGGGTTTTTCAGACATTTCTCCTGTCTACTGTGGATAAAAGCTCAGAGCATGATGATAACTGACGTGGGCCCGAGCTCTCGGAACAGAGAGAGGAGCAGCCAATCCGTCCCTGGGGGCCGGCTCGTCCCAAATAACAGCCTTCTCAGCTGGGCTCTGGGTGGGCGGCGGAGACTCAGTGAGCTCCGCTGTGGCCCCGTGGTCTGGGCTCCTCGTTCAGAGAACACCTCATGCCCCAGACCGGGGATTCTCAGACTTGATGAATCCAACTTATTCTTTATTTAGGGGAAATGGTATAGAGTTTCCAACTTTTATTTTGCCAAATACAGACAACCCCCCCCAAATGTCCCATGCGCTCTCTTGTCACCATTATTTCTTTAAAAGGGGGACAGTTTTACACCAAGAACTCAGATAGCTCTTTAAATTGAATAAATCCAGTTTAATGAAAATCCCATGACCTTGCCCTTTTGTTTTTCCTTGTTTCTCCACAGACATGAGAACTTGGTCTTGGACCAACGTTTACGAAGCCCTGCCCACCCCCTCCCCACCCCCTGCGCCTGGCCGAAGACGGCAAGGTTGGCGACTGATTGAGGTCGAGTCAAAGCCTGATGTGTTCTTGGGTCCATGGGGAGGAATGGCCACAGTGACCCCTCCTGATAGCCCCATCTTTGTGAAATCCTCGCCCCTGGAGACCCATGACTTGATTCTAACCCACAAAATACGGCCAAGGTGGGGGGAGGTCACTCCCCTGATGAGGTTACATTATGTAAGACCCGTCCTGGCAGACTAGAGAGGAAGACCCCCTTGCCTCCTTGATAGGGCGAGCAGTCACATGGAGAAAGCCCATGTGGCAGGGGGTCTTTGTTTCCTAGGGCTGCCGTAACAAAATCCCTCACACGACAGACATTTATTTACGTCTGTCTCTATGTCCAAGTGTCCCCCTCTCCTAAGGACAGAGTCATGTTGGATTAGGGCCCACCCTACGTATGACCTCGTCTTAGCTTGATCATCTGCAGTTGCATACTTCCAAGTAAGGTCCCAGTCCCAGTTCCCTGGGGGGTCGAGATTTGGGGACACGATTCAACTCACAACTGCAAGGGGGCATCTTCTAGGACTTGAGAGCCTCCAGCCAACAGGCAGCAAAAGGCTGGGGCCTCGGTTCTAACACCACAAGGATGTGGATTCTGAATTCTGCCAACCACCCTGTGAGCTTACAAGGAGACCCCAAACTCCAGAGGGAAACACAGCCCCCCTAACTGCTTGATGGTAGCCATGTGAGACCCCCGAGTAGAGGGCCCAGTGAGCCCTGGCCACACCCCTGCCCGCAGAAATTGTGAGATAATAAATGTGTGTGTGCTGTTGAGCCCTCGGACGTGTGGTGATATGCTACCCAGCACAGAAAGCCAGCACAGGACGCGCGTCCAGCGTCTTTGCGAGGATGGCCGCCATGTCTGATGCCCATGGGCAGTCAGGCTAAGGCCTTCCTTCTGGGACATGTGTCGATGTATCAGCAGTGGTAGCAAGTGGGTGGGCCATGTTTCCGCTTCACCCTCTTCCCAATACCTGGGGTGAGGAGAATCCAGAACCCAGATTTCACACTCCCCCACTGTGGTTTTGACCTTAACGACAAGCATGGAAGCAAGCATGGAGCAGAAGTTTGATCCGTGGCCAGTGGGCCAAGTTCAATGGTGGCACAGGAGGGCTTCAGACAAAGGAGAATCTACTGTGTGGACTGCAGAAAAGCATTCCCCTCTTTAGTGGAAGGGGGCTCTTGTCTCCTAGGATGTCAGCACATCAAGGGAGCATCTTCTGGACCAGCAGATAGGAAGAAGTTGAGTCTAACTAGGGACACGAAGGATGCATGGGTAGACAGTCAGGTCACAGCAAATCCGCCCCAGACATGACGTCTGGTTTCACTGCTTCTGAAGTTTCCAAACTGCTGCTTAGCACCGTGATCCCTTCACCCTAAGCCTCCAAAACCCCAGGGAAATAACAATAACCAAAAAAAAAAAAAGGAAGAAGAAGGAGAAAGAAAAGAAAGAAAGAAACTAAGCCAACAATAAATCAAATAAAACTATAGCAGAAGGTTCGCAATAAGACCCAGAGAGAAGCTGAGGCCAGGACGAAGCCAAAAGCCTTGACTAATCATAAATGCCCCCGTTCTCATGAGGCTGGCTGTCCGCAAGCGCGTGTCCGTTCACCAGGTGAGAACGCTCCACTCCCCAGGATGCAATCCCCGCACCAAGCAGATAGCCTGGCAGCCAAGGGCCTGGGCCCATCAGCGCTCACCTCCGCCCGGCTGGGACGGCGCAGCTGCCGGGACGCCTGCCAAGGGAAGGGCCCCAGGGGCAGCCAGAGCCGGGATGCGCTTGGGAAGGACACTGGGGAACTCCATCGAGTTCCACAGGAGGAAGTGCCCTGGGAGTGGCGGCAGGGGGTTGGTGAGAGACACGCTTTCCAGCCTCCGTGGTCTCCAAGGCCCCGCGCTGGGGCTTCGCCCAGCGGGCTCTGCGGCCTTGTTATTTTATTAGAATAGGCTCCCGTAGGAAACGCATACAAACGTAATGCTCTCTGTTAGAACTGAGTTAGGCATATCTGGCAGAACATTCTAATCAAGGCAGGGATGATTTATATACTAAAGAAAACTTGAAAAGGTTACACTGACAGCAGCACGCTCTTCCCGTCAGGTGTGACCGGCACGTGGGTGTTCACCTCTAATCAACTTGGGACAGAAGTTGCAGAAAAGAGGGGACTGAGGCCGCATCACGGAAAGGCACGGCTCTGGAGCAGTGTCTCGGCCTTGGCCACACTGAGCTCTGTTGCAGGCGCCATCCTGCCCCTTGGAGGGTGCTCGGCTGCCTCCCCGGCCTCTGTCCCCCAGCTGGCGGCTGACAGCATCCTCCCCTGAACTGTGACAACCAGAAATGGCTCGGGACATTGCCAGATGTGCCCTGGAGGGCGGAACTGGTCCTGGCCGAGAAGCAGCCAGCTCTGCTATTCCCTGGGAGTCTGACCTCCAGCAAACCCTTCACCTCCCAGCCTTACTTCCCCTTCTGTGAAAGAGAACCTCGCTGTGGCCCTGCGCTCAAAACTGTCAAGAACATGATAGGAATCACTTTGTCAGATCCACAGAGAACTGAAATCATACCGCGTTTGTCTCTCTCTGCCTTATTTCACTAAGCGCGATGCCCTCAAGGTTCATCCATGTTGTTGCAAACGGCAGGATTTCTTTCTTTTTTATGGCTGAGTAATATTCTATTGTGTGTGTTCACGCCTCCAACAGCAGACCCTTGGGTTGTTCCTGTATGTCTTTGTTAGTGGGAATAACGCTGCCACAAACGCTGGGATTTACAAACACAGTCATCCTATCCCAGGGGTAAATCCCGCTTGCTGTTGAATTCAGGTTGCCAGTATTTTGTTGAGGATTTTTGCATCTAGATTGTTCAGCGGTATCGGCCTGTTGCTTTCTTCCCTTGTTGTGTGCCTCTCCGGCTTTGTTAACAGGGTAATGCAAACCTCATCAAATGAGTTTAAAAGTGTTCTCTCCTCTATAAGCTTTGGGAAGGTTTGAGAAGAATCGGTGTTAATTCTTCTTTAAATGTTTGGTAGAATTCACCAACAAACTATCTGCTCCTGGGCTTTCTCTTGTTGGGAGGTTTGTGATTACTGATTCAATCTCCATAGCTGTTATTCTCCTGTTCAAACTCTCTCTCTCTTCATGACTTAGTCATGGTGGGTTGTATGTTTCTAGGAATTTATCCACTAGCTTATTCCACGTGCTGCCATATAATTGCGTCCGTGGCATCAGTTGAAATGTCTCCTTTTCCACCAATAATTTCATGTATTTGACTCCTCTCCTTTTTTCTTGTTAGTCTAGCTAAACATTCGTCAATTTCATTGATATTGTCAAAAAACCAACTCGTGGGTTCATTGATTTTTTTTTCTACTGACTTTCTAGTCACTATTTAATTTATTTCTGCTCTAATGTTTACTATTTCTTTCCTCCTGCTAACTTTGAGCTTAGTGGGCTCTTCTTTTTTGTAGTTCCTTGAGGTATAAAGGTGTTTATTTGGAATGCTTTTTTTCTTCATGCAGGCATCTATTGCTATAAACCGCTCTCTTAGAACTGCTTTCTGGCATCCCGTAACTTTTGGTATGTTGTTTCCTTTATCTCAGGATACTCTCTGATTTCCCTTTTGATTTCTTCTTTGACCCATGGGTTGTTCAAGAGAGTGTTGCTTAATTTCCATGTATTGATTTCTAGTTTTGTACCACTGCGGCCAGAAGAGAAACTTGGTATCTTGATATCTTGATGGTACTTGATAACCCTTCTTAAATTTATGAAGACATGTTTTGTGGTCCAACATTTGCTCTCTGCTGGAAAGTGCTCCGGGCACCCTTGAGAAGCACGTGCATTCTGGTGCTGCCGGATGGAACATTCTGTATGCATCTTTTGGGTCCATTTGGTCTATAGTGTTGAATTTGACGTCTCTTTAAGGGGAACCAGTGGCTCCAGGTTGAACACCCTTAAACTTCCAAAGCTGGTTTGTCAGCCCAGATGCCACTGATGTTTGCTCCAATAACTCTGTGTACAAACATGAAAATACTGCTTGATGACACCTACGCCATATAGACCTCTTCTTTGATGCCTCCCTTTCCTTCATCCCTCCATCCAACTGGGCCCATGGTCTGTTCATCCAGCCTCAAAGCATCTTTTGTATCTGCCTGTCCCACTTCATCCCCAGACACTTCCTTAGTTGGACTCTCACCTTCACCCACAACAGCATCCTTACCGTCTTACTGACCCCTCTCTCCTTGCTTAATTTGTCAGCCACCAAGGATCATGCTCACCATTTCTGAGACGCCCCACTGCCCTTGTCGATGTTGACCTGGCATGCCGGAAACGTAGCAACGGCATCACTCGAGATGGCCTTACATGGCACCCAGTTAAAGAATTTTTTTTGTCACGGTTGTGTTTTTCTTTACCCCACTTGTCACTCTCATGACAGGTAATGCTGATCTTCCATGTGCAGCTGTGTTGTGACACTTCCTTTTGAAAATAAATGCATTTGCTTACTAGACGCCAAGAGGTGAGTTTATTTAAATAGACATTCTAAATAAATAATTACATGGGAAGTTTGTAATTTCTGCAAATATGGCAAAATGTGTGAAAGACTGACGTTTGGTGATCATTGACCTACAGTCAAGGGCAGAAACACTTGGGAAGTCCTTTATGATCCAGAGCTTTCCTTCTTCCCTGACCTCATCGCCTGTCACTCCCCGTTCATTGCCACTCCCTGCGTCACACACACTCCTCACGTGACCTAAGGGAATCCTTGGGACGCTCGTCTACTCTATAAACTCCCTGCCTCCCTGCTTCATCACATGGGCTTCTGGCAAGAAGTGATGCAGACAGTCTGTATCACTACAAAACTGTCTCATACACGTCTGGATTTCTTTGTTTACTGTCTTTCCCACTAGAATCTAAGTGCTATGACAGCAGATACCGGCTCTGTTTTCACCACCGAATCCCCAGGGCCCAGCACCAGGCCTGGCACAGAGCAGGTGCTCAGGAAACGTAGAAAATTCTTCAACTTGGGGTTCCCAAACATGCCAAGCTGCTTCCCATTGGTATGCCAGTTGCAAGTGCCATTTCCTCTGCTTAGAATGTCCCCCTTTACCCTTTTAGCAAACTCCTGCTCGTTCTTCAAGATCTCTTTCAGATACCACCTCCCCTGTGAAACCTCACAGTTTGGTGTACCCCCTCCAGCTTCCATGGCACCATGAATATACCTGATAGTCACAAAAACAGCAGCCAAGGTTTTCTGAACGGTGATGGTGCACTAAGCACACGGTGAAGTGCTTCACAGGGAGTAGCTGTGAATATCCCCATCCTACAGATAAGAAAACTGAGACTCAGAGAGGTTAAATCGCATGCCCAAAAGACCACAAAGAGATTAATGACACAACCAGGATTTGAACCTACAGATCAGGCCCTGGTACTCGCGGTTACCCACAGAGGTAACTGGTGTCCATACCACCAACCACCAAGGCCAGTATAGCACCGCAGGGTAATCACTGGTTTACTTCTCCGGGCTCCCTATACAACAGGGCTCCCGAAAGCTAGGAGCCTTGTGTTACTCCTCTCTGTAACCTTATTGCTAGGACAAGGCCTGGTACACATGAGACAGCTGATTCATGTTTGTGGAGTAATTAATTTTTATTTGATGACATCTCCTTGAGCTTTCTTTTTTCATTTCCAAAACCAATATCAGCTTGCAACTGAACCAAAACCAAAAATGTTCAGCAAGCACATTTATAACCACATGAGCACAAAGTTCTCCAAGTCATTTGCCATTCCTGATTTCATCCAAGGACGTCAAACACTGAGAATGTAAATGACGTCTGGATCGAATTCAGAGAGGAGAAGTCACTGGACTGAGGATGACAAACAAGCAAAAACAACAACAAGAGTATAATCTGTCCCCAAGCACAGCATCCAAAATCAGACGGGAAAGGATTACGTTTTACAGTTGACTTACCTGCCCAGAAATTCAGCCCCTAGCGGAATAGAAAGAAGAGCCCAGGCTATTTACTCCTAAATATTTTTTAAAGACCAGATTTTCATCCTATAAAATATGGCAAGAAAAGATAACAAGTTGATTTTCCACTCCGGTAACGGAATTTGGAAGGAGGGAAACATTTATTTTTATCGGGTTCTCATTTGCTCATCACGGCGCCTCCGAAGGCGACGGCGGCAGCTGGGAGGAGCGCACGAGGCCCGGCCGACCCGGCCGCCGTGGAACGCCACGTGAAAGCTGCAGCTTCTCGGCCCGGCAGAATTCACATCACCTTGCCTCTAGAGAGCCCCAGGCAGTACTCAAGTTACATTTAAACACCAAATTAAACTTTTAACTATAAAAAATAAGGGGACAAACAAGAGAGGATCATATTATGATATTATATTGGTAAGAGTATGTCTGGAAGAAGGAAGTGGGTTGTCCACGTTGCCGTGATGCTCAATGCCAGGTCCTTCCCATGAAGCCACGGGAAGCACAGGGCCCGGGCCGTCCATGTTCATCGATGCCCTCGTCTCTCACTAACGCTGATTAAGGACCCACGGATACCGGCCACTGTCCAAGTCAGGTCACTGGAGAGTAAATTCCTGTGCAAGTTTTTCTCATGGTGACTAATGCAGGCCTACAATTTCCTATTTTCCAGAGGACATCTTACATGAGACTAGAAAAAGGCATCTGGCCAAGTTGAGAATAAGCCAGCCGCTGACTTCGCTTTTCAGCCAGATGTTCCGGCTCGTGAGGCCGGTGCCTTGCTGGGCAGTTGTACCGGAGAGGGGTTCCCTCTTCGGTCTCAAGACCTTCCCCATCTCTCCTTCCCAAAAGGAAGAGGCCACAGAGCTATTTCAAGCTATTGAGGCTTTTTAAGCAGCATTGGAAAAGACTAAAGGACACATTTAAAAGAGAATTTAGTCTCTGGACTGATTTATGTAAAATAATAAATGGTGCCACTTGGCTGTTTATAGAGTTAGAGATAAAATTAGATTCTAGATAATTCTTTCTCGTGCACATGGGGTAACTGATGGATTACTGCCTTCATAGGACTTAGAATAACAGTGGCTCATGGAAATGTACAAGGGGCTCCTTGAGAACACACTTCACAGCCACATCCGATAATTCAGAAGGGTATCTTGGGTCCCCAAAGTGACTGAAATTTAACTTGGGAACCGTACTTGAAAAGACCAAGTTGATGAAAAGTATTAAGTAGTTAACAATTTAAAAAAGTTACTTCACTCTCCACAGCTAAGCAGAAAGCATTTCTATCCAACTTTTCCCCAGTCTCACCCTCACTGACACATTCGTAGCCTGGCCACTCAGAAAAACAAGCAAGAGGCGAGCGAGGAATGATTCGGGGGATTGGACAGATGAACATTCATCAGTTGGTCAAGAAAAAAGGAGTTGGGACTTTAGAGAGTTAGCGCCCTTGCCAGTTTTACTTTTTTTTATGAGAGGCTGGAAATCAGGCAGACCTGAGAGTCAATGTTTACATAGGCCTGAAAGCCCTCTTGACACGGGCATTCGTTGCCCTCTGGCCATAGCCTGCTGGGTTGAATCCATTCAGGTCTGTAACAAATACTCATTCCCAACAAGGCTCCGAACACAAGTAACAAACACTACTATTGCCACGGCACTTTCTTAGTGCTGGAGGTATAAGTGGGGATCAACCCCAGTCCATGCTCAAAATCAGCCCATAAAGGAGGCTGCGATATGTTCTTATGGGGGAAAAGTAGGGGGGGGGGAGGTTTATAGCTAAGCTGAGACCTGAAGAGAGAGTAAGCTTGTCAGACAAAAGTCTTGGGGGGGGGGTGCAGAGGCAGTACTAATGGAGGGCGAATTTCAGGCAGAAACGCAGTGAGAGGTAGATGGCTGAGCTGTAAAGTGGGAAAGGGAGACGCATCATCAGTGAGGCTGAAGAGGCAAGGAGCTGCCAGTTGATAGAAGTCCTGCCGGCCAGCCACGTGAGGGAGGCTGAGTCCTGGGGAAAAACGTCAGGTGACTCTCTCAGACGTACACTTTAGAAAGGGCACCGTCTGGAATGCAGAGTTTGGATGCTGTCATGCAGCTCAGACTGAAAACCTGAAGACCTTTCCGGTCTCTTCCAATTATCCAGGTAGCCTGTACCCAGATAGGAGACAAGCGGCGATGCTCCAGAGACGTCTAAAAGGCCCAGTCTACAGTACTGCTGATTGACTAGACAAACAGATGGAAGGGGACGGAGAGCGAAGATGATGCCGGGGGTTTGGCCCCGACGAGGGCAGGAGGGATTTTCTGAGGCCGGCACACAAGAGAGGAGGGTGTCGGGGACAGGTCCTGAGGCCAGTTTTGAAGAGATGGGCTTGGAGGTGTTCACAGGGCAGAGCCAGGAAGATGTTCCAAGAGGAGCCTACTGCAAGTGATGGGAGACCCCTGCCCCCCTCTAGCCCTGGGAGAGGAGCCTGCACTATTAGACAAACAGCTAAGTTCTGATGCAACTTTCCTCTGAAAACTACAAGTCTTCTGGAACCAACGAGGCTTCCAGAAAAATCCACCTAAGGCTGCAGCTGCCCCAGTGTGGTGAGAGTGAGGAGGAGGGGCCTTGCTTAGGGGGCGGGACTTCCGCTGAGACCGGAAGAAGCCTTCCTCTAACGAGAGAAGATGGGCAACATGGCGCTAGCTTGCTGCGTCTCTGTTGGGGGTGGTACAGAGCCATGTATGCTCACCCAGAATTTGGAGCAATTACAGTGAACGTCGAGGGGCTCTACACAGCCTCCTTCCTCTGGGTCCTCACTCTCCAGTGAGAGGAGGCAGCGTGTGAACGTGTTGGCCGTTGTGCAAGTCCCTGGAGTCTCTCACCCCAAAGCCACCCCCAACTCTTCTGCTCACCCCGGAGCTGAGCAGCCTTCAAGGACCTAAGCTCCCGGTTTCATGCTTGCTTTCCAGTCTCTGGGCCAACACTGAACAACAGAAACTCAATGCAACCCACATATGTAGTTTTAGATTTTCTAATAAATACATTTTTAAAGTGAAATTTGAAATGTGGAATTAGCGTTACTAATATATTTTATTTATGCCACTGGATCCAAAAGTTTTTTAACTAACAAGATAGGTAGTTGGTGCTCGTTATTATCTGCCGTCGTAGGCTCCATGTAAAATTTTTGCTATGACTTATCCTGGAGTATTTATTTATGTTTTACTTATTTTGTGTGTGTGTTAAATCTTCAACATCTGACGGGTATATTACACCTTAAACACATCTCAGTCTGCACTAATCACATTTCAAGTGCTGGAAAGCCACGTGGGGCTAGAGGATGCTATGACGGACAGCCCAGCCCTAGACCATCCTAGACTTTCGAGTCCAGAGAGCTAGTAATAGCAATGACAGCCGCCACGTACAGGACGGGGGTGAGCACGTCCTGCGCAGTATAACATGGTTGGCAAGTGCTCAGATTCCTAGGCTTCATTCCTGGCACCAGCACCTACTACATGAGGCCAGTTACTTGCCATCTCTTGCCTCGGTTTCTTGCTGTGAAATGGAAATCTTAATGCTACGCTCCAAATGTTTGTGTCCCCCGGAAATTCATACGTTGAAACCTAACCCCCAAGGGAATGGTATTAGGAGGTGGGGCCTTGGAGAGTGACTGGATCTTGAAGGTGGAGTCCTCAGCAGGGGATTTGTGCCCTTACGGACAAGGCTCCAGAGAGTTCCCTTGTCCCTTTCCAGCCTGTGAGGACACAGGGAGAAGCGCAGAAGAGGTCTTTCATCAGAACACAACCATGCTGGCACCTTGAACTTGAACTTCCCAGTCTCTAGAACTGGCAAGTAAATTTCTGTTGTTTACAAGCCATCGGTTGGTGGTGTTACATTATAGCAGCCCAAATGGACTGAGACAGATGCTAACAGCCACGCTAGGGCTGTTGGGAGAAATAGATTAGGAATTACACAGAAAGTGCTTGGAACAGAGTCTACCACGGTATGATCCATGTAAATTTTTGCTAGTACTCTTATCCCAAATCACACAGCTTCCTAAGAGGTTGATGTGTCAAAGTCGGAAAACTGTCCATTGGATTTCCAATGGGAAGTTCCTGGTGACCACCAAGGGCAACTGATTTGAATGGGAATAAAAACCAAAACCAGTCTGCTCAGTGGGAGTGTGGGCACAGGGAGGAAGTGAGGATCCCCAATTTCATTGAACGCGCATGGTTCCTTTAAAACCCAGATCAGAAGAAGCCTCTGGGCTTTATATGCATGGCCATGAATTGAGCACCTGCACCTCACCCAAGCCCCCATCGCAATATTAGTCAACAGGAACTGGTGAATGTCACCAGAGAAGCCACGAGCGGACTCGAGAGCACCAGGAAAGTGTAGAGAAAGAGCAAACAAAGGGGTCTTCAAGCATGTCCACATTTAGATAACAAGAGGAGGAAGTTAGAAGAGGAGGGAAATGAAAGAGAAGGAGGAAGGAGAGGAATGACTGAATAAAGACATATTGCCCCAACTGCTGAGTCCTGGCTCTCGGCTCTCGGAGGCCTAGGCCTTCTGTGCACAGTGCATCTAAGAAAAGATTTAATAAGCTTAGAAATGACTACCTTTGTATCGTACGTAATTTTCACATTTACACGTAAGTGCAAGAATAGTCCAGAGATTCCCAAGAGCCTTCACCCAAACCCGCAGGTGGCTGACATTCTGCTGCGTGCATCTCATCGTTCTGCCTCTGTCCAAGCCATTTGCGATTCAAGTGCATACCTCGTATCCCTCGATCCCCGAACACTGCAGTGCACATTTCCCAAGAAAAGGGACATTCTCCAGTATAACGACAATACGGTTATTATATTTAGGAAATTCCACATTGATGAAATGCTCTTATCTAATCCACTGTTAGAAGAAGGAGTGAAAGACTCGGTGGAAATCAGGGGTGAATGAGGAACGCAGTATTACTCCATCTGCCAGTTTCACCAACCATCTCAACAACGTCTTTACGAGCAACTTTTCCCTGGCCTGGTATCCAATCCAATATCACGCCTTGCAGCTAGTTGTCCAGAAATAGCAAACCTTGTCCTGATTAACCTGAACATGGACTTCTGCACGAAATACCCCCTGGCCAGGTTCAAAGATGCTGGGAATGTAATGTAAATTTAGGAATCTTAAGGGGTAGCAGGGATGACAGTGAGCAGCACCTTCCATCTGTGAGAATGGCTAGAATCAACAGCACAAGAAACAACAAATGTGGACGAGGATGTGGAGAAAAAAGGACTGCCCACTGTTGGTGGGAATGCAAACTGGTGCAGCCACTCTGAAAAACAGTACGGAGGTCCTCAAAAAATTAAAACTAAAAATACCATATGATCCAACATTTCAGGTACTGGGTATTTACCCAAAGAAAACAAAAGCACTAATTTGGAAAGATATATGCACCCCTGTGTTTATCACAGCACTATTTACAATAGCCAAATTATGGAAGCAGCCCCACTATCTATCGATAGATGAATGGATAAAGAAGATGTGGTGTATATATACAAGGGAACATTATTCGGCCATAAAAAAAGAATGAAATCTTGCCATTTGCAACAATGTGGATGGATCTAGAGGGTACAATGCTAAGTGAAGTAAGTCAGACAGAAAAAGACAAATACCATATGATTTCACTCATACGTGGAATTTAAGAAACAAAGAAAAAACAGACAAACAACAACAACAAAAACCAGACTCTTAAACAGAGAATGCCACTGGGTGATTGCAGAGGGGAGGGGGGCGAACCATTGTAAGCACGGAAGGTGGTGCACCTGAGTCCTTGGGAATGGTCCTTCGGCAACCCCTCTCTTCAGGTAGGTGATACTCCCTGCTGTCGTCAGGGCGACCTCGGTGCAGGTACCACAGAGACATTAGGGAAACAAAGCCGAGGTGCGGTCTAAGGGAGATGACAAACACGCAAACAGACGTTTCAACACCGAGTGGTGAGCGACGTGGACGCCGAGACCTCCGCACTCACCTGCAGAGCGTGGCGTGTCGCTGATTTATTTTGTTCTGGACACTCAGAAACTTGAAAGCTCTTTGCTTGCGTCTCAAGGGAATCAGTTCTATTAGCTGCTTTACCCTACGGAGCACTAACTTCTCGCTGTAGGGTTCCAAGAGCACTCTCTCCGTCATCTACCCAACTGTGCGTCCTGCTACCCTATAAGCAGCCCAAATGTCTTTTCTTCTTCAGGCCTTTTTGGTGAAATCTGTCTCTTTGTATCAATTCTATTTGGATCAGACTCTCTGAGTTCCAAAAATCTAGATCTAGTCCACCTAGCTCCCAGAGAGGGTCAAATAATGGCTGCGGCCCTGTCAGCAGGGGTGGAACGCCAGAGAACATCTCTAGGACGGTTGCAGCATGGAACTGGATAGCTCCAAAGAGGAATATGAAATGGAAGAGTTGAGGGGAGGTGTCCAAATCACAGACAGGCGGCAAGAGCAAGGTCGTACTAGTGTGCAAATTGCAGTTTCATTGTTTAAATAATTTTCCTGTGTCTCTTGAGAAACCAGAAAATCACCAGTACTTCTTTGCTTTTAGAGAGAACATTATCAAAAAACTACATCAGCCCGTGTCCTACATCTTTTTAGACTGCACACAAGTAACTGGATACGTCGGAACGTATCTCATGGTGGACTTTACCTCCGCCTTCCTCCCAGGGTGTGTCTTCTTGGCGAATCATCAGGACAAAGGAACCTGGCTCCTTATACACCTGCTGGCACTCCAGGTCCACTCACCTGAAGCCAGTGTTACCTGCAGCAAGGAGCTGGGGAAGTAGAAATTAAAGATACAAAATGTCAATACTCCGCAAGTTAAATAGTGTCCATACAAATAATATAATCGGGCATCATTTACCCCAGCATTATTTGTTCGATGTTTCGTGGTAATTTGTCAGAAAACTGAAGTTTATAGTATAGTTAAAGTTTATAGTTAATGACAAAACTTAACAAATAATTAGCATTAGGAGGGGATTAACCTTGAAAGGGCACGAGAAAATCTTGTTGTGGGAAAGAAAATGTTACATCTTGATTGTGATGCTGGCTATATGACTATATACATTCGTCCAAAGTCATAGCACTAAATACTTTTACAGAGTGAGTCTTATTGTATTAAGTTCAACCTCAATAAACCTGACTCTTAAAAGGGGAAAAAAAATGGGACTGTATGAAATTGTGAAGAAGGTGAAAAGACAAACTACACAATGAAGGGAAATACTTGGAAATCTTGTATCTGATAAGAGTCAAGTATCCAGAATATGTAAAGAATCTTCACAACTCAACAGAAAAAGACAACTAAGTTTAAAAATGGGGGGAAAATAGGTGGTCTCTCAAAAAAATTAAACATAGAATCACCATATGACCCAGAAATTCCACTCCTAGGTATACACTAAAGAATTGAAAACAGGTGTTTAAACCAAACTTTATACACGAAGAGGAGTGGCAGATATGAACTTCTAGTTATGGAATGAGTACGTCACGTGAATAACAGGTACGGGAGGGCGATATGGTCAGTGGTATTGTAATAGCATCGCGTGGTGACACTGGTGAGCGCGGTGAACGTATAGAATTGTCAAATCGCTCTGTCTTACACCTGATGCACGGACATCGTCAACTCTACCCAAATAAGTAAATAAACAAAATACTTTTAAAATAAAGTAGATAATTCTCACATGAATGTTTATATCAGCACTACTCACAGTAGCTAAAAGGTGGAAACAGCCCAAATGCCCATCAGTAGGTGAACAGATAAAGCGTGGTGTAGCCAACAACGGAACAGTGTTCACCCATAAAAAGGAACAACGTCCTGACACAAGTTCCAACATGAATGAACCTCAAAAACACGTTGAGTAAAAAAAATCCAGGCACAAAAGGTCATATATTATTTGATTCCATTTATATAAAATATCCAGAATTTTATTTTTTTTTAAGATTTATTTATCTATTGTAGACAGAGAGAGACAGAGCGCCAGCAGGAAGGGCAGAGGCAGAGGGAGCGAAAATCTCAAGCAGACTCCACGCTGACCCTGGAGCCCGACGTGGGGCTCAATCTCACGACCCTGAGATCATGACCTGAGCCGAAACCAAGAGTCGGACCGTGAACCAACTCTGCCAGCCAGGTGCGCCTCCAGAATTTTAAACAAGCACAGAGACCGAATGCAATGGTGGCTGCCGAGCCCGGAGGGAATGAGGAGTGAGGAGGGACTCTTTAATGGCTATGGGGTTTCCTCTGGGGGTGATGACAATGTTTGGAACTAGATGGTGTGGCGGTCACACGACACTGTGAATGTACTAAGTGTCACTGAATTATTCACTATAACATGGTTAATTTTGTTATGTGAATTTCACCTCCAAAGTGAAAAAAAAAAATTAAGGGAGATGATTAGCATTACTGATAGAAAGTCTTTCCAAAATGTATTATGCTGTTCCCGGCTCCCTTTCTTGTAGCTGAAAGGCAACATACATTGGGAGGCATAGTGTGGGTATCTATCGAAGACCATTCCAGAATTCTGAGCTGCCAAAGCAAGTCATCAGCCGCCAGTTTGCCTAAGAATCTGCGAGGCCTGTTGGGAGAAATAGTAAAAGGAATCCTGAGCACTCACTGCCGCTGGTTGTGGAGGTAACATCTCTTCAAGAAAGGGGACCAGATGCCCAACAGACACATGAAAAGATGCTCAATTTCCCTGGTCATCAGGGAAATACAAGTCAAAACTACAGTGAGATCCCACTTCACCACTTTCAGAATGGATAAAATCAAAAATACAGGAAACAAGAGGTGTTGGTGAGGACGCGGAGAAAGGGGAACCCTCGTGCACTGTTGGGGGGAATGCACGCTGGTGCAGCCACTCTGGAACACAGTGTGGAGGTGCCTCAGAAAGTTAGAAATAGAGCTACCCTATGATCCAGTAATTGCATTACTGGATATTTGTCCCCCAAAAAATACAAAAATACGAATTCAAAGGGATATATACACCCCTATGTTTATCACAGCATTATTTACAATAGCCAAATTAGGGAATCAGCCCAACCATCCATTGATAGATGAACAGATAAAGAAGATGTGGTATATATACAATGGAATATTACTCAGCCAAAAAAAAGGATGAATTCTTGCCATCTGCAATGACATGGATGGAGCTAGAGGGTATAATGTTAAGTGAAATAAGTCAGAGAAAGACAAATACCATATGGAATTTAATAAACAAAATAAATGAACAAAGACAAAAAGAGACAAAATATATAGACTCTATAAAGCACACGCTCATGGTTCCCAAGGGAGGTGGGGGGTGGGGAACAGGTGATGGGGATGAAGGCACGCACTGGTCGTGATGAGCACCTGGTGATGGATGGAAGTGCTGACTCCCTATATTGTACACCTGAAACTAATATAACTCTGTATGTTAATCTTACTGGAATTAAGATTTAAAACTTAAAAAAGAAAAAAGAAAAGGGACCAGATACCCTAACTCCTTACCATGCCTGCGACACTCACAAGCAAGGGATTCTCCCTGAGCTTGGAAGGCTTTAAATTCCTCGGCACTGACCCAACCTCCAGATTGTGATTTAAACTGCAATGCTTGGGGTGCCTGGGTGGCTCAGTCGGTTAAGCATCTGCCTTCAGCTCAGGTCATGATCTCAGGGTCCTGGGATCGAGCCCCCATCAGGCTCCCTGCTCAGAGGGGAGCCTGCTTCTCCCTCTCCAGCTCCCCCTGCTCGCGCTCTCTCTCTGTATGTATCAAATAACAAAATCTTAACAATAAATAAGTAAACTGCAATGCTTGTAACATAATTGATTTACTTATTTATTTTATTTTTTTAAAGATTTTATTTATTATTTATTCGACAGAGATAGAGACAGCCAGCGAGAGAGGGAACACAAGCAGGGGGAGTGGGAGAGGAAGAAGCAGGCTCATAGCGGAGGAGCCTGATGTGGGGCTCGATCCCACAACGCCAGGATCACGCCCTGAGCTGAAGGCAGGCGCTTAACCGCTGTGCCACCTAGGCGCACCTAATTAATTAATTTTAAAGCTGCAGTGGTTGTGGTCCTAGACAACACTCCTCAACTGCCCTCTGAGCTGACCTTGGGATTTGTTGCAAGTAACATGGTAAAAGGAATGAAAGATCTTTAAAAATTAAAACTGCATCCCCTGTCGGGGGGGAGAGGGGAGGGGGTCAACAAAAGTCTAGGAGTGCTCCAAAGCCGACCATCCAAGGAGGATAGAGAGAAATGCATTTACTGCTAGGGACAGAGCCAATCCCCAACGCTGGACGTGGAGCCTCCAGAGAGACAGTGAGACAGAAGGAGACAAGAGGTGAATGACGCTGGTCCCCACTCTGCACTCTCTGAAGCAGGGAGGACACTGCAAGAATGTCCCAGAACCGAGCCACCAAAAGCCTAATAAAGTGAGAAGACAAAAGGGGCCACCGAAAGGCACATGGTCAAACTGACATCCAGCAGGAAAGCAAGAAGACCTGGAAAGGGTGGGCTCCAGCAGTAGGGGCCAAGTGGCAATATCTGTCTTTGCCCATGACCCAAGGCTCTGGGGGATCCAGTGAAGTTAGACTCACTCAAGACAAATTTCTCCCCCAAGTGTCCAACAATAGATTGTCATCAGCCTGGAAAGAGGTCAGAGTGCTGGTATGCTGCAGAGCTAATCTTGGTCCCCAGAACTCCAAACCATACTCTCCCCTTTTTCCACAAACACGTCCTCATGGAGTAAACCTGAACCAAAGCACAATTCGTGTCAGAAAGATTTGGGGCTCCACTTGTCTGTAGGCTTTTAAAGCCTGTGTAGATTGAAGCCTACATCAATTAAAACAGAGGGTCCCAAATTGAGGGGACATAACCATCCCGCTGTATTTCAAGGGTCCATTGGATCATCTGAGGGTCCAGCCTGAGAAGGAACCCAGAGCCTCAGAGTTGATTAATCAGTTTCAGGGTGTCTCTTAAAGTTTCTGAGTTGAATCCTAAATCCTGGATCTTAACCGACTAGAACAGCCCCTGGGGAAATCTTAGAAACGAGGCGCCCCCTGGTGGTCCTCTTGACCAGGGACAGTGGTCCATTCCAGAGCTTTCTACCCACCTCTTGAGGCGCCCCCAAGCAATTCATTTCCTCTCTTTTTTTGAATTATGTTTTGATCATTGAAATTATTTTCATCTTAACCCTGATGACCAATGTCTTATATTTCAGAGGATTTTGTTATATACTTACTACAATTGCATCCCAAGTTCAGAAACTAAGAGGATGGCGTGTGGAATGAAAATTTCAGCTCTTTACCATGAGTTTCTCATAAGAAAAATTTTTTGAAAGCAAGAGAATGCAAGCCTATCTCCCACACAATACAGGCCTTTTCTAGCTTTATTTCGACCGACATTGTCACGATGCTTTTGACAGGAACATCGACTTCAGAGAGAAGGATATATTCCAAGTGGGATTAATCACTTCCTGTAGTATCCAGTGTTAGCTTAGCAGTCTTAAGTAGTCCTCAGCTCCAAGTACTGTCTTATTATTTATATTACCCATTGTCCATCCTATTTATTCTCTGCCTCATTTATTTTTATGAAAATAACTTGCAGGGTATTTAGTTCTGATGAATGATTTTGCTTATTTGCTTTTGAGCATTGATCAGCCACAAGTTCTAAAATAAACATGTAATTTATTTTGAATGTAGAAAAGTAAAGAGAAGCAAAATTAATTAATTTGCGAATTCACTACCATTGCTGAATCTTAAAGTACATATAAATCATTACGATTCTGAATGATTCCATAAGCTAGGTCTTCTATACAAAGGTAGGCAAACCTTTGCATAAAGGGCCGGAGAGGAAATATTTGAGATTTCACAGGCCAGACGATCTCGGCCAAAACTACTAAACTCTGCTGTTGCAGCACAAAAGCTTCCCAAGACAATGTGTAAACAAACGCATATGGCTGTATTCCAATAAAACTTTATTTACAAAACCAAGCGGTGGGCCAGATTTGGCTTGCGGGCCCTCATCTGCTAACCCCTACTATAGTGAACAGTTGGTTTTTTTTTCCTGTTGCTGCCTTCCATTTCAGGAAATACTTGTACAATATACGTACTAAGAATGTCTAGAAATAATATGGAGTTCACAATTCTATTCCTACCACATTAGTATTTACTTGGTGCTTTCTTGATTATTTATTAAAAATATTTATAAAGAAATGAATTAAATCTTAAAACTATGATTGCATCTGAATAAGTCACATTAGTCACATACCTTGTCATATGGTACATAAGTCACCTCTATGATTTATTAGCAAAATTTACCCTTTTTGGGGGGTTATTATCTGGCTAGCCTCTGAGCAGACATTAAAATGATGAAAATATCATTCTCTTTTACTCATGGGGATTCTTGCTCTCCCAGGCATACTCTGGTCATCATTTCAAAGTTTTAGACAGTACATGTTTTTTTATATTTTCATCCTAATGTCTGTTTTGTTCTATATAAAACCTCCTAAAGATTTGTACAAGTTTTATTAGAAGCCTTATAGGCTTTCTGGTTGATAAATGCTTACAATATTCACATTTAATTTAATTAGCGTTTTGAAGGAAGTGCTGTAAAATCAGATTTAGTGTTTTAATGCCATTTGAAATTTGTTTCCTATCCATTTCATGACACCAGGACAAGGGTCTTATTTTTTAAAGCAGTGCATGTGGCCGATTTTGATGTTTTAAAAATTGTCTAGAGGATAAGAGCCCCCAAAAAATCAAGATTCGTGTCGTTTGATTTCCGTTTTTTACTGTTAGGTTAATGGATTTTTTTTTAAGATTTTATTTATTTATTTATTTATTTATTTATTTATTTATTTAACAGAGATAGAGACAGCCAGCGAGAGAGGGAACACAAGCAGGGGGAGTGGGAGAGGAAGAAGCAGGCTCCCAGTGGAGGAGCCTGATGTGGGGCTCGATCCCATAACGCCGGGATCACGCCCTGAGCCGAAGGCAGACGCTTAACCGCTGTGCCACCCAGGCGCCCCAGGTTAATGGATTTTTAGCTGAGTCTTCACTTATATGGAAGATTTTCATTTTGAATGACACTTTTCCCTCATAATACAGCGGAATGCCTGTACTTTGGACTTACAAACTACAGAGTGACCCAATTTCTTTATGAATCTTGCAGGTGGAGTAGGGAAGTAATTTGTGTATCTAGCAGATTCATTTCTGACACAACGATGCATTCACTCTGCCCCCGGGAACATTCCATCTCACTACTCTTGGACCAGAGAGCTGTCAACTGTGGTACAATGATCCCACTAGGGATCTAGAAGACACCAGCGCAGAATATCTTGTTCCAAGGGTTCTCTTTTTCAACATCAATGACACTTCACAGGGAGAAATTTGAAAGTGAAGTGAATAGGAGAAAAAGGTAATTCGCCCCATCTGTGGCTAAGCCTCATGTTACAAGGCCGGCCCGTACCCCCGCGGTAGGTTAGAACTTTATTTTCATCGTATGTCCGTAACTAAAGGAGTTCTGGAACTTACCGTCTCTGCCTCTCTACATGGCAACCATGCTTTGGTTTTCTAGAGGTAAATGAGGGGGATCAGTGAGCCAACTCAGTATCCCCAGGGAAGCCTACGTGGGAGGTTAAAGTCTAGTAAGAAACTGGCATTTGTCGTAGGTCCCATTAGGTCTCAGTATCCAGCATTAATTTCATAACCAGAGGGTCATGGGTGCCACCAAGAGGCACAATCATGTCCACCATCAGAGACACAGGTGGAGCTCTGCCATGTGGTTTATTCTGCCTCTCGGCCATTAGAGCGAAGACTGTGCCGCTCCCTCTTGCCATGCCTTACAAATGTGGGGTGAGATGAAATGTTCCCTGCAAGGGAACATCACAAAATGTAGTCTTTCATTGGGTTGTTGTTGTTTTTTTTTTTAATCGCATGGCACCTGTTGGGCGCACAGCTGCAAACGCACACGTCCAGGGGGGCTGGATGCTTCCGTGGGCTCAGTCCCCACCAGCGCTCATCTGCGAGCCCTGCCAGGGCCTCGGCCTCTCCTTTCAGGGCGGGCACTGGCTTTGGCTGGGACACGGTACCACCTCGCCAGATTCCAGCATTGCAGGTGAAGCAATTCATGACACGTTGTTGTTGGTTTTTTTTAAACACTGAATTTTAAATGATTTTAATGAAGAAATATGCTCCCTGTGCTTCGGGACTGTTCCAGCTCTCCTCATCGAGGCCCCATCTTCACGATGGTGGCCATGGCCCTACGAGATTTTCTCTCCCAGGATTTACTTTACATTCTCCCCACAGCGGACTTATTTATTTTACCTAAATTTATTTTAAAAGGAAACGACCATGAATGGAAACGCCAGGACCACTCACCTGGAACAGAAAGTTGCCGTGTGAGTTGCCTGAGTCACTGTGGGGCGCAAGTGCCCACAGAATCCACTGTGAGCTTTGCCTGCCGTTGCCTCTCCCATCCTGCCCCAGATCCCATTGCCTGAGGTTTGACGAAGATGAAAGCATCCTGCTGTGATGATTACAAGCCCCCGTTTGAGCGCTCTCTGGGGTGGGAACGGTCTGATGGTGAGACCAGTGCCGTCACGGTGGGTCCGGGCCGCCTGCGGCATAAGGGCCCCCAAAGTCCCTGCTTTCCAACCAGCATTCTGGGAAGCCTGATTCGTTTACCCCTATGGGGGAGGTGGGGGAGGGGGGCATGTCCTCCCTTCCCCTCGACTGAGCTCTGCCCTGTTGCCCCAGCTCTCCCTTGGCCTGCAGCCTTTCTCTGTGACTCTGCTCACCCAGCCTCTCTGTCCTGACCTTGTCCCCCCTGAATTCCCCTCCCAGCTTGGAAACAAGCTCATGCATGCCCGGCATCTCAAGCCTCCCGAGCCTGGTCACAGTCTTAGGCCCAGAGGCTCTGCTCAGTCCTCCCCACATGACTGAAGGTGCTCCCAGGAAGACCCCCATTCTTTTTTTTTTTTTAAGATTTTATTTATTTATTCGACAGAGATAGAGACAGCCAGCGAGAGAGGGAACACAAGCAGGGGGAGTGGGAGAGGAAGAAGCAGGCTCATAGCGGAGGAGCCTGATGTGGGGCTCGATCCCATAACGCCGGGATCATGCCCTGAGCCGAAGGCAGACGCTTAACCGCTGTGCCACCCAGGCGCCCCGGAAGACGCCCATTCTTAAATACCAAGTGCTTCTGGCCCTCCTCTCCACCTCACCCCAAACCTCTTTTATTACTTGACCCCGTGAGCAGTGCCCCCCCGAAGCACTCTATGTTGACTGACTGTTCAGGAAGGAACTTAGGGAGGAAGTCCCTAAGAATCTGCCTTCTTCCTCATCGCTGTCCTCTCCCCTCTCACCCTTGGCAAGCAGATGTAACCGCCAGGTGTCACACCTATGCCCTCAGGCAAGTTATTGAAACCTCTTGGACTTCAACTTTCTCACCTGCAAAGTGGGGACAATAGTGGTCGATAACTCAGTGGGCCATCCCAAGGAGCCCCTTGGTGCATGTACAGAGCTCAGAACAACGCCCGGAATGTGGTCGATGTTCGACGTTAGCTCACATCCATCTGCCATTTCAGAACGGGCAAGTCTGCACGGCCAGCCCTTGACCCTGGGAAAGGCTGTAATGTGCGTTTCCAGATTCCCAGGCCCCTCCTCGGAAAGCGGGTGACGCCCGCTGTATACCATTGCTGTTCCAGGCACTGGACGTCTCACTTGTGACCCGAGGGTGAGACCAACGACTTCCAGTCCACCAGGCGCTGGGCACCTGGCCTGGACTATGGTAGATACTCCCCAAATCCCTGTTAAGGGGGCAGATATAAGCCTCTGCTAATAAAAAAGAAAACCAGATGGGATCAAAGGAGAGCCTTCATGATAACAATTAGTAACATCTACCCAAATAATCACAGACACAAACAGACGCTTGAAGAGTTGTAGTCACTCTGTACAAGTCGAAAAACTGAAATTTTCAAAATGCATTGAAAGAGCTCATTCTGTCATAGAATAATGCAGTCTTTCTCTTAGTAATGCAACTGCTAGTCACGTGATTTCCCTGTTTGATGTTTGCATTTTTATCGAGTTTTCTTAAAGCATGAAAATGTAGATATTTTCATTTGGGTAGCTTTCTTTAAACTGCAATGTGAAACGGAAGTAGAACAATGGTAAATAAAATGTCATATTTTATTCCATCCTGGTTAAATTGATCACATTTTTATATACTTATGAATAAGAGAACAAGCTCTCTTAATGATGCTAAGTAAATTATATTTTTATTAAAGGAATATTTAAATGCAGTATGTGGGTTTATTTTCTTGATGTGATATTTCTTGCAAGGATATTTCTTTTGAGTGCATTCCAAAGTCATGTAACGCAATTGTGTTACTGTAATTGCCTCAATATTATCTCAACTAAAATGTTTCCGTCTTTGAACAGAAGCACAGAGGAGCACTGGGGAGATCGAACTCACTTGTGCAGCACAATCCATCCAGCTCCCCACTGCACTGTGATGTTTCACGGGACGTGATTTGCTCAGGAAGACAAATGAGCTCGAGGAGAAATGGTTCTGGTCATTCCTGGGGTGTATGGTGGTGTGCGTGAATCCAGGACCTAATCCTAATGTTTGACTCCTGTTTTTATTATATTACCTGCACGTTTTCCTCTTTTTTTCTTAAACGTTTGTCTTTTTTTTTTTTTAAATGAAGTAAGCTCTGAGTCCAATGTGGGGCTTGAATTCATGACCCCGAGACCTAAAGTCACATGCTCTGACTGAGCCAGCCAGGCGCCCCTAAACATTTTTTCCTTAATACAAAGTATTACGTGCTATTTATGAGATATTTGGTAATACAGATAAGAAGAGTTAAATCACCCATAATCCCACACATAATCCCCTAAACCCACCACCAAGAACCATCGCTATTAGTGGTTTCGTGTATGATCAGAGGCATAACATAGAATATATATAGAGATATACTGTAGCAAGTACAATTAATTGCTATAGCTACTATTTTCTTACCGACTTTTACACCTTTTTCGCCACTAAATATATGATGAACATTTTCCCTTAGCACGAGATCTTTTTCTCCATCACCGTTCTTTTTAGGAAAAACTCCCCTAACATAAGGTTAACAGTTAACCACTTTGAAGTGAGCAGTCCAGTGGCATTTCGTACAATCACAGTGTGGGGTACAGCCATCCCCCCTGGTTCCAAACCATCTCGTTAGCCCAGCGGAAACACTGGACCTCTGACCCATCGCCGCCCATGCCCTCTTTCTGCCAGCCCCCGGTAACCCGCGGTCTGATTTCTGTCTCTATGGATTCACCTATTCCGGATATTTCGTGGAAATAGAATCATTCAATGTGCGACCTTTTGCGTGCAGCTGCTTGTGTCGCGTGTCCTGTTTTGACGTTCATCCACGTTGTGGCGTGTGTCATTCTTCTGACAGGTGAACAGTATCCTATCGTATGGCTAGACCACGCTTGGTGTGTCCATTCTTCTGTTGATGGACATGTGGGTTGTTTCCCCTTTCGGTGATTGGGAGTAATGACGCTATGAACCGGCGTGGAATAGTGTAGAATTATTGGGTTGTGCTGTAATGTTAACTTTTTAAAGAACCACCAAACTGTTTTCTACGGTGGCTGACCCATTTTACACTCCCACCAGCAATTGCTGAGGATTCCAGTCTCTCCAGCCCTTACCAAAACCTGTTATTTTCGGACTTTTTGATGATGGCCAGCCCCGTGGGTGTGAAGTGGTATCTCATGGTGACTCGGATCTCTCCCAGCCTCCCAGCCTCGCTGTGCAGGCCTGCCTCTCATGCCGTCGTGTACGATTCGCCCAGGGCTCTGATGGTGCATACTTAACGATTTTCTGCTTTTATAAACAATGCTGGAGCGAACATCTTTCTCACACACTCTCTACACAAATTCATTATTACGTCTTGAATATATATCCCTCAAAGTGGATTCGCTGGAGCAAGACCAGAGCTAAGGGTTTGGATGTGTATTGACAAATTGCCTTCAAGAAATTTTGACTCAAATTTACACTTCCTGTCATATCTGACCTTTTCTTTTCTAAGTCACTCATTCCTGCCAAAATATGTAACAGGCTGTAAAAAAAACAAAAACAAAAACAACTCCCTACCTTCATTAAAACCTGCCGGAACTGAGCTTACAGAAATCTTCATCATTTATTTGTACGTGTGGATTTTTCTCCACCATTTGGCTTAAAAGGACACCAACATTGTCATTTAAAAGTATTTGAGCAATATTACACCTTCTTAAATGTACATGAAAAGCCCTTGATCGAGGCTGCTCAATTTATAAACAGTCAAAGGTAACCACGGGGTTGTTCAATTTAATTATTTGACTCTTTGCTTTGATTAAATCCTAAAACTAGACATTTCGTTTGTACAGTCCGATGCCACTCCCTGAAAATTTATTGGTCCTCATCTTTGGAGACATCTGTTTTCCCCTCTGCTGTGTGACCAGCAAATGTCAGACTGCTCTAACCTTTTGTTAAGGTGATGACAGTTTATGTGTCTATCACCATCGGGGCCGTAAAAGTGCCTTTTTGGTGACGGTCTAATTTCCCTTCGTGAAATGTAAAGTACAATCACTCACGGTATCGATGACTTGTGTCACTATTTACCAAAGAAATACCATCTCGCACACCTTGAAAGTCCCACATAGAATTTGAAGAAAAATATCCCCTATGAGCAAGATGAATAGCAATTTTAATTTTTTTCAGTATTTGCTTTTGCTGTTCCTGGGACATTAGGGAAAAAATCACACCACGGGAATTTGGATGGACCCACTTCCCAAAAAACTTAACCCTGAATTAGTGGTATTTTTTTACAGCATGTTATTTTATCAGAATAGTGTCCAATCTTTCTGGAACATGACTTAAAACTGATACGGCATAAATAAGGCACGGCCCTATTTTAAAGGAAAGGGTCACTGTAATTCTAGGAGTGTGCAGGGGCACGGAGTCGGGCGAACTCTTTAGAAATATGAAAAGAACTAATTCACAAAGACCGGGAGAAAGTGAAAGGTATGAAGGGGGAGTTTTTAGCCTAGATGCATGGCACAGACAATCGTTATGGTCATAATGAACAAATCATTTCTGCCCTAGGGAGAGAATTTTTGATTTGGGGTGAGAAAACAAAATGATTTATAACTCATGCTCCCAATATATGAACACGCTTTGGGAGATATCTACTTACAAGTGTCACAGATGGTCTTTATCTCCGGATTGAACCAGGTAGAGACATCAAACACGAGAGTATTTATTACACAGTTCATCAGTTTCAACTACTGGGACCTAATTAATAACTCTCTAGTTAATAACTAATTTTCTGATTTCTATTCTAAAACAGTTCCCTCTTTATTAGTATTGAAATAAGGAACAACTTTTACTCTTTATATTTTGGTTATATTAAATGTTTCACGTTTCTAGTATATTGTATTGTTAATATAGACTTTGTCACTTACATTGAATAGTTATTTTTTAAAAGATTATTTATTTATTTATTTATTTGAGAGACAGAGTACAAGCAGGGAGAGCGGCAGAGGGAGAGGGAGAAGCAGGCTTCCCACTCGGGGAGCCCGACACAGGGCTCCATCCCAGGACCCCGGGATAACAACCTGAGCCAAAGGCAGATGCTTAACCAACTGAGCCACCCAGGTGCCCATATTGAATTGTTACTTAAACTGTTTCTACTCACACAAACCATTTAGACTTTTTTTTTTTAGATAAATGTATTCAGAAAAAGCTCATATGTTTTTAAAGAGTTGGTTTAACTTGCCTTTAAAAAGCATGGCTGACAAAATTAAAATTTCCTCCATAACCTAGTGGACATTTCTGTCTCTTCCTCCCCCTTCTCCTCCTCTTCTTGCTCTTCTTCATTCTCCTCCTTCTTCTCCTTCTCCTCCTCTTTCTCCTCCTCCTCCTACTTCCTCCCTCTCTCCCTCCCTCCACTTCTCCACTCTGATAATACCCTTCATATCCTGGTGAAATTCTTCATCGTGAGGTCCCTGCCTCCCAGAAGGGAACTGAGGCAAGGACGCAGCTGCGCCCCCTCCCGGCAGCCAGGATAGCGGCGCACAGCTCGTCCCAACCGACTGCTCGTTCCTGTCTGTGGCTTTAAACGGCCAGGGAATGACCCTAAGTAACAGGTGAGTAGGCATGATGGAAGCAGTTAGGAGCCAAGGGGTGGCGATGGCAGGTGCGCAGACAGACAGGTGTCAGTGGGGGACGCCCAGCCGGAAGCTCCCTGTGGTGTCATCTCGGTGTTCTTAGCTTCCTGCTCCTGCCCTTCTCGCTCACTTTCCAAGATGATTTTGCCAGCTTTCTCCTTGGTTCTGTGAACTGTTGATGTCCTTCCCATAAATTCCTCTTCTTTTAGGTTAATCAGAACAGATTTCTGTAGTTGGTAATCGGAATTCTTGATTGATATCGTGTACGTCTCCGCTTAAACTTGAGATACAAATCTTGGGCTTATTGCTGATTGAATCTATTAAAAGAGAATAAATTTGAAATTCAAATTCCATAAATATTTGTTGAGGAACCGTTCTGGTTAAGGCATTATTCTGAGGAATGCAGAAAGGCTAAAGATATTGTCAATGTTTTTCTTTGAACCCGAAATCTAGTGAAGACACATACCTCTGTTCACACTACGGTCTCACAGTTGAGGCAGAACCAAAACCGATGGGCCTGTAGGAAAAAGAACATCGTTCTCACTTGACTGACCCAGACTCTGCAGAAGAGTTGAAGCCAGAGTTGGACCCCACCTCCGCAGGTCCACCAGAAGCCATCAGCACGTTTTCCTGTCTCGGACGGTGACACGCTGAGAGCTCACAGGGCATGTTAAAAAGAAATACTTTCTGAAATGCTAGCATGGTAAATCAGGAAACTCTGGAGCTGACTCCCAGTCTCACATGGAAGTCACTAGAAAGAACATAATCCCTGCCTCCTGGTAGACACCGTGGTCCTGTACTTCTCCTTTCTTGTCCCCTTGAGCTAAGACCGGAGGTGCTGAGACCAGCTGCCCAGTGTCCTTGTATGAAGAGTAAAACCTTCTTTTCAAGATAGGTTCTAGGGCTGAAGGTTGAGTAGACCATTCTTGTGCCATCGACTCTTCTTCCCGGTAGCACTGACATTATTTTGAAAGTTTTCAGAATTTCCCAAAACTCAAGTGCTCTTTGCCATGCTTTACTAGCTCTAAAAAATAAAATAAAATAAAGACAGAAATGAAACAATCAGAAAAACAAAACATGGAAGTTTGAGTTTAGTTATGACTGTCCTATACTCTGGGGCCATATACGTCTCATCCCAGCTGACCATATTGTATTTCAGCAATATAAAAATGAAGCCATTTCTTTACTTAACTTTCTATAGCAAAGGACAGAAATATTCTGGAATAATTTGCAAATCGTTACCATATGTTACGTAGACCAAGAGGATATACTTGATATTCTCTATTCAAAATTTTGATATTCTGTATTTAAAATTTACTAGCTTGGAAAAACAGATTCCCTTTGTATGAACAAAAAAGTAAAATTTAAATGTTTGCTTTAAAGAAGCCCCCCCCCCCCCCGCATGGGCATGCAAATCCAGACCCAGGGTAGAATGACAGAGAGCAAGCACCTGGGAGTCACAAAGACCTGGGTTCTAACCTGGGGGTCTCCACTTCCTAGCATGTGAACTCCCCACTTTTCAGATGGCAAAGCTGAGTCTCGGAAGGTTAAGGGACCTACTAGCTGGCAGGTGGAGAGGCCCAGCAGGGACCAAAGCAGTCTGACCCCAGATCCTGCAGTCTTCCCCCTGTGATAGTCACGATGGTGCTGAAGCTTGCTTCCATCTTGTGTCCCCTTATTGGGTTTTAAAGGATAAAGGGACAAGTTAAGACTGCCCATTGCCCCTGTGACGTTTTACACAGTGTAACTGGAAAAAAAAAATAGCCACATAATGGTTTGGGGGGGGGATATTCTTCCTCTTTTCTTCAACTTTGCCCCCCAGTTCCCCCTAGCCCAGTGATGGCACTGCCAGTAGCACAAGTCAGAGCCCTGCATCAGCCCTGATGCTTCCCTCACCCCCAGGGCAGCTGTGTACAGGTATTCAAGCTGGGCACTGTACCACATCTAAAGGGGTGCCATTCACATTGGGGGCTGAGTTACACGAGAACGAGCAGGGGGCACTGAGACGCCGTGGTACCTCAGAGGACAGTCCCCTCCTGGGAGGGCGCACACCTGCGCACACTAAGGGGCACATGTATGCACATACCCTCTCAGGGCTGCTGTCAGCCCTACTGCACTCGGCACCCCACGCCCTCCCCTGACTTGAGCCTGACTTGGCATCCTCCTGAGGAGCAGGGGGAGATGGGGGGATGAGAGGGAGAAGAAGAGAGAACACTGTTCCTGTTTCCTCTGACCCCCTACGTCCTCATCCAGCCCAGCCCCTTCCAACCTCAGGGCATCCAGCCTCCACTCCCTCTCCTGAACATGCTTCCTCCTGCTGGCAGGGGGCCAAAGCTGCTCTGTCCTTCCGACCTAGGGTAGGTGGCCCCTCCTCAGGGACCCAGGCCGATCCGTCTCAGGGAGCATCCATGTCGCCCTCCGCCCCCTGCTTCCCTCCCATGACCTATCAGTCTCTAGATCAATGAAGTGCTTGCTTGTTCTGAAACTCTCTCTCCTCCGAGAGGGTAAACTCTGCAAGGTCAGGTGCCATTTTGTTTTTTGCTCTACTATCTAGTTGGTACCTAGTCGGTTCTAGGTAATTACTGGCCAAATGCACAGACGATTATACTAGAATGCTAGAAAACTAGAAGAATCAGCTCTTAAGACATGCTTACTGCTCCTCAAAACTCTGTAATTCCTCCCTAGAAGTTTCGTCTGGGGAAAAAATGAATGGGTGCTCTCTCCTCACGGCCAAGGTGTTTGCAATGACAGTGAAGCTGAAAGATATGAATACAGGACTTGAATAAAAGCTAACCTCCTAAGCTTCCTCGCATAAGTCCACGAGTCTCTCTCCTCTTCTAGAAATGAAGACAGAATGCGAAGAGTACTCAGTCTGTTTCTGAATTCTCCCCTTTGAAGTTCTGCTGCGAAAGTAACATCTCCATCTTCCATATTGGAAGAGGAAGCTGACACGGAGGAGGCCTGACTTTTCACAAAGGTGTTGTAAATTAGTAAGTAGAACATGGTTGCGAGCTGGTGTGAATCAGTCTCAATTATTTAGGGCTCTATTTTCCTGAGCTGAGACCCTCTCCTTGAAAAGACACCAAAGTGAACAATCTATTGTACGATCTCCTCAGGCTCTGTGGGAGCAGGAAGAGATGAAACAAATAACATCGACATTTCTCACACCTTGTTTTTGAGAAGTACAGTATTCTTCAATTATCCAAAATGTCTCGAATGTACTTGGAGAATAAATGAGGCCATTTTCAAAATTATAGGTGAATAAAGAGCGCTCCTTTTTCATCAGAGCTTGACAATAGAGCCTGCATTTTAAAAGATTTTTAAATGTATCCCATAGCGTTCTGTTCGAGTTACAAAAGCCATCCCCATGGAGCTTCTAGATGGGGCTAGGTCATTGAGTGCATTATCCTGGGACAGTATGGCGTGTTCAGATGATTGATAGCTCGATCATTACTGATTTGTTATGGTCAAGATAACTCTCTGCAATGCATAGGTTGGGTCAATTTTTGTTATTGTGGAAACTCTATTTGAAATTCTAGTGTCAGCGTTATGATGAGTCAGCCAGGTTGGAGACTTTGTTTCAACAAGTGCTATGAGTCATTTGAAATTATGTATCATTCATAAGCAGAAAACTTTTTAAATTCTGTTGTATCCCACCTACCTGTGACATTTTGATTCTCTATAGAGTGGGAAAAAACAGTATACATTGTAATTTGGTGTCTATTTTTCAGGTAATTGACTTAATAAGTTGAAATGAAATCGTGCGCCTCCCAGTTTACATAAGAGATGTGGAACGAAGCACTAACTTTCTGAGAGTAGCATCAAAGTTCAGTGGTAATTCTGAAAGTTGTTTTTCTCCCCCTCAGTGTGTAGAAGCTGGGAAGAGATCTGGTAAGTTTTTCTATCTCAGAAGCACTACAGAGTTGGTCAGAATCAAGTACATGTCATAAACGTATACCGCATTTTAAGCATGAAAGTATGTATGTGGAGGACTCACATTCGGTATGGTAATGCTGGGTAGAGTCCTGCATGCGGACCAAAGCACCAGGCATTTCCTGCAGCCCTTCGTTTTAATGCACTTCAAGCTTCCCAACACGGGGCACTGACATACTGCTTCACCAAAACCGGCTTGATTTGTATTCTTATTCTTTAAGAATTCATGGGATCAAATCGCGATGCCTTCCAGGCATAAGAAAAAGAAGTCCACATTTTCAGTAGAGTATTTCTCAGCTGATCTGAGTTGTCCTTTGCTTGTTTCTGGGAGCTAGAAAGATGCATACATCACCTTCATGTAATCGACATTACCAAGTTTGTATTTAGAGTCCGTAGAGTTCATCACTGTTATTACAAACTTGGGAGAGCCTTCGCATGCCTCTTGCTCTTCATAACATAGCTCATTCACTCCTGGACCCTCATCTTTGCTCTTTGCAACCTGTGCTTGCTCCCTGACCAGAGAATTGTATTTTCTAAGCTCATCTTTCCCTGCCCTTACCTCTCCCACTCACCTCGTCAAGAAAGAGATTTATGAACTCCTAATAGCAATTCCACGTATGCAACAATTGCTATGAAATTCCATTTATGCCTTGTTTTTCTTAAAGATAGCCATATCAAGCAATGTAGAAGGTCAGACCCTCTGTGACCAAGTAACAAGAAATTCCTCTGAGCCTGAAATCATCCTGTTTGGAAGAAGCTACTAAGTGAAATCAAAGACAAAAGACATCACTCTACCAGTCTGGGTAACTGGGTAACAGTAGGATTTATTACCTGGCTAAAAACCTAGGGCAGAGTAAAGGGTAACTTTGAAGTTGCACATCTCATTAATTAATGCTCCCCTCCCACCTCACCCCCACCCACGCCCCCCACCGCCATCACCAGATCCCCATCCAGAGGTGCTGTGATATCTGCCATAGACTGTTAACGGCCTTGCAGTTTATTCTGATCCCCCCCCCAGTCATTCTCGGTCGTTGGTACCCTTGGCTGCCAGTCCACAAGAGTGGTTCTTTTTCTTACACAATAGAAACGGGGTTGTCGGGAAACTGCACGGGAGACTTCGCAGAGGCATCGGAGCCGACATTTAAGCAGCAGACAAAGGGAGAGAAAATTATGAAGAGGCAGAGAAGCCAGTGTGTGCTTCTCGGGTCTGGGTCTCCGGAGTTAAGCCTGAAAGAAGGGCCAGGGGCATGGGGACTGTTCACCTCCTAGGGCTGCGGGTCACAGAGTAAGTACAGCAAAGGGGGTGGCTGAAAACCACAGAAATGTATTGATGGATTTATGATCTCACAGTTCTGGGGACCCCCGCAGCTCACGGCCTTCCTTGGCTTCGAGATGCATCCTCCAATGTCTGCCTCCAACCTCACTCGGCCTTCTTCTCCCTGCACATCTCGTTCACGTGGAGTCTTCCTCTTCACCCGAATGACCGCATCCTAACTCCATGGCATCTGCAAAGACCCTATTTCCAAATAAGGTCCCATTCCTCGGTATAGGGGGGCTAGACTTTGACATAGCTTTTGAGAAGACACAATTCAACCCATAACAAGTACTTTGGGGGAAAAGGGTGGAACTGAGGGTCTGGACCCCTGAGAAGTGAGAGTGATCTCCCAGGTCGAGCCAGGATTGGAACCAGGTTGAAACGAGCCAGGCACTCACGTGGGCACAACACGTGAAGAGGCCCCAAAGCCTCAGGAAACAAAGTAAAGAATAGTTTAAGTCAATATATTTCAAAATAAAAAATAATGCCAAAAATAATCCAGGATGAACAAAACACCACCCTTTGAAATGCAGGATGGGTGTTATGGGTTTTTCTTGGAGCCACAGGTGCAGGGTGGCTCCGTGTGGTTACCAGCTAGCTGAGGCCCCCCGAGCTGGCAGGATGAAGGCCGGACTTGCCCGGGGCCACTGTTGCCACCACGGGGAGAGCAGAGTTTGAGGAGGGGACTGAGGGAGACGAGAAGAGCCGCAGGTGAGGAGAAACAATGTCACGGCCATGGGGAGTTCCTGAATCCAGCCCTGCCTCCTCTACTCCCTCCTTTGGAGGGATAGATACAGATGCCCCATACAAGACAAGAGTCGGCACACAGCATGGGTGGGCTGTTGCAGGAAGAGACCACCGTTTATCTTATTTCCTGCGAGAAATTAAAAACCCTTAAAAATCACCTTTGGGGATTTAACCCATTTCCATTTGGGGGACTTTTGGCACACCCTCCAGCCACATCACTTATTTTTCCTTTGTCAGACTTCTCAGTAGCAGAAGAATCCTTTCTCCACCGTCTTTACGTGGACTGCCCCTTCGAGGAGCGGCTGGGCTAGCAGCCCCCCCCAGCCCTCCGCATGCTTTCATGACAGCTGCAAGGACCTTGTGTTTGCTCAGAGCATCGGCTGCACATATAAATCTTTCCACCCGTTTAGTCCTTAACTGCATAATTTTCTAATCTTTGCAAGCAGACTAAAAATGAATTCCATAAATTCACTGAGGTCAAAGTTTATGTCCCAGTGTATTTTTCCCCATAGCCCCAGAATGAGAACTGGACGTCTACAGGCTTCTCAGTAAATCTTCTGTTTTATTAGGAATTGGAGCTTTGATTTTTTTTTCTTTTGCCAGAGATGTGCCCTGAAACAACATACAACCAAACATTTATAATCATTTACACAAGAATCCCAAAGCCCTGTTGTTAAAGTGAATAATCAGCCCTTAGCTGATTCTTTATGCATATCTCAATGTTCGTACTGTTTCCTCAGCAGCTCACACCTGTAATGCAGTGACTTCGACAAACAACCTAGCCATTTTTAAAACTGTAAACAACTAATCATAGAACATAGGTCAAGAAAATGTATTGTTTATTCTCACAGTAGTTTACCTTCATCAAATAGCTTAACTGAAAACTTTTTTGAAAGCAGACTTGTTTCCTAAAATGTTTTTAAAAGGAGCCCAAAACACTGACTTCCTCATTTTCTTATCTGGGGTATTAAAATGAAAAGCCGAAAGTTTTTGGGAGTCTGATGGCCACTTCCACCGGTGAATGCTCTTGAAAATATCGGTAGGGAAAAAAAAAAATCACATGCAACCATTCTTGTTTTATCTTTTAGAAGAAAGCCTCTTTGGGAAAATTATAATTTTTTAATAGGAGGCTATGAGAAGTTGGTTCAGGTGGGAGTTTGACAGTTTCTGATTCATTTGTTATTTGGGAAAAATAAGCTGCATGTCACACGTGGGAGCTAGAGAGCGCGCAGAGGAGAGAAGCCGTCACCAAGGGGGCCCATTCCCAAGAGAGAGCCCGGGACCCTGCGGGGCCCCTTCCGCAGGCGCGCTGAAGGGAAAGGGCGTTTGCTGAACTCAGATGCTCTTCAGAACCCAAGGATCTGGAAAGGCCACGAGCACCTTTCAGAGGATAGCGTTCACATTACTGTACTTCGCACGGAGACGGGTGTTTCCGTTCCCTAGGACGGCCACCAGAAGGCACACACACGGGGCGGATCAGACGGCAGAAATGTATCGTCCCACGGTCCCGGGGGCTGGAAGGCCACGACAGAGACGTCGGCAGGGCCGCCCTCCCTCTGAAGGCACGAGGGAAGGATCCATGCCAGGCGTCTCCCCAGCTTCCCGAGTTTGGCTGGCACTCTTGGCATCCTTGGATGGTACAGGCATCGCCCGTCCTCTGCATTCATTTTCACGAGGCCGCCTCCCTCTGTGGGCGCCTGTGTCTGTACCCAAACTTGCCCCTCGTGGAAGGACAGGTTGGTTTAGGGCTGATCCTAATGACCTCATCTCAACTTGACCATCTACAAAAAAACCCATTTCCCAATCAGGTCATATGCACACAGCGGTGGGGCGGGGGGGGTTTTCTGTAAAGGGCCAAACAGTCAATGTGTGAGGGGTTGGCGGCTATAGGGTCTCTGCTAGAGTGACCCCACCCTGCAGTTAGAGCAGGAAGGTGGCAATGCGAAGGGGCAAGCAAAGGGGAGGCGCTCTGTGCCGATAATATTTTACTTATGGACCATGAGATTTGCATTTCATATAATTTTCACATGTCACAAAGTATCATTCCTTTGTTGATGTTTCCCAACCACTTAAAAATACAGCCACTCTCCTTAGTGCACGGGCTGCACTAAAAGGCAGCTGGCTGGACTTGGCCCTGGGACCACCGTCTGTCCGTCGGTACTTCGGATCATCGGCATGGCTTCTTCCCACAGGATTTATTCCACGGAGGTATACTGATTCCAAAATATGCCTGTGGCAAATCAGGAAGCAAGACTCTAATCCCTGTGTGTTGTGTGGCAGCCAAACAATTCTCAGAAACAGTGCTGGGCTGGCAGCAGCCTTGACAACCTTTTTAAGGGAGAAATCAGTAGAAGCCTCTGAATGCTCAGAAAATTGAAACGCTGGAGACAGCATTGAAAACCAAGGAAATAAACACCCCGCTCAGGTTAAAAGAATGGTTCATCATGTTTCCCGTCAGGTAGCTGCAAATGTTTGGGGGGAAACGCATGATATCTTCCATTGAAATGCTGTTCCCAGACAGCAGTGTCTGGGATGAACAGGAAATCGAAACAAGTCATTAAATGGCCATCAGAAATCTTTTATGTGAAAAGAATTTTTGCAAGTTTGATATCCGGTGTTTGAGCCTCTAATGAGAGCAATAAATGAACAGCTTCCTTGCTTCTTGGGTTCTAGGGGTGAGAGATGAAGACGCCCCCCTGTCTGGGTTTGAAGGCTTTTCTTTTTCTTTTCTTTTTGCCTCCTCTGGGTTCCAGTCTGGGCTGAGGGAGCATGGAGACTGAGTCAGACTGTCACCGCCTGACACCTGCCCCCCCTTCCTTCCTCCCCTCACTGCCGCCCCCGGCCGGCCCCTGCCCTCATTTCTATTCACCAAGATTACTAAACTCCTTGCTGACGTCTGTAACAGCCCGGACATGCAGGAGAGATTTTAACAAGTCTGTGTTCCTTGATCCACCTGGATAGCTCACTGAATACTTGACTTTTATCATTGTTGGCGTCATGGTGAGACCAGCCATCGACTGCCAAATTTTGAAACGATAACATTTCAATAAAAATATCTTGATCAGAATAATTTTCCGTCAGTCTTGAGGTTTCCAAGCAATTATTTCCCGTTGTATTTACAGCCGATGTCAGTAACCATTTAGGGAGACCATCGGGACCCTAAGGCTGCAGTTCTCAGTAACTGAAAAGAGGTTAGAACGAGCATTTTGCTGTTTTAAGGAAAACATAGAGAGGTTAGACTCTTTTGAAACAGTTTAACACCCAAATAAAAATATCTCCTAAGATAGCTAGCTTTTTTACTGAGATGGAACTTGCAAACAGTACAGTGCCCAGACCTTAAGGGCTTGGCGACAAAAACCCTTTGGCTCATTCCCATCATTGCCCAGGTGAGGGGCAAGATTTGGTGACCACTCTGACCCCTGCTAGTCCACACTCTTGGGACCGTAGCCAGTCCTATCAGCTTTTTGATACATTCTAAATCATTTTTAAATACCTCATCTTCTCACCTATTTGCTCCACATTTGGCTCTTTTCTTTAACATATTAAGGTTAGTTATTTTGAAGTAGTTTTTGCTCCCTCCGATGCCTGGGTCCCCTCCGGCCACTCGTATCGTGTCTTTGATCTCCTTGCTTATCACAGGTCACGTTTCTTGTTTTGTCTATCATCAGGTTATTTTTTCGTATATGCCAGATATTTTGGGCAAGCCATTGCAGAGTCTCTGGATTATGTTATTTTCTTCTAAAACATGGCTCTTAAGATATTTCTTTTTTTTTTTTTAAGATTTTATTTATTTATTCGACAGAGACAGAGACAGCCAGCGAGAGAGGGAACACAAGCAGGGGGAGTGGGAGAGGAAGAAGCAGGCTCATAGCAGAGGAGCCCGATGTAGGGCTCGATCCCACAACGCCAGGATCACACCCTGAGCCGAAGGCAGACGCTTAACCGCTGTGCCACCCAGGCGCCCCTCTTAAGATATTTCTAATTCATATTTTATACTTATGAAAGTAAAACCATTCCTGTCATGGAGATAGAATATGTGACTTGTTATTTATTCTGAGCCAGTTTCTTTGTTGTTTACCCTTTAGCTATATTAAAGGCTGAATTTTTCATTTAATAGATGGAATCAATTGTTCAAAATAGCTTGGAAAGGATGCAAGCCTGCTTTTGTTGTTGTTGTTGTTGTTGCTGTTGTTGTTGTTGTTGTTTGATACTTCCTTTTTAAATCATTCTAACTCATTGCAGACTCCAACTTGTTTCAATATAATAACTGTCTATTTATCATAAATACGTTTTATGCTTCTGAATCCCTTTAGAAGAAAAGGGCAAAGACTCCTCTCTCGGTGGGATGCCGAATGTGGCTTCCCTCTGAGAAGTCATGAGCCTTCATTTGAAGAAACAATTATCTTTTCCGTCCCCCTAGACCATTACAAATCAGCTTGGTGGTAATTAGAGAATTAGAGTCATAACGTCCAGTCAGAGATAGTCAGATTCTTTACCTTCCTAGATATCCAGAGAATGGTCTTTTAAAAATGTAATGCAACCTAAAGTCTTTTTATGTTTCATACTCATCGTTTTGTAATCCCAGCCGAGGTGTCCGATGTAGCTATGCTTCTGGCTGTACAGATGGAGTTGGGTTTTCCTGCAACCATTTGTTTGCAGCCTTTATTGATATAAATTATTCCAACTGTACCCAACAGCACAAATTAATACTTGGAGCTGTCCCTCATTTGCGACTCACGGATAGTACTAAGTGCAGTGGGAGAGAAGAAAAGGTGAAATAAAACGTTCTTATTTTCTGTATCCCTTGCCTGGTGTACTCTTTAATGCTACATTGATGTTTTGTCATATGGATAAAATGTACCTGAAATGAACCCGGAATGGGCCTCATTAAAACCACGTTTCCACCTTCATCTTACAATTTATGGCAACATCTTAATAGTATGTAAAGACTAACAACAGAAACTGAAATTAACTTGTTTGTTTTTGTTATGGAGTTGCTTCAGGTTATTTTTTTTTAAATAAGCCCTCTAGCCTTTCCTGCACTATTTATCATTTTAAAAATTAGAGCTAGCTAATTTTATCAAGAGACTAAAATTTAAAACTACGCTTTAAAGCAATACAGTGTTTAATTATTGGCCTTGCTTGCTTTTTATAAATAGAACATTTTTTATTCAGCAGGTAAACCCTATTTTTGCACCTGTTACCACAAGCTTGTGAATCACTAAAAGAAAGCAAAAAACCTCATTCCCACAGGTGATTGTTATTATTAATGTTACAGAATTGATTTTTGAATTTAGAGCTACTGATGTGGTCTGACTAGTTATTTGGGATTTATTAAATGCCAGCTGCGTGTCCAGCTTTGGTGCTGTTTAAAGATTATTTTTGTGGTTATACGCTTGTACAGGGACATCCACTGGAGAACTTAGCCACCTCATCAGGTAGCACTCACAAAGACTTTCCTGGGGGGAGTGGGGTTCTTTGGACTAGTTACCTAATAACATTTCTAGTTTCCATCAAAAGAAGAAAACCAATTAAATTAATTAAAGCTGATACTGCTCAAGGCGGGTTGAATACCTGGCATGCGAGCCGGATACGAATCAACCATTTGGGCGTTCAAGTCTGGGCACGTTATGTAATCACAAAACATGCTTGGCACCTTTTGTCTTTGGGGTTAACTGGGACAGCTTGAGCAATGAAGGCTCTGTCGTCCATAGCCACTGATACCCTGACCCCACATGATTTCCAGTAAGGATCCACCAGCTAGGTTACCTGTCCTAAAGCAGGAACAGGTCACCCCACCTGCTCAGGTTACTGCGATGGGGAAAGGAGCCAGGCGTCGTCGCTATCCGCCCCCCCCATCCTTGGGTTGTCACTAGGTTCACTCTGGCTGCTTCTGACGAGTTTCTGGATACCTAAGGCACTCGGGTCTATTTCGATCTGTAACTTCTGCCAGGCTTGAGGTCGAGGATAAATTACTTGTAGGAAGCAGTATGACCTTCCATCGCCCGCTTGTTTTCTCCCCATCGGATCATTTTGATTCACAGAGCATTTCACTATTTTTAAAGACTGGCTCCGGGCCTGACGTCAGGGTCCCTGACCCGCGCCCCTCCCGCGGCGGTGACTCAGCCGCAGCGCCCGCCCCCGCCTGCGGAGGGGGCTCTGCGGAAGCGCCCGCAGAGGCCTGCCCAGAAAGACTCGAGGCCCCCCCGGCCCCCCGCCAATCACCCACCGGAAGCGGGGGGGGGGCGCTGCGGTGCTCAGGGCTGGAAGTTGCGGGGGGGGGGGGAGCGGGCAGGGAGGGGGTGCTGCGGGGCCTCCGAGCCTGGGGGAAACCGAGGCAAGGACGGGCAGAGCCCCCACCCCCACCCGTCCCCCCTGCCGCTTCCCTGCCATTCCCATCTTTTCCCACCCAGACCGGGGAGGGCGGGGGTGCGGGGAGGAGATGGGGGAGCATTCCAGAGTCCTATTTCCAGTAGGATTTTTCTGTGTCGCTTTGTTTATCCTGCTGCACGAAAAGGGAGGTTATGCCTATTAGCTTGGTGGTGTCAGATTTGCAGTTATGCATATTATATGTAATCATTCTAAAGTGATTTTCTTCCATTTGGGCCTTTTAGTGTAAAAGGGGGAAAAAAGTCTGTTCACATTGTTTGCCTTGGTTTGCCTTGGGAAATCTGTCAACTTCCCGAACCCTCCATCGAAAAATGTGAGCTAGATTCTCTGCTGATTTTACACATTGTAATATTGTATCTTCCCTATTAGTAACACAGTGCTGACTTTCTGCAAGATAATACTGTTAGTTTTCCCTCCACCACTCCCTGTATACATCAAAACTCTTTCCTGTTTAAAATTACCCAGTTTTAATGTTCTACGGGTTGACCTGGGTGGAGGTTAAGCAGATGTACAGGTGTGTAAAGATTCATTGAGAGTACACTCAAGTGCACTTTACTCTTTGTAAGTTATACTTAAGCCAAAAAAAAAAAAAAGAATAAAATAACCTATTTTTTTTCTGTACAACAACCATTTTCTTTCTCATTGTTATTCTCTTGCATACCTAATATTTCAAATCATTAAAGGAATTTTTAAAATTCACCCAGAAGCCCCCTTCTGTAACAAAAATGTTTGTTTTCAATATCTGCTTTCACTTTGGACATGTAGTTGTAATTGGGAAGTATATGCTGTTTTGTATTCTGCTTTTGTTCCCCGTGTAATATTATATCAAATATTTTTCCGTCTTTCGTGATCCTCATAATTTTCCATTTTAAAGGCTGCAGACTCTTCCTCTGAGTGATTACAACACTGTTTGCTCAGCCACTCCTCTCGTATTGGGCATTTAGGGGACTTTAGATTATTCATTAAAACAATTGCCCTCCTCCTGTAAACATGTATGCATGCATTCGGCCATCCATCCAAGGGGTGGAATATTAATTTGAGCCCCTGTTCTATGCAGAGGGCACAGAAGAGGAATGCAAATGTGAAATCCCCTTGGAGGAGCACTGAGAGCAGTCTGCAGCACACCATCAGAACTGCTAAGTAGAGCGTGTTTGTGTTTGTTGAGACCTGCAGCAGGATCACCACAGGACAAGCTCATCCCTGGACACAGGTCCAGCTGGACATGGGATGACTAACTGGGCTTGCCTTATTCACCCTATGACTACTGGACTGGACCCTGGTGGTTGAGTGCAAGAATGCATACGTTATCTGATTTCATTATCCCAAGGAACTTATGAGATAGGTATTATTGTTCCCATGTTACAGATAAGGAAACTGAGGCTCACACACAAAGGTACAAAGTGCCATGAAAATGCAGGACTTTTCAGTTTGCATACACACCATTGCTTTTAACCCTCACCACAACCTTGTGAAGTACATATGATAATCTCATCTTTGCAAATGAAGAAACTGAGGGACAGAAAGTGAACAACATTCCCGGGATCACTCGGCTTGAAAATATTAGAATCCAGATTCAAACCTAGAATTTCCGACTCAACATTCCATATCCTCTTCGTGAACTGTGGTTTTTCCTAGATGTAAGATTTTAAAGAGGCAGAAACATTTTTATTATTCTATTTTTCATATTGCTGGTATATTCCTTTTATTTCTGTTTGAAAGAAAATTACTACATGTAGCATACACAGTTACACTGTAACTACAGCTGTACCAGCAATAGGCATTATCTTTTTTTTAAGATTATATTTTATTTTTATTTTTTAAGATTTTTTTTTTTTTAAAGTAATCCTTACACCCAGTCTGGGGCTCGAACTCATAACTCCAGGATCGAGAATAGCAGGCTCCACCTACCGATCCAGCCAGGCGCCCCAAAGATTTTATTTTTAATTAATCTCTATACCCAACCCGGGGCTGGAACTCACAACCCCAAGATCAAGAGTCACACACTCTACTGACTAAGCCAGCCAGGCACCCCAATCTTCTTAAACATTTTTGCTCATGTGAACTGTTTTAACAGCACCTAAAGCTATCTTACTTAGCATTTCTTTAATTCACATGGAAGCCCAACACTTTTTCCTATGTTTGTTTACTCTCCAGACTTGTGTATATTGTCCACTTATGAACGTTCTCGCTTTATTGGACTCTTCATCTTATTGGTATATTGAACTGGCTTCTTTAAATATTAACCCTTTGTCATATTCGACTCCCACATTTTTCCCCAGATAATTGTTTCCTTTTGGATTTTGTTAATTTGCATTTTATGAAAGTGGTACACAGTCAAATAGTCAAATGTTCAGTTTCCTGTATTGCTTCAGCCCTTAGAAAGTTGTGTCCCTCTTTTAAATATCTGGTTAGAATCAAATACCTTTTGGGTAATGTGCTAATCCATCCAGAGTTCAATATAGTGTAGAATATGGATCTAGGGGCGCCTGGGTGGCTCAGTGGGTTAAGTGTCTGCCTTCAGCTCAGGTCATGATCCAAGGGTCCTGGGATTGAGCCCTGCATCAGGCTCCCTGCTCAGTGGGGAGTCTGCTTGTCCCTTTCTTTCTGCCCCTCCCCCTGCTTGTGCTCTCTCTCTCTGTCTCTCCAAATAAATAAATAAAATCTTTTTAAAAATAGAATATGGATCTAAAATGTATTTCCCAATTTCCTAATTTAAGCCAAAGCTAGATTAAGTTCACACCCACCTGTACAGGCACCTGGTGGGAATGGCCAGCATCTGTTTTCATGCCTGTTTTATACTGTTGCTAATATTTTGGACCTCACCTAGAATGTTACCCAATACCATATATTAAATTATTTATGCGTTCATCACATTTTTGTGACACTTTCTCATATAGCTAAAATTCACATTTCAGTGGGTTTATTTCTTTTTTTTTTTTTTTAAGATTTTATTTATTTATTCGACAGAGATAGAGACAGCCAGTGAGAGAGGGAACACAAGCAGGGGAGTGGGAGAGGAAGAAGCAGGCTCCCAGCGGAGGAGCCTGATATGGGGCCCGATCCCAGAACGCCGGGATCACGCCCCGAGCCGAAGGCAGATGCTCAACCACTGTGCCACCCAGGCGCCCCTCAGTGGGTTTATTTCTAACTTCTTTTCCCCCTGTTCTATTGATTTATTTTTCTACACCACTCGGATAATATTTTTTTTGTAGATTTATAACATAATTTTATATCTGGCATGGTAGAATAAAATGTTGTGACATCTTATACAATTTGGGGGACAGAGAAATATTTGGGGGAATATGTGTACTTTTGTAAAATTTACAAAAAATATGAGAACTTAACTTTCGTTAGCCTCATGGTAAATCCACCTCTGCCATCTGGGCTAGTTCCCACCTATTTAAGTTGTTTCTATTTTTATGGTCTCTTTATCCTAATGAATTTTATAATTATTTTCTTCAGTTGTTTTCATTTGTTCATTCTATTTAACATTACCTAGGGATTTTAATTCAATTTGGGAAGAACTATCATCCTTGGAAATTTTATTCTCTTCTAGAACATAGTGTAGCTCTGCATTCCATTGTCTTCTTTTGTACTTCCCAGGAAATTTTGCATTATTTTTCATAGTCTATTTCTTATTAATTCTTAGTAATAAATGTATAATTAATTTTCTTGTTGTAATTTCTTTCTCATTATAATTAATGAGATCTAATGTTGGTACATTAGAATGCTATTGATTGTAGACATTTCTTATATCTGACAACATTTTGCAAGTTTATTTACACTTTCTCTCACCTGAAATTGGATATTTTGTCTCTATGGGCCCAACACGCATTCTTCTTATGTCTTAATTTTGGTTCTCAATTTATTGAACAGACATTCCAAAACAATATTAAATTAAGGCAACACCTAATTTTATTCTGCCGTTAAAGAAATGTCTCTAGGTTTGTCCATTGACTAAAACATTGTCTCTTGACTTTAAAAAAATAACTTAATAATATTTGAAGAAAATATACTTTTAATCCTTTCTTTAAAAAATATGTACTTGGAATATGAGTTGAATTTTTGTAAATTACTTTTTAGCATGTAAGGAAATGACTATATGTATGGATTTTTATTGAATTCATTGATGTCTTATAACACTTTGTAATTGAACCATCCTTGCATTTCAGGGATACATTTAACTTTATAATGCAATGCTCTTTTGATAAGGTTTTATTTAGGATTTTCCCATCTATATTCATGATATTTACTGCTTGTATGGACTGCTTATCCTTATCAGAAGTGTAGTAGGTGTTTCTCTGTCAGGAATACTCTTTATAACATAGTATTATCTATTTCTTAAATTACTTTTTTTTAAGATTTTATTTATTTGACAGAGAGAGAGACAGGCAGCGAGAGAGGGAACACAAGCAGGGGGAGTGGGAGAGGAAGAAGCAGGCTCCCAGCGGAGGAGCCTGATGCGGGGCTCAATCCCAGAATGCCGGGATCATCCCCTGAGCTGGAGGCAGACGCTTAATGACTGAGCCACCCACGTGCCCCTCTTAAATTATTTTTAAAAATTCACTGAGATTCAGAGATTTTTGTCTAGAAATTGTAACTTTTTTATGACATTCTGATTTTTCCCTGCTGTTATCAATCTATAAAGATTTTCTTTGTCTTGCATCAACTTTAGGAATTTTTATTTTGAATGGAATTACCCATTTCTTTGAGAATTACAAGTACAGTAGCATACTTATAGATAGTTATCTCTTACAGTTACTTCAATACAGTTCTATTTCCATTCTAATTTCTATTTTTATGTGTTTTTTTAGTTTTTCTCTATTAGACTTATCAGAATTTGTCTATATTAATAAAGTTTAAAGAATCAACTCTTGCTTTTGTTGACTTTATTTTTTACTTTCCAATTTATGACTTTATATTTTTATTTATTTGTGTTTTTTATTCTCTGAGATACTAAGTTGAATTATTTATTGACTTTCTCTTTTTAATTTTAACAATAAAACATTTAAAATTTTATTAACATTTCTCTAGTCATTGATTTTTATATGTAGTATATTATTATTATTTTCTAAATGTCTATGATTGAGTTCTTGGTTTTCCCATCATCCCAGTTGCTCTTTAAGAGATTATTTCAAAATATCAGAATAATATTTTGTTTGTTGGTTCTTAAGACTTTTATTTTCAATTTTTACTTGTATTTTAGTTATAATAGCCTAAAAAACCTCTGGTGAAGTTTATTCTTTCAATTTTATGTAAACTAGGAAGTGATAAGTTTGGTAAGTGTTCTTCAAGTAATTCTAAAGACATTATACCTCATGTATAAACTACAGAATTCTGTTTACTTTACTTGTCATGATTTGATTATAAGGAACTTAATGCTCCCCTATAACTGAATTTTTGCTAGTTTCTACAGGAAGTTCTTATGGTCTTTGCTTTGTGTGTTTTGTTGCTATGTTATTAGGTGCATATAAATTGACAGTTACTATATCTTAAGTATGTACACTGTTTATCTTTGTATAACCACCCATTTATTTCACTTCATATGTTTTATCTTGAATTATTTGATATCATTACTGCAACCTTTGCTTTCCTGTATTTGTTGTTATTGCTATATCTTTATGGAAACTTTTAATTTTAGGTTGCCTGTGTGACTTTTTATAAGTACGTTATTCATGAGCAGCACCATGTTGAAATATCTTGTAATATCCCTTTTGAGCATCTTTGCCTTTCAGAGGAATTTCCACATGGTGTTTTTCTTCTTGTTTAAGTTTCATTCTTTTTCCTTCTATAAAAGTTTTTAAACTTTTGGCTGAATTTGATTCACCTGAGTGATCATTTTCATAGCTGATATTTTCCTTTCTGTTAAGCTGCTTTATAAGCATTTTAAAAGAATTAAAGGGGAGAAGATCCCTGGTCCTCCCTATATCATCATTCCAAAAGAGCACAGCATTATCTAATGAAATTTAAGCATTTCAAGTTTCCAAACTCCACCCCCCCCCAACACCACCACAAATAGTTCTCTTTTTCTATTTGGGCTGTGTTTTCTTGAGTTTTATAGCTGTTCATTTGTCTTCCATTAAATGCTGACTCCTATTTCTTATGCTTTGGTCTCAAGACTTATTATTCTGGTACAATATTTTTGGCTATAATCATCATAGATTAAATTTACCATTCAAGTTCTTTTTTCCCCCCAAAATATGCCATGTATAAAATCATCTTACTTTCCCCTCAGTTCTTCTACACAACTCCACAGTTTTCTGTCCTTTTCTTGAAATTTCAATAAACCATAGCATTTTGTTAATTCTGTTTCATGAAGAACTTTGAGAAAAAAATGTTCCAAAAGCCAAATCCTTGTTGTTAATGAACCTTCTATAAAATGTCCTTTCTCTAAACGTCACTATTATTCTTGCTCCAATTATAGTATTAGTGTTCACATACTTTATCGAATTATCGCCTTCTTTTTTTCTAGTACTTTCTCACCTATTCTGATGGAAAATTTGTCCTGAGTAAATGATAAACATAATTTAAGCCCTTCTCCATTTAGCACCAATTTCTCAAAAATGTCACACTTACTTTTAACGACTATAATAAATAGCAATATTAGATTAACTCTCTTTTTAAAACAAGTTTTGTGACTGATAGTTTTGAGGCATTACTTATCCACTAGTAGTGTGTGTAGTAGTAAGACATATAAATTGTGGAAGATGGATAGCAAGGAGGGGGCACAGAAGAGAGAAATAGTAACCAGGATGAAGAACCGTAAGAGTAATAAACAAGCATTATTCTTTATTAATACTGGAATTTTCAGCATCGGTGCACCCCCTACTGACTGAAGTCCAAATGAGTCTGTTTTAAAATATCATTTAATGCATGTCATAAATCAAACAAATTACTCAAGAAGAGTCTTTATTTTCTTCCTAAGAAACTTTGCTGAATCTTTGCTGGCTGTAGAGTAACAGCACCACTCAGTAACATGTAAACTCAAAGACACTCTACATCTGAAAGAAATCAATTTATTAAGTAACAGACATTTATTAAGCACCTAATAGAAACTCTGGAAGAGGGGCGCTTGGGTGGCTCAGTCGGTTAAGCGTCTGCTTTCGGCTCAGGTCATGATCTCAGGATCCTGGAATCCAGCCCTGCCTCTTACCTCCCTACTCAGCAGGGAGTCTGCGCCTCCCTCTCCCTCTCCTCCTCCCACTCCCTCTGCTCCTCCTTCTCCTGCTCCTCTCCCTTCTCATGCTCTTTCTCTCAAATAAATAAATAAAATCATTAAAAAAAGAAAAGAAAAAAAAAACTTGGGAAGATATATAAATGACCAATACAGAATCCCTACCTCTTAAATTCTCACAGGGGAGAGAGACAGCTACATAGGAGCTTCTAAGCCTCACCTTCTCCTACTTCCCCTACATGCCCCACATCAGACGTAACAAAGCACACTGCAGTCTCCAAATTGGCCATGCAGTGAACTTTCACACACCCCTAACATCACCCGCACTCTTCTTTCTCCCTAGAATTTCCTCTTACCTCTTCCCTCCACTTGAAAGACTACTTTTCTTCCTTCATGATGCAACCAATAAATCATTCTTTGAACATTTGAGTTTTTCCAATTTTACATTATTACAAATAATTCTTTATTTTTAAAGATTTTATTTATTTATTTGACAGAGATAGAGACAGCCAGCGACAGAGGGAACACAAGCAGGGGGAGTGGGAGAGGAAGAAGCAGGCTCCCAGCGGAGGAGCCTGATGTGGGGCTCGATCCCAGAACACCGGGATCACGCCCTGAGCCGAAGGCAGACGCTTCACGACTGAGCCACCCAGGCACCCCTATTACGAATAGTTCTGAGATCTAGATCTTTGTCCAAATTCCTGGATATTTTGTTACAGTAGATTCCTTCATTGGGAATCACAAAGACAAGGAGGAATGTTGAAGGTTTTGAGTAATATTGCTAAAATGCTCTCCAGAAAGATTGTACCAATTTACACTCTCAACAGAGGTGTATGTGAGCACCTATTTCACTTCACACTTACCCACTCTAAATAAGAGCTTTATCTTAATTGTTGTTAATTTAATAGGCCGAACATGGTGCACTGTTTCAACTTATGTTTGTTGGACCCCCGGCACAGCTGAGCATTTTTCACATCATTAAGCATTTGCACTTTTTCTACCAACTGTCTGTTCATGATATTTTTATTTTCCAAAGGGTTTTTAGTGACTTTTTAGTAGTTTGTATGAGTTTTTTAAATCTATTAAGAAAACTAACTCTTCACTGTTTTTTGGCAAATATTTTCCTACTTTTTCTTTTTAATTTTGTTCCTGATGTTTCCACTTTTGTGAATCAGTCCTATTTATTCTGTTCAATCTGTATGAATAATTAGATTTTTAACATTTATCTCTTTAGTTAATCTAGAATTGATTTAGGTATACAGCCTGAGATAATACAACTTTCTGAATTTCTTTTCCAAGTATTTAATGGACTGTCCCAGTACCATTTATTTGCTAATCTATCTTCTCCCCTTGGATTTAAAATGCCAATTTAAATCAAATGATAAAGTATCATATATCCTGAGATGAATTTTAAAACTATCCATTTCTTTCTACTCATTTTTGTCCGGTGCCTATTTTTTAGACATTTTATTTTATTTTTTTATATTCGATTTGTCCAGTACACTGTTCTAGCTACTGTTAATTGGATAATATGTTGTAATATTTGGTAAATCAAATTTCCCTCTTCGCCCTTTTTCTTTCAGTGTGGGGCCTGATCCTACGACCCTGAGATCATGACCTGAGCCAAAATCAAGAGTCAGAGGCTGAACCAACTGAGCCACCCAGGCATCCCCCTCTTTGCTTTTTCAAAATTTCTTGGCTATTCTCACTCATCTATTTTTCCAAATGAACATTGGAATCACTCTACCAGATGTGATTGTGACAAAAAAGTATCCCATTGGGATTTTGATTGGAATTTCATTAAACTAATTTGGGGGAAATTGACAACATCAAAACATTCAGTGTTCCTGCCCAGGAGCATGGTACGTCTTCCTTTATTCAAGTTTCCCATTACATTTCTCTGAAATTTTTATGATTCTCCTCCTACAGATCCTACATATCTCGTGTTAAGATTTCTTCCTAGGTACCTCATATTTTGGGTTATTTTGAATGAAAATTTGCCATCATTGCCTATAAATTATCTTTGCTGTTATGAAAGAAAGCTATTTACTTCTTTATTTTTCAATTAATTTTAAATAAAACTTTAAAGCTTCTAGATCAGCTTTTCAAATAAATCACAATCACCCAAAGCAAAATTTTAGTGGATTCACAACCAATGCTCTGTGCTGATAAATTCTGTTAAAAATAGACATATCTGAATGTATCCATGCTGAGACACCAGTTGGCCGATGTAAAATAACTGAAATTATTTGAGGATTTCATCTTATTCAGAGTTAGAGTCAATGCCATTTGAAGAAATGAGAAACCTCGGAAATGACTTCTTACAGAAGGCATTTTCAACACTATTACTCTTAGTGATGCGACAACTCAGAAAAGGGAAAAGCCTGGATATGCAGATACAGTTTTACTTCACCGCATTCTAAAAATTGTCAACACATGGCTCTGGTACCTCTGTTTCCCCATCTGCTAGGTGTCTGAAGTGTTTGGAAGAAAGGCTTACGTGACTGTAAGATTTCATCATGATATATCAGCCTGCAAGTCCTCGTAAACACTTTCCTTGTTGTTCAAAGTAACAGACAGGCCATAAAAGGGGATGTTTTCTGTGGGAGCTAATGCTTCACTTTGCAGTCTTAGCCTCCAAGAAAATTTCTTACTTTCCTCTCTTCCACAATGGTTAGAGTGCATGCGTTTGTCAAATATCTCTCCGATGAAAAATGGGAACGGCAGGAGCAGGGTGGATGGCGGGACATTTCGGCAGTAACAAACTTGCAGCACACGAGTAGAGCGGTACGCAGGGCTGCCTGGTTATTTTCCCATCAGTCACTCAGGCACGTCTTCTATAGGGCCGCGCACTGATTCACTAAGGACAGACGGCTCAGCATTTTCTTCGTGGCCGTAGGCCCAGGCAAACAGCTGTTCTTTCCAATGAAGGCGGCTTGGGCTGTGGGCACATCCCTGCCTCCAGGCCTGCTCTGAGCCACCAGCTGGGCTCCTGCCCCTGCTTCTCTCTGCTCTGGCCTCTCAGACCAGTTCCCGAGACTGACCCGCAGAGCTGCTGGGGGCATGGCACACACTGGGGCACTTGCTGGTGCTCCCCCAGGACCCCTGTGCTCTTTCCAGCTCGTATAGGGACCTTCACGGTGTGCCTTGCGAGTTCCCAGTGCTGAGAATCAACCAGTTTCATAAGTCTACACTCTTGTTGGCCCCATTGATAAGTAAGACATGGCTTCACCTACTGGTGGGGCTTGACTTTCTATCATTCCTTTACTCGCTCAACAATCGCTCAGTTAGCAGCTCCTGGACGTCTGGCACTGTGCTCGGTCATGGCTGAGCACGGGACATACAGCTGTGAAGGAGACAGACCTTCTCTCCAGAGCGCTCCCTCTGTCCGGCGCTCTCCCCAGAACAAAGATCAAACCCCTGGGTTTTTGCAGGCCTCTGTACCCCTCCAATCCTAAATGCTGGGGTTCCGTTTGTAGCCTAGAATGGTATGAGTTCAGTTTACACGTCATGGAAAACTCACTTGGCAAATTTCCAACCTGATGCTGGATACGAACAGAACTTCTGTTCTCTCAGTCAGTCAAGGAGCACCCATAAAGATAGGAAGGTCACACTCTTTTGTTTTGTTCGGGAGGAGGTAGGAGAAGATACGATGGGGATGGGAGGGGATATCTCCACAGCAACTCTTCCTACAGAATTCCCAACAGGATGCTCGGGTGCATTAAGGCTGTGCTTCCACACAGCCAGCAAGATCGGCCTCCCAGTGTTCCGGTGTCCATCTTGGATGCCGATAACCCAGCTTAGTCTTCCTGTCATTAACTGCCTGAATCAGCCAGTCTGGGTGTATCATGGCAACACAAAGGCAACGGACTCCCAGGTGAGTAGAGGGGAGCCACCTGCGGGGCTCCCAGGCACCTGCTGTCTGGTATTGCTGACCCCCAGAGCTTTGGAAAAACACCATCCGAATATTCCGTTGGACCCATCTTCAAGAACCTTCTACCCACAGGCTCATAAGCTCCTCAGCGTCCTCCACACCAAGATGCTGTCTGTCTGTACTGGGAACTGAGTCTTGACCATGAACGAATGCATTTTTTTTTTTTGAAAGGGCCAGATCAGCTCTTCCAAGGTGGTTCATGGCAAACAACTGACTTTTCTTCCACCTTTCCATCCTTTTGTGCTCGATTTAATACAATTTTGACGATATACACAGAATGTCACACTCCTGCAGAATGGACCTCTTAAGAAGACGATAATAAAGGGAAAGTTGGTTCTACCCCGAATTCTCTGAATAGAATCCAGCAGGCATTCATCGCACTTCCGGTCAGGTGGCGAACATTCTGGCGCATCCCCCTCTCACAGAAGGAATCGGGGTGGCCTGGCAGGTCAGACTCTGGGGCTGTAAACCTTGGTGCACTCCTGCGGCCTGGCCCCTACCACTGGCAACCAGGAAGGGCATCACACAAGTAATCGAGTGATGAGAGAGTCGGGCTGGGAAGCGGAAGGCACCTGTGACGGGAAAGGCACTGCTGTGTCTCAACCTTCGTTTACGAGCCCGAATAATAGCCCCGACCTCCTTCCTGCACAAGGTGTCACACTGACCAATGAGCGGATCTGTGTGATGTGCTCTAGGCTGCCTCGGAGAAAGACCAGATATTTATTAATCTTGCGGTACTGCCCAGCACTCATTATCGAATGGGACCGACCCCGGGGGTTTGATCTTTTGAAACCGTAGTCAGCTGAACAGCTTTCAGGAAGTGGATTGTGGCTGTAATTGTTCTCTCCCTCGGTGTTCACGCTGTCCGCCACTGAAATGTTCTATCTGAAAGGTCATCAAGATAAAGTCAAGCAAGAACAGGCCACACAAAAAGGATCTGTCTGAATCCGACCCAGGCCAACAAGCAGCTGCTTTTGTAATTCCCTGTTTCCAAGGTCCCCTGTGGATGGGGGTACTTGGGAGGGGAGCCCCCTACAAGGCCTCATCTGTTTCTGAATTGGTCTATTTGCCTCCAGCAAAGATAGAGAACTAATTTGCCTCCAGCGAAATGCAGGAGATTGCCAAACTCCACAGCCAGCCGAAAGCCCGGCTCCGTCTCCTCTCACAAACCTTAATTACGCCTCTCAGAAAGGGGGTGAATCTCGGCGCAGATTATACCCCCTCTCGCTTTTTGAGGCAAGAGGCAAGGAGTTAATTTGCTATTTTGGCCATGGTCACCCAACAACAGGCCACTGTCGGGGTGACTTCAAAGAAGAAATGTCCTTTACGAGGGTTTAAAGAAAAAGGAAAAAGGAAAAAGCTCCTATGTATGTCCACGCAAATGTAGGGCTGAGGCTTCCATAGTCTCCAGTCACTGGGCGTGAGGCCAGCGCGCCTCCCCGACCTTCCCGTCTCCCGATGGGGTAACAGCGCCCCAACGAAGTCCATTAGGCGAATGTGAATGGGCTGCAGACGCTGCTTGTCGCAGGGCACGTGTGCAACGATGACATTTCTATTCTCCCGGCAGGACCTCTGGCCAGGCTTTCGAGCTCTGTGCAGAGTCCGTGCACGGCGGTCTCTCCACCGCAAGAGTGCCTGGCAGGGGTCGTGCTCATTTCGAGACGGACCGCCTGGTTATGGGGCGACCGCTAACAGGACACATCGATCCAACTTGATGCGACCTTTACTTTCTCAGGATAAGGAGTTGCTGGAATAGTCGAAGTCCTCCCAGGAGAAGAGATTCATTTCTTATGAGAGGAATTTAGGCATAACTTGGTTAGTTACTTAAGTAAACAAGAGGCGGGGGTGGGGGGATCATATGGATAGGAAGTTCTGTACAATTACCCGAAATCTTCAGTCGCTAATGGGAACGAAATCGAATTTGACTCAAGACACTTGCCTAATTAGAAGTAACGTGAGATCCCTGAATTGCGGCCAGGGTGGGGGGTGGGGGAACAGACCTGGGGTCCCGGAGGCCATGGGCTCCTCCTGCTTTCTCCCCTCTGTTCCCTTCGGGCCAGTGAAACGCCCCCACATGGAAGAGGCCACAGGACATTGGAGTCTCAGGCCTGCATTTCATCGGCCAATTCTCTGTGCCTCCTTCTGTGGCCCTGCAGACTCTGCATTTCTATTGGGCGAGGGCAGCTCAGGTCACCAAGTGGAAGCTGAAAGTGTGCGCAGGCCTCTGTCTGCAGACCTCCCTGGGATGCCTTAGACCCCCCCACCTCACTCCACCTCCGCCCTTCCTGCTCCCCTCTCCGTGGACTTCCCGCATCCTCCTCCTAACTGTACCCCCACGTCAGTGCCAGCCCCGAGGGGTTCAGAAAGCCCTCGTTTTTAGTGTATAATTGGTGCCCCGTAAGCCCACTGAATCCACCTAAACCCAACACCAAAATTTCATAGTACATAATGAAAAACAAAAAGTGTGGCTGAGGCTTCATCTTGAAAAATGAAATACAAAATGACGAGAGTACGTTTTTATGCACACGCGTGCAAGTATCCACATACGTGTAGTGACACAGGTACACGTGATGACGTATTTATATATGTGATGAGATACACACACACAACTTAGGCTGGCATTGTTAACTCTATGCACATTCTTTTTTTTTTTTTTTTTTTTAAGATTTTATTTTTTTTTTCTCAGAGAGAGGGGCACCCCACGCGCAGGGGGAACACAAGCAGGGGGAGTGGGAGAGGAAGAAGCAGGCTCATAGCGGAAGAGCCTGACGTGGGGCTCGATCCCAGAACTCTGGGATCACGCCCTGAGCCGAAGGCAGACGCTTAACCGCTGTGCCACCCAGGCGCCCCATGCACATTCTTATTACACAGAATGAATCAAGCGCTGGTTTTTACCACAATCTTTCCCATCGGACCGGGAACAGCACCGCACAATCGATTTGGACTTCCTGGCTCAGTCACAGGAACGGAGGCCCTGAACGTGCTGATGTCCTGGTCTTGGCCCTCCAGCCCCCAAAACTGTGAGAATAAGCTGTCGTGTAGAAGCCACCCAGCCCGAACAGACTAAGTTGTAAACGCGCGTGCACACACGCACGCCCCCTATAAGGTGCATGGTAACCGCCGGCAGGAGCACCAAAGCAGAAACAAAGCGCTGTGCTGAGCTCGGGAAGAGGCCTATCAGCGAGGCATTCGTGGGAGTGGAGTATTTGCACAGTCTCAAGGTGTGAGTAAGACTCTTCAGGGCAAGCAAGGGGAAAGGGCATGCTGGCCAGAGAACACCATGGACGAAGTTCAAGGGTGTGGAAATGTGTGGCCCTGCTAGGAGACAGCAAGTAACAATGCAGCCAAAGGGCTCAGTTGAGTTGGGGGATGGAAGGACAAAAGATTGAGTCCAGACAGAAAGACCGAGGCAGGTTCTAGCAGCCTGGTAGCTACGGCCCAGGGTTTCCACGCGGCCACACTATGGACATTTGCGGTCAGCTACTTCTTCGTTGCAGGGGACTGTCTCCGTGCTGGGCACTGGAGGGTGTTAGCTGCATCCCTGGCCTCTATCTGCTAGATGCCGGTAGCAGCCCTTCCCTATATATGACCACCAAAAAGGTCTCCAGACATTGTCACACGTCTCCCGGAGGAAACCGCCCCTACTTGAGAATAGGGATGGCCTCAAACAGGTGATCTGGAGCTATTTGCTGAATGAATAACGGAACAAAGACAAGAAGATTAGAGAGAGAAAGAATACATTCTCTGTGTGCAGAAGAAACACAGAGGATTAATGAGGATACAAAACATTTTAAAGAGAAGTGGAGGCTATTGGAAGAGGTTCACAGTGAATTCAGAGATCAAGGTCATTGCCAAGAGGTTCAAAGGAAAAGGGGGGTTTGCAATTTGCAGAGGACAGATAAGAGTCAAAAAATATAGAGAGGGTCGCCTTGGTGGCTCAGTCGGTTAAATGTCTACCTTTGGCTCAGGTCATGATCCCAGGGTGCTGTGATGAAGCCCCGGCTCAGCGGGGAGTCTGCTTCTCCCTCTCCCTCTGTGCCCCACCCCCCGCCGCCCATGCTGGCACTCTCTTGCTTTCTCTATCTCAAATAAATAAATAAAATATTATTTAAAAAAAAAAGTATAGAGAAAGCCTGGAGATGGACCCCAAACTAAGGCATCCCCACTCCTGGAGAATATGAAAGACAGTAAGAGCCCACAGGCTTACTGTTTTCTTTTAATAATTAGGAATTTAGTGTATATTAAAAAAATACCAATTTTCTGTTGAGGGTAGCTCTACAAGTGTCTTTGCAAAGAAGCTGATGGAAAAAATTAAGTAATAATGGGACAGGCTAGACAGGGTGAATTGTGAAGATGGCATGTGAATGACTAAAGTTTAGAAGGACATGAAAGGAGCTGGGGCCCAGCTGAAGTTGAGGCACATGACCTCATCCACCTGTCCTACCAGGCCCGTCTCTGGCCCCGCTACAGCAGTTCCAGGTAGCCGCATGCTCTGCCTACCATCTGCCGAGAAGCCTGCCCCAGGGACTGCAGTTCACGACCATGGTCTCTTTTTTCCAAACGCCCAACATTCACTTTACATATCTTCTAGCTATTTCTTTCTTTTTTTTTTTTTTAAAGATTTTATTTATTTATTCGATAGAGATAGAGACAGCCAGCGAGAGAGAGAACACAAGCAGGGGGAGTGGGAGAGGAAGAAGCAGGCTCATAGCGGAAGAGCCTGATGTGGGGCTCGATCCCACAACGCCGGGATCACACCCTGAGCCGAAGGCAGACGCTTAACCACTGTGCCACCCAGGCGCCCCTATTTCTTGACTTGTGTTTTGCATCCTCAGCCAGAAGTTCCTTGATGGTTGGAATCACACGTACATTCTTCCCTCCCTCGCCCCACCCTCCATCCCCAAGCACAGGAAGGGTGTGGAGACCAGGGGATTGGGTGTCATCCCTGCAGCGAGTGCCACCAGGGCCATTCACCTATTTAATATCAAGGTCAGAGTAATGACCTGATAATAATTTTCCTGTTTCTGTGACAGGCACAGTCAGTGACACGATTCTTAGGTATTTAAAACCCAACCATTTGTTTCCTCTGCATTATTTCTAAGTGAGTCTCTGGGAGATAATCTATGTCAGGGTCTTGCTCTCCAAATCCAAGTACAAGGTGGTATTATTTTGACCTTCGGGAAACACGTAGAAAAAATACTTGGGTCCTAAATCTCCATCCTTCCTGAACTAGAAGGAAGAATAGCATTCTCTAAAATAAACAGAATAGGAATCCTGGATGGTGAACAGTTTCGCGGAGCTCCAGGAATAGCAGGGACAGGCTGTACTGTGCTGTCGGGACCTGAACCAGTGTTTTAAACACCCAGCAACATTAACTTCGCATCTTAATCAAGGCTGAGCCACTCTCGGCCGCCTATAAAGCATTACCTCCCCAAGAATTCACTCCAAGTACCCAGGGCATTTTTTTTTTCTTTTTTAAGTCCTAGGTACCACAAATTGCACTTAGCAACTACCCAACCATATTATTTCCTTCCTGCCTAATGTAATTTTTCTGTTTTTCTATATAAAGGACTTCAGCTATTTTTAAAAAATTATCCTCCCTCCTAAATTAACCTGGCTTTTATTTGTTTTTAACAATCAAACGAGCTAGGAACAAGCATGAGGCAATGCCTCTAACTGGCTTCCAAGTAACCAGATGTAAAGATTTTGTTCCACAGCCATCATTTAAAATGGCAAAATGTTCTGTTAGGAACAGGGGCAGGAGGGGCAGGAGGGGAGGGAGAGCTTAACCTGAAAGCTTGGCCCTGCACTTTGTCCACTGGACAAGGCTCACCTGAATATGGTGTCATATGTCATTCCTGCCTGCCCCTCACTTCTTAGTCATTTGCTCACTTATGCAATAATTATTATGTAGGGACAGGGGAATCATTGAACAAGTCTGGCAAGAGCCTCACCCTTGAGGGCTTGCAGCCTAGTGGAAGTTAGATAAACTAGATGATTTCAGTAATTCATTCGTTCCACAAATAATTATTATTTTATTTTTCAGTAAATAATCATTGGACCTTTACTATATACCAGGTACTGAAAATCATTTATTGAGCAAAAGCTGCCTTGCCTTCAAGGGCTTAATTCAAGTGGAAGTTAAACAAATAAACAAGATAATCCTAGAGAGTGGTGCATGCTCAGAAAAATGCAACGGAATGTTTTGATGGAGGAACTAGGGGTTGGAGGATCTCTAAGGAAAGGTGATGAGGGGAGCTCTCTCTCAGGGATGACATCTGAGATAAGACTCGTCTACAAACTCAGGGCCATGTTTCCCCATCTATTCCAACTAGCACCCATGCTTCCTAAAATACCCCTTCATTTGGGCATCCAGCACACTGTCAGGTGTTAGTTTCTCTGTGTCTATGTCTTCTCCCCGTCAGGGTCATAATTGCTGGGAGGGCAAGAGGAATGAGCACAGCGCTGATTGGCTGGTTTGTTGGTTGCATGACTTTGGGGCCCCCACAGCCCCGGCTGAGATAGGAGGTGGCTAGTTGGTTGGTTGGTTGGTTGGTTGGATGGATGGATGACTTTGGGATGCCCACAATTTCAACAGAGACAGACGGTGGCTGGTTGGTTGGCTGGATAACTTTGGGGATCCACAGTCCATATTAAGACAAGAGTTGGTAGGAATGTTCTAATGAGGCGATATGAACATTTTTGCTCAACTACACAGCACAGTACTGCCTGTGTAGGCGGGTTTACTGGACCGTCTACTAAGCCCGTCCACAGGCCTGCCAACGCAATGCAACCAGCACGCGAGGAAGGTATGGCTGGTGCACCCAGGAACCTCTTGGGCCTGGCCCAACTCTGTGCAGAAGTCAGCGCTCCCGGCGACGCCCGCGAGGGGGCGGGCAGCCGGCCGCGTGTCGCGCCTGCGCAGCACAGCGCCTACGCCGTCGGCCCCAGTCGCTGCCCCGGCACTGCGCCGGCGCGTTGCGCCCGGCGCTAAGGGGCGGGGTTTCGTTGCGCCGCGCGCTAGGCTGGGGCAAAACCCAGGCCGGGATAGGGCGTGGGGCAGCGCGTCGGGACGTCCTTCACGTCGGGCCCGACGGCGCGTGCGCGCTGCGCGGCCGGCGGGGCGTCTGGGGGGGGCGGGGCGGGGGCAAGTGTGGCTTTTTTGCCTCATTGTCCCTTAGCGCCGCCCGGACACCGAGCAGGCTGCCGGCACTATGAAGATCTGGACTTCAGAGCACGTCTTTGAGTAAGTTTGAGGCGTGGGACGGGTCGGCGGGGCGTACGGGGTAAGTGCAGAGTGGGCGGGCAGTTCGGGCCGGAGTCGTGGCGAGGCCGGGGCGCCCCTCAGGAAGCTTCCAGGCGTCGGGCCTGGTGGTGGGGGGAGCTGGCCCTGAGTCCCACGGGGCCCGGGGCGGGGAGGAGGAGGGGGCGGGGACTCGGGGTCTGCGGCCCCCGGGGTGGAGAGAGCCCGGTACTTTGAGGCCTCGCTGCTGCCCCGGCTGGAAGAGGGTCCAGAGACGGGCACTAGTGGCCTGGCCCCCGGGGAGGTCCCCCGGGCTGATGGGGGCCTCGCCTGGCACGAGGTCCTCGACTGCACTCGGGGTGGGAGAGGCCCAGCGTGCCACTTCCGGCCGTGCCAAACCCGGTGGGACGGGGGCCCGCGGATTCCAACGGGAAGCGTGGGCGTTGTCGGGAGTCCGGTCGCCCCGCCACCTTTGGGTGGAGTGTCTCCCCGGGTGAGCTCAGGCGACCAGGAGGCGAAACTTTTCTGGCAGCTCGTGACCTGAGGAACGGAGCCTTACTACAATTGGAGTCCAAGGTCCAGCTCTGGCTGCGGCACGCTGTGTGACCTTGGGTTGCCCATTTTTATGGGAGACACGGAAGATGATGGTGCAGTCCGGGCCTGCCACCGGAACATGACTTGGAGGCCACGCTCAGTGACATTTCTTGGTTAGAAGAATTTCGTAGCAACACAGTAGGCCTTAAACCAGTTGGATCTTGGGAATTGAATCCCCTTCCGGGTCCATGATTCCATATACAAACGAGCCACGGATATAAGCAGTTACATCTTTTTTTTTTTTTTTTTTTTTTTTCATAAAGAAGCAGTTAATCCAAATAGTTAATCGAGGGAAGGGCTCTTCATTGACCCGTCATCCCTCCTGTCAGCGATTTGCAGTGCCATCTTCGGCCTGAAGCCTGTTGTGATTTGACATTTGAATCCATTTCTGAGCCATCTGCTTTGTTCTGCTGATCTTGCTGTTGTTACCACACTGTTTTAATTTTTATAGCTTTCCGGTATGTTTTAGTTTAACCGTCTGATTTTTTTAAACCATGTTTCCGAGAGCAGTTTTAAAAGAAGTTGTAAACTCTTTACATACTCAGTGAATTAGACCATATCCAAGAGTCCGCGGGGTCCTGGGAAGTTTAGAGCATTAAAATCAGGGGGAAAATTCCTTTTTCCGTAATGCTTAGTCTTTCTGTAAATTGGTGATCTTTCTGATGTTCTTTACCTGGTAACAGTCTTTACTATATTTCAGCCCTTGGGGTCATGGATGGTTTCTTGCTGACAATCCTCTTCTGGATTTCAGTGCTTCAGAGGTTCTTTGAGCTTTGCGTCTCCTTAGAACGTTCTTCTGTCTTCCCTAACACTCTTCTCCCTGCTACCCCTCCACTCCTGTTCTTTTCTTCAGTGTTTCCCTCTCTTCCCCTTCAGTGTCATTGTTCAAGGAGATTCTGTTAGTGGCCTTCTTGTCTTGGATTTCATCAGTGATTCTTAATTTTTTATCCACAGACCTCTCTGAGATTTGATGAAAGCTCTGGGATCCCCCTCCCAGAAGATAGACCTATTCAGACAAATGCTGCACGTGTTCTGGGAGAAGCAGCCCTGATCCCGATTCTCCCCAAATAATCTGGGCGTTTCAGTCAGGGTCCCAGCTGATACATACACACTTAGGACACCCAAATCTGTACCTTGGGCTCCAGCCTCTCTCGAACTTCAAATCCTTATTTTCAGGTCTTACCAGTCATCTCTGCGCACGTGTCCTGTAGGCTTCCCAAACTCAGTCCTGAAATGGAAGTTACCATCTCCCCTCACAAATCTTACCATTGCCAAGTGTTTCATATCTTAAGGATGCTTCTGTCTACAATATCAAAGTCCTCATTCTGTGTCTTACCCATATAATACGTTCAGTACTTCCTTCTGGGGCTTCACGTACAGTTGGCATCCAGGTGAAGTCATTCATTGGTTCCTTCAACAAACAGGAATGCCCCGTGTGCCGGCACCTTTCTTTGAATTGGTTACATATCGGTAGATTAATCAAGACCTTGTTGCTGCCTGGCTGGAGCTAAGTATACCTAAATGTCCACCTACCTCGTTTTATAGGTGAAGATATTGGGCAGGTGGATAAGGTTCTGCTTGCCCCTTGGTGCCATTCTGAGTGTCTTCCGGTGTGAGGTCTTTCCACATGATTACATTAGTAGGGTTCAGATTAATTGCTGGAAGACTGTTAACATGCGTCCTTTGTAATGTTTGACCTAATTATGTTTCATAAAGCAGTCTTAGTTCAAGTTAAGTCAACACCAATGTTTTCAAGTTGGCTCAGAGTAGAGAAGGACTATATTACAAATAATACATAACTACCCTGAAGCCATGTGCAATTATTAATTTTTTTAGAAGGGATGGGGGAAGAGATAAGTGCAAGGAAGCCAGCTAACTGTGGTATATGACTAGTTGGAGACAGGGACAGGGTTCATCTGATCTTCATTTTAGATAGTTGCCTTGGTAACAGTCTGAGTGCTCGGCCTGTATCCCTTCTATTTATGGGGACTGTTTAGATTTATGAAGTAGCTCCCCTTATGTACCTGCATTGGTTGCTGAATAAGGCTTGAGATTCAAAACAGAATGAGGTTCATTTATATAATAGCAAAAATGAAAACATTAAAAATAATGTCACTGGTTGTCCAGGGTTCTGGGAAATGAATGGTGTTGAGATTTTCCTTCTTTTGGCAAGAAGTAGTTGTCAGGCTTAGTTCTCTGAAAACTTGAACTGGATTAATGGCCTACCTATTTTGCTTTTAGAAAAATAAAAAGTAATGCTGTGTGGTTTATCAGTATGTGTGATTTGAAACATTATCTCCAGATCTCTTTTTTCCTTTCAATGAAGACAAGAGCGCAGCTAGGGTAGCATCAGACTGCAGGTGGGCTCAGTCACCTCTAATACTCACTGGCGTTAATAAGGGGCTCTTCTGGAAAACAATGGCTTTTGTACCAGCATCTTATTCACACAAGTTGTGAAGTGAACAGATGTACATCAGATTTTGAATCATGCAAGCACACGGGCTTTTTCAAGAAGATAATATTAAGAGAGAACATTAGAAAAGAGTATATTAGAAGCGCCTTAAAAACACTTTGTGGTATTGAGTGACCTTTTCAAAACAAATCAGAATCACTCCTTCGGGGAAAGCAATGGGTAAAGATTGACTGGAGGGGCCACTGTTATTTATTACCTTAATATAGAGAAAACTATATTTTTAAATTATAGTATTTAAATCAATAATACTTTGGATCTTTTTGTAATCCCTTAAAGAATTCATGGTGTCTATAAGTTCTTTTACTTTTGTTACATCTTTATACCTTTATGGAATTGGGGCCAGACAAAAGAAAAAATGGTATAATACTAACAATTTTTCCTGATTGTTTTCGTAGAACATATTTTTTAAAATACATTTTTGTGAATCAGTGATTCTTAGAAACAATTTATGTGTGAAAGTGAACATGGATAAATAGGAAAGATTGTTTAAGACACTAATGTGTTAAAGGCTATTTATATCTTTATAGACCTCAGTTGTACCATATAGCCTGTGTGCTGGGAAGGTACTGAAATCTATACATATTCAAAATGTAGATTGAGCTCCCCAAATTATCTTTTAGTCAGTGTTTCAGAAAGTTATTTTCCCTAGTTAAATTAATTAAACTTCAACTGTAAAGAAAGATTTGATGGATTATAAAAACAGTTTAATTTATATGCATATTTTTCAAATGTTTGGTTTTTGGTTCATGTTGGCAGCCACCCATGGGAAACCGTTACGACAGCTGCAATGCAGAAATACCCAAACCCTATGAACCCAAGCGTGGTTGGAGTTGATGTGTTGGACAGACATATAGATCCCTCTGGAAAGTTGCACAGCCATAGACTTCTCAGCACAGAGTGGGGACTGCCTTCCATTGTGAAATCTGTAAGTGTGTCTTTATTCCTGTGGAAATGTGACTGCTGTGGAGAAGTTTTCTAAACCACATTATAATTTCAAATAGGTTGTGGGAGCTGATTCTGAATGTCATTTTTGCATCAGTTCAAATTGTATTATAATAAACTTGAGTTATGAGTGTATAATGAATTGGAAATATTATTACAGTCTTCATGAAGGCGCCTGATAAAACCTTCTGAAGGAAGCCAGCTAATGCTCTGTAATCTAAAAGGAGTTCTGTTCTGCTTTTCCTGCTTTTGCCAGCCACTTCAGACCAGTAGTAAGATCTGGAAGCCGTGGGCTGGTGGCGATGGTTAGGTGGCAGTGGCTGTGGTCAGTGGTGGGTGGTGACACTAAGTGAGGAGTGTGTTCTTGGACTCTCCTATGCCACAGTTGTTCCAAGGCTTGAGACTCCTCCCCATACATTTAAAAAGAGAATTCTATTCAGTTACATGTGAGCAGGCTTTAATGAGCCAATTTAACCAGCAAGAAACTGGAGTGCCAGATGATTACAATGTGAGAGAACTCTGGTATGATAAGCAGACTCAGTTTTCTTTCTCCTTGGGGAAGCTAGGTCCACTCAGAAAACTAAGGGACACATTTTTTAGCAGGAATTGCACAAACCACTGCATTAGATAGTGGGGGACACAGAAATGAGCAAGGTCAGGGGGTTGGCTTGGGGTCTGAGCCCAAGAATGATGCCGGATGGGATGCATTATCCTCCATCATGAGATGGCCGTTTTTCTGTCTGGAGAAAGAGGCCGCAGCACCCTCTCGCTCAGACTGCTCTAGGAAAATATTGACAGATATTCTCGAGCTCTCCTTTCTCCAGATGCCATGTTTACCCAGATATTCTGATTTCCATATTTCAGGCTCAGTGCTCTGTTGTCACACCTTGGCGATTTCAGTGTCTGCTTTATACTGCACGTGTTCTCCCTGGGCTAGTCGCTAATTGCCTCTGGGAAGGGTTTTTGTATCTGGCGGTCTCATCTCATTCATGGTGTGTGAATTCCTGTTACCCTCAAATGGGCCTCCTTTCCGACCTTTGTCTGATTCCTCCTGTTTTTTATGAAACAGATTTTTTGGTTCGAGATATTAACACATTTTTACCTTCTAATAAAATATCGATACACTTGTTAAGAAATCCCTCTTCCTCTGATTACTAATTGTTAATATTTTATTTAGCTTATTGGTGCTGCAAGAACTAAAACATATGTGCAAGAACATTCTGTAGTTGATCCTGTAGAGAAGACGATGGAACTTAAATCTACTAATGTAAGTTTTGGCTCCCTTTTGTTTTGATTTTAAATTAGTAGCTTAATTTTTTGGGGGGGTCTCTTGTATAGTTGATGTACAGGTGAATATAGGCTCTTCAGCATGGCTTAGGAACTAGTTGATTATGTGCTGTATTGTCCTTTCCTGCTCCTCATTGGAGCAGTGAGGCTACTTGTTTCCAGGGGACGGCACCCAATAAAATGAATTTGGGATCATGTGCATATTATTACTGTAATCGTTTTGTCACATTTATTATTTTTATAATAGAAAGCAGTGAATAGTGAAATTTAAGTTCTGTTTTTGCAGTAATATCAGAGTGGTTTATTTGTTATTTGTATATTTACCTAGCAAGATTTTGGTTTGTGAATTAGTTTTGCAAATGTTTTTCATCTTAGTTTCCAAAATGATTTTTTTTTTCATTCTATAGATTTCATTTACAAATATGGTTTCAGTAGATGAGAGACTTATATACAAACCACATCCTCAGGACCCAGAAAAGTGAGTAAAAATGTTTCAACAAACTGTTTTACAGGGTGTTTTAGGTTTTTTTATCACGTATTTCTTTAAAAAATAAAAAGTCATTCTGAAGCTGTGTGAATGTGTTCTGTTCCAGAACTGTTTTGACTCAAGAAGCCATAATCACTGTGAAAGGAGTCAGTCTCAGCAGTTACCTGGAAGGACTAATGGCGAGTACGATATCTTCAAATGCTAATAAAGTAAGTCAGGCTGCTCCCTAATCATTTGTCCTGGGTTTCCTGTCTTAAAAGAGCTTTGTACTGAATGTGTGTTTGTCCTGGCAAATGGACTCTCAGCCACAGTGCAGGGAGAGTCCATATACGCAGTTCCCGCACAAGCTCTGGGGTCTAGCACCCCGGGATTTATGTGCAAGCCGTAATTCTTACCAGCCTTTCAGCCTTGGACAATTAAGTTAACCTTTCTGTGCCTCAGTTTCCCATCTGTGAAGTGGAGATCAGTTAGCCATCTTACCAGTTGGTCATGAAGAGTAAATGAGATAACGTATGGGAAGCGTGTGGCCCAGGGCCCAGCATGTGGGAAGTGCTTGGTGACACGTCACTGTGTGCCATTGTTTAAAATACCAATTCTTTTTTTTTTTTTTTTAATTTTTTATTTATTTATTCGACAGAGATAGAGACAGCCAGCGAGAGAGGGAACACAAGCAGGGGAGAGGAAGAAGCAGGCTCACAGCGGAGGAGCCTGACGCGGGGCTCGATCCCATGACACCGGGATCACGCCCTGAGCCGAAGGCAGACGCCTAACCGCTGCGCCACCCAGGCGCCCCTAAAATACCAATTCTTAACCTGTTTCATTATTTTCTCTGCCCCACGACCCCCAGGTCCGTTTTAGACATTTTTTTTCTCTAAGAACCACCACCACGTCAAAGTATTTAAGACCATGGATAGTTGGATGAAAGGATGAGTGGGCTATGTACATACAAAGAGTGAGATATTTCCACCTCTCCCCACCCCCAACTAATTTTTGCCCTTTGGAGAATGCATGATTTAAAACAATTTAAGTTTAGAGAAAGAGATACTTAATGCACTCTGTTATAACACATGTTTAATATAATCATTCAACAATCGAGAGATACTTATAGGTGCTTTTTCTGTACCAGGGGAAGTGCTAGGCTAGATTAGGGATACAGCAGGGAACAAAACAAGCATGGTCCCTGCCCTCATGGAACTAAGAGGAAGGCAGCATTAATCACGCCGTTAGGAGAGGAAAAGTACAGAGATACAAGTCTTTCATGAGTGTTCTGTTTCTGTTGAGTGCCAAATGAGGAGTGCATTGGTTGTGAGGGGTGTGCCAGGAAGCCTCTCCAGCAGAGGGGCTGCATGTGCAAAGACCCTGAGAGAGGAAGCAGGAAATGCTTCTCATTTCCTCAAGGACTGTCATAAAGCACCAGGAGAGAATGGATGAAGAGCAAGTCGGGGACCAGATCTTCCAGGGCCTTGTACAGGATTTTAGTTTAAAATAATGGACCCGGGGCGCCTGGGTGGCTCAGTCGTTAAGCATCTGCCTTCGGCTCAGGTCACGATCCCAGAGTCCTGGGATAGAGTCCTGGGATGGAGCCCCGCGTCGGGCTCCCTGCTCAGCAGGAACCCTGTGTCTCCCTCTCCCGCTCCCCCTGCTTGTGTTCCCTCTCTCGCTGTATCTCTCTCTGTCAAACAAATAAAATCTTTAAAAAAAATTTTTTTAAATAAAATAATGGACCCCCCAAAAAAATGGATTTGACCTTTTGATCCCCCAAAAAGGGACCACCCCAATCAGAAATAAGGAAACGATCACAATCATTGAATTGTAGAATCTTTTGAGAACATCTTTTGCATGCAAAATAAAAAGGAGTTTATAGATCAGTCCAGCTGTCCAGGGTATTCACTATTTGGTAAGTAATATTAAAGAAAAAAAAAGCAAGGACAAAAAGAATCCATTCTGGTGAGGTTTAGTTATACTTGTAAATGCTCCTTGTTTCTTCCTGATGTGCCACTTATTTGATAGGTGCCTTTGCTCTCACTTGGTAACAGTGGATGTGTTGGATTTTTTTAAGGGCCGAGAAGCAATGGAATGGGTAATACATAAATTAAATGCTGAAATTGAAGAATTGACGGCTTCGGCGAGAGGAAGCATAAGGACACCGATGGCGGCAGCGGCGTTTGTAGAGAAATGAGGATGAAAGTCAGTACCTGACATCCGCCCCCCAGGTCTCTGCAAACTGGCAATATATTTATTTGTTATTTAAAAAATAAAACTATATTTTAGGTAGAGTTTTTTTTTTATTAATAAGCTGAAGAAAAGCTATGGGACTTCTGATCAAAACAAAGAGGTGCAGGGTTTCTGAATAAAAGGGATCATCCCAAAGAGTATTGTTTCAAATGGCCATCTGATTTTGAGGATTCCGGTATTTATGTGAAGATGTAACAATTTTTGAAAAGTACTTGGAAAATCATATTCGCATATTAAATTTCCTTTAAGGTAGAATTGTAAAGCTTTTCATGCATTGGAACTCTACCTGGCTTTGGACCAACCCAGCACAAAGCGGAGCCACCTAGACACATACAATTACCCTGCTATGGTAACCTGCAAGAGCTTGCTCTTTAAAAGGAGAACTTAAAGTTTGAAAAGACATCTTAATTTGTATAAAATAACTTGCTCTGCTATAAACCACCATTAGAAAACAGAGTGTTTTGTTTTGGTACTTAAATGACATTTTTGGAATGAAAATTATCACTAATACATGACTCCAACAAACAAAACAAAAAAAGAATTTTAATGTATTAAAGAGTACTGTGTTAATTTGCCAAAGTTTTGTAACTTAGGAAAGGTATTACCTTCCTTGGATTTGTACTTTATGACTTAGTATGCTATACCGTGGGCTGGTGATGTTCACTGAAAAAATAAAGTCATTACCGGAATTTTGCAGCACTCTAAACTTAAACAGAAGAACAGCTGTTCACATCTTTTAGCTTAGCATTTCACATTTGCCTAACTTATAAATTGCCATGTGTCAAAATCATGGCTCTGTAATTGCTAAAGCATGATATGTCAGGTTATTTGAATATAATTACTTTTTGAAGTAATTGTGACCGCAAGACATCTTTTTTACATGAAGAGCTGTAGTCATTTGAAATTACTCAAACGGTGTCTTTCTGAAGCATAAATCCCAGGTACTTAGTGTTTTTTAATAATACGGTGCAACTGCGGGGGGTGGGGGCGGTGGGGAAGAAAAAAAGAATGATAATGAGAAAAGAAGCATTGACCTAAACGAACCACTGTGTGAATTGCTTGCAGCTTCTATTTGTGGGAAGTCAATTATTTTGGATGCTAAGGGGCAGCTGCAATCTGGAAAACAATCCAGTAAATGTATTTCCTATTTTGTAGCAGGCAGTTACCGACCAGTAAATAATCTCTCTGATACTTGCAGTTGTTGCATACAGAGTATTTTTGTTAAAAGGTGATTAGCTCTTGCCTTTATCTTACAGTGCTAATGTAATAAACTCATCAGGTTTCCTGTAAAAGAAACCAGTTATTATGTGTACATAAACCACAGAAATAGTATACTAAACTATTTAAAAATTAGTGTTTTTCTACTTCTGTTGTTTAGCTTAAGACTTCTTAGGACATTTGTAAAAGCAACTTAAATCCAATAAGGTTTTTGATTATTTTTTGTAACCAGAGATGGTTTTTACAAATGTGAAATAACATTTCCATTAAAACGTAGCAAAATATTGATCTTTTGATAAAAAGTTGCCTTGTATAATTTCTGTAAATTATACTTGTTCTGAAAAAGGTGTAATGCCCTAATGATAAAAAGATTTCTAAACAAATTTTTAACCTGTTTTTTTTTTATTCTGATCTAATGATAAATTCTAGAAACTTTGGTTTTCCACTGTAGTGAAGTAGCTGGTAGTTGTGGCTTTTACCTACGCAAATCTCGTAGACACGGCAAGCAGCTGTGTTGGGGGGACTGAACTGAGACAGTGTTCACAGGTTACACATGGACCGTGGGGCGTCTTACCCTAGCTAGCATTACAGATGGAAGTTAGGTTTCTAGTTTGTGAAAACTTCCTCGTAACGCCGTGTTTCCTGCTCACGGTTTCTGTGTAGTTACCGCTCCGTGTGCACACGCGCTCCTGCGCCCCGGGCCTTCGCCCACGCCCCTGCCCGTAGCGCCCAGGCCCGGCCGTCTAGCCCAGGCCGTCGCCGGTCGCGGGTGGCCCGGAGGCCTGCGCGCTGTACGGGCCGGGTTCCCTTTTGCCCACCGCCCCCCGGGGGAGGGGGCGAAGTGCTCCACGCCGACGCCGGGGTGCGGCCGTGACCCCAGGCTGAAGGTGGGCCTCTGCCCGGCGCGGACCCCGGCGGCCCCCGCGGCCCCGCCGCCCCACCGGGGTACTACGGAAGCCCGCGGGGCACACGCTCGGGACGCCCGCGGAGCCAATCGGTGGGCGCGGCCCGCCGGCCCGCCCGGGGATTGGCACCCGAGGCCCCGGCCGCCCGCCCCCATTGGCTCCCGGCGTCGGGGGGGATTCCGCGGCGGGGCAGCAGGGGCTGCTCGGGAGGCCGGGCGGGGCAAGAGGCGGTGAGATTGGCAGGTCCGGAGTCCCGCCTCTTCCGGTTCCCAGGGCTGACCTTCCTGCCGCTGGGCCGTGCGCCGAGCCGACATTGAGGCGTCCTCGCGATTCGACTCGACGCGCCAACCCTCGCGACATCATGGTGGCGTATTGGCGACAGGCTGGACTCAGGTAGACCCGCGCCTCGGGGGTGCGGGGAGCCAGCGGCGCGGCCCGGGGTCGGAGGTCACACCGCGCGCGGCGGGGGTCGGGGCCGGGGGAGCGCGGCCCCAAGATGGCGGCTCACGGCCGGGGGGGAGGGAGGAGGCGCCTCGAGTGCGCGGCGCGTGGGCGGCGGGCCGAGCACCTGCGGTGCCCCCGCCTTCGGGATGTAGCCGGGCCCCCGCCGCGCGGTCCGCAGCGGCTGAGTGCAGGGTCCTCGCCCCGCTCCCCCGTCGGGGCTCGGGACAGGGCCCTCGGAGTGTGACCCCAGCCCGCACCGCGGGCGTTCGTGTCCAGCACACACGTGTTTTTACTGCACACTGACTCCCGTCGCTGTAGGGCTGCCTTCCCGCTAAAAGGGGAGCAGGCCCTCGGTGCACGGCACAGAGGGCAGTGGGGGCCCTCGGGAAGCTCACGTGTGGAACCCGTCGGAAGACACGACCTCCAGTGACGGAGGAGCCGTGGGCGCCGCCCTCACGCCTGGTGGCTTCGTGTACCCACTGGGCCATGCACCTTGGTGCGGGGCGGGGCACCCCTTGTGACTTGACTACAAGTAGCCCCCTCTGGGGGGGCACCTGACTGGGACGGCTGAGCAGCCCCAGGGTTCCCGCCTTGTGAGGTCAAGCACAGTTTTGTCCAGTTGGCAGGTCTGCGGCCCCAGTAACAGGGACCATTTCCTAAGCACCTGCTCAGTGACAGGAGTGGCAGCCCCTGCTTTGTCTCTCCTCCCAGCCATCAGTGGGCAGGCATCATTATCCTTCTGTTTTATTCTCTTGTGTCTACAGGTGGATAAAGTAGCGGAAAAGCTTGAGCAGCCTTGAAGGTCAACCCAATTAGTCAGCACCCTAGGAGGCATGGAACGCCTGCCTCTGGCCCAAAAAAACAAATCTGAAACATGAGAAAATAGACAGCAGCACTCCCCCCCCTTCCTGTTTTCAAAAAGTGTAAAAAGTGAGCTGACATTTTTTGGAAAATAAGATGTTGATGGGAGTCCATCTACCAAACAGGAAGCAGGCTGTTAGATATTTTGTTAGAACTAAGGATGTTCTGCAAGGTTTCATTTAGAAACCTTGATTGGGAAGTGTCTTCAGTGGCAGACTTGGGAAACAAAATCCAATATTCTCAAGAAAACCTTTAAATAATCAGGAAGAATTGTTGAATTCAAAATAGTTTTTTCTCTTAATTGTATGTATTTACTTTGTAAGAATAGTGTAAGGAAAAAATTTTTAGAGAAATGAGGGAAAACATCACTTATAGTCTCTCGTAAGAACACTTTGGTCTATTTCTTGTGCTGTGGGATTTTTAAAAATCACTATGAATCTTTTATTTTAAATTAGCATGTATTAGGATGGTACAAAAGAGGAAAAAGCAAAGATTACCCATCCTAATACCAGTTAAGATTCTGGTACATTTCTTTCTGGACTTTTTCTCCGTGTGGATTGCTTTTGGCACTAGTCATTTTAAATCCAGTTCCACAATAATGTACAATCAAACCAAAATTAAAAGCATAGGAAGAAAAAAACAATAGTAGCACGACCAGTCTGGCTGGATCATTGATAATTAACTTTGTATCATCTTTCATTTCCTCCAGCTACATCCGATACTCCCAGATCTGTGCAAAGGCAGTGAGAGAGGCACTGAAGGCAGAGTTCAAAGCAAATGCTGAGAAGACTTCCGGCAGCACCGTAAAAATTGTGAAAGTGAAAAAGGAATAATCTGTAAGTTACTGATTGGTTAGAAGACTTGCATCTTAAGTTCTTAGAGCACTTTCAAAACAAAGTAATTTTAGTTTTGAATTCTGTCCATTTTTTGGTCAATCAGTACATTCATATGTTGGTTAGTGGGTAGTAATTTGAAGCATACAGGTGATAGGAGTCCTGTGGCATCATAAAAGAATCTTGTTTCGGGCCCTGACAAGTAGAAGTAATTGGCACATTGATTTTTAGCTCATTTAGCAGTGCTTAGGTAGAGAGCCGTCTTATTTTAATTAAACCTGTTTCATTTGTCTGCACAACATCAAATAATTTGAAGGATAAACTCCCCACTTTGTGTAATTGCTGTCGGAGTTACGTAACAGCTCAGGGGCATGACAAATTGCAGTTCTTTACGTCTTCATTTCCCCCACATCTGCTACTGTTCTCACAAATGACTGCTTCCTGAACACGAGGGCTGCAAGCGCAGGCAAGGGTCCTGCGATTTTATCAAGCAGTAACATCTGCAAGACCCTGCAGGGACAACTGCTTTTTGCTAAATTTATGATCTTTCGGAGGATCTGGTTCATTTTACTTCTCCAGAGATGTGAGCCATGTAGAGTTACATCCTGTGCAATAAAAGACCGTTTTGTACAGTTGATAAGTTCTGACTCTTGGCTCCCAACTACTAAAGTGATCTGATCTCTAAGCCTCTTTCTTGACATTGTTATTTCAAAGATAAGCAAGGCAAATAACCAGAGAGATGTTTTCAGATTTAATTTTCTTGTTTTGCTTTAAAAAAAGGCGTCAGACCTGCAGTGGCAAGGAAGTGTGATCAGTATGAATCCTTTGGCAGCTCGTGGTTATGAGCAATTTTACTTACTGGAGCTGTCTCCTCTAAGCACTTTTCATTTCCATTTTGAATTAGTAAATATTTTATTATGAGTCTGGAGATGCGATGTTTTGAATGTAGCCCTTTTTCTAGGGGCTCTCTGTCTCATCTCATAATTCTAAGTAATGAGACCTGGTTTCATGTTGGGTTGTTTTGTTTTAACAATGGGCTAGCTGAGAAAATCACTGAGCCTCTGCAGCAGAGCCGAGCCAAACTCAGCATCGAACTCCCTTGACCTTGTGATGTCCTTGGGGTCAGGAAGTATAGTGTCCAGCCCCAGTAAACAAAACACAGCTGCTCTCTATATGTCCTGCAGGGGATGCTCCCAGCCCTTGAGCACAGGGGGCTTTTAGTATCTTTTTAAAGGGAGAGTAGTTTTTTTGTTGCCCAGGGAGTACTTGGTTCTACTTAGAAGGGAAGTTCCTGTTCAGCTAAGGCCATGCACCTGAACCAGCAGTTTTTACAGCCAAGAGCCAAGGGTCAGCATCAGCCATGTGAAGTGACGCCAAAGTTATACAGTTCGTGACAAGGAAGTCATTGCCCGTGTTCATGCTGGATTTTTAAGAAAACACAAAGGACTAGCAACTGTTGCATTTTCTTCTCTCCTCCTAGACCCTGACTAAAGCTTCAAATGCTGCATTTTCTGCGGTGAAGATGTGGGTACATGTTACGGCAGTTTGCAAACGATCTCCGTGCATGGAAAAATATCCCTGTCTTGTTCTAGATTGACAATGCCAATAAATCGAAGTATGGTTCACTCTTGCTGTTGGTTTTTGTTTTCCTTTGGACTGTTTCTCATAGGAACTGTCCACACCTGCAGGATTAGGACCTTAGGGACTACGGTGTCTTAAGGTGGGGGAAGCAGGTTTAACATCTAGTGAGCAGAGGGAGACAAAAGATGTTTTAAATGTTGCAGGATAGAAAGTTCTCTTTTTCATATCAATTGACAAAATTAGCCTCTTGTTGAGGCTCTCACTGTCCCTTATCTTTGAATTGCAGAAGTCACAGCCGAGTGGCGGATGGCTTATTACCTGCTGTCCTGGTTCTCCCGCGCAGCCGGCTTAGCCATTTGCCTAAATGACAATAATTACTAAAAGCATAGATTAGAAGGAAAAAAATACTAGATTGTGGTCTTCATTTTTTTGTACACGTAAAACCTGTGGAGACAACCACTAATGTCGGAATTTCAGCAAGAAATGTGCTTCACGTTGTTTTGTAAATGAATCTCTGTCCTGGGAGCACTCCCCATGGGCGATGGGGCCGCGCCGTTCAGTACCTTGCTCATGGAGTCGAGGGCCGACTGAAGTTCAGTCTTTAGGACTCTTGCCTGTAGGCCCCGGGCACGAGCATGGCAGCTGCTCCACGGGGTTTGCAGTGACTCACTGCTTCATTAAATGCTCAGGCGTGAAGACACGTTGCAAGTGTTTTGTTTTTATCTTCCTTTGAAACTTGGAAGCACTGGGCTGAGTAAAACACCCACTGCAGAGTTAAACTGCTTGATCTGAACGGTTTTGGAGAACAGAGAAAGAAATTTGAACAGGAAATTTTGAAACACGGTTCAGCCTCTATGCCTGGACCAGTTCTCCCCGTGGTACTTAAGCTAACAATAAGTTCTGGGGGCCACTGAGCAGTGCCGAGGAGGCGCCCAAGAGAATGCCTTTGTTCTCGGCCTTCTGCAGGCGATTTCCTGCCCCGGGACACTTGACCTGTATGTAGGTTTTATTTAATTCTTGGCCCAGGACAGGCAAGGAGGTGCTCCTGGATGGAGTGTGAGAGCCGGGCCACTGGGCAGTAGCCACGTGAGGGCCGCTGAGAGCTCTTTGCCTGGGCCGGTCTGCTGTTCTAAAGTCAGAGCATCAAGGTTGTCAGGACCTCGGTCCCCAAAATCAAGGTACTAGGAAGCATCTTTCATTACAGGGATAGGAATCTATGAATCTCGAGGCTGTCCGGCCTCTTTCATAGAGGAACAAAGCCAATGGGCAAAGGGCTGAATTCTTTGCAGCCAGGTAACTAGAGAGAAGTCACCAGTGAGGATGGCAGATGGGGTATTTAAGGTGAGACTTAGGGTCAGCGCTGGTGATAGGGAAAGGGGTAAAGCAACTGAATAAAAGACAGGTTTACTGCCCAGCAAGGATTCTTTGAGCCTCTTTCTCTGTGATTAAAAATCCTGAACTGCTAGGAAATAAAGTAAACTTCCGGTGTCCAGGCCTGCTGGGCAGTCTGCTGTATCCAGACGGCCGGGGGACCCTGATCAGACCTGGCTGTGGGTATTTTACTAACTAGTTGAGTGATTTCTGAGGGAGTCGTTAATCTCTGCTCACGCGGGGTTCTTGGGTGTGAAGTGAAGGAACCGGACAAGCTCTGAAATTCTGATCCCATGTCTCTGTCTCTGAGACCAGTGTCGCCATGGCAACCATACTGCTAAAGGAATAGGCTCCTCAAAATCTAAGGGGACAGATTTCTTTTGGTTTCTAGTGGGTTTGTGTGTGTGTGTGTGTGTGTGTGTGTGTGTGTGTTTAATCTATTTCTACCATACAAAAGAGGATGGTGAGATACATTTTGAAATATTTTTAACTACTCAAATTAATCAGTCTGGGCGGTTAGGCTCCAAGAAAAGGAATTTATTTAGTCTGAAATAAAGCAATTTAGCCATTTAAAATTGAATTTCCTTGTACTTTAATGATTACTATTGAGCAAACAAAAATCTTGACAGTAATAGAAATCAGCAGGTTTTTTTTTTTAATTTAGATCTGTATCCTTCCTTGTATCTATTTGATTTTGCCTTTTTAGATTTGAGAAGGAAAGTGCTAGTGGAATCGTGTATAAATTCTTGTAACATCAAAGGTCGTAAGTCTTTTTAGCCTCTGAGAAGTTAGGAACCTCAAACTGAGAGTATATATATATATATACATATATATATATGTACATTTTCTTAATAAATCTGCTTTTGTTTTTAGTGCTTGAGCCACAAGTAGAAAGTGTTTAAAAGTTTTTTCAGTGTTGTAAATAGAAGGCTTGTCACGATGCCGACAGCAGGACCTCATTTTCTTTCCCTACATACTTCGTTACTGGTCACAATGCCTACGTGAAGGAGGGACATTTCTCAGACTGAGCCGCCGCGGCATCCATCCGCCTGCTACCTGACCGCCGATTACAAACACTAGTCGGAGAGAACCTAGTTGCCTGCAAGTAAATATTTCCTGCAGGGAGTGTCGGAGGCTCTTCCCACTGCGGCTACCCATGGATCAAATAGAAGAGCTCAGTGGTAATTCTAGAAGGCTGTTAAGACCCTTATGGCCCTGGAAGGGATTACCGTGCGGTATGTCAGAAATAGGTAAACTGTAATTAAAAAGTTATGGATGATTTGATGACACTCCTGTGTATTTGGTCCTGTTGTAATGTGAGCAGATTAAACTCAGGTAATGGTCAAAGCTGTGTCATCATGCAAACATTTATGGCAACTTCTGCAAATTAATTTGAACTATAAAAGTTCCCTAATAAGACAACGTCCTCCTTGAGGAGGAAGGACACAGCGGTGGCCGAATTCCTGCATTTGAATGGTTGCCCAGCGCGCCCAGCGCACCGGGTGCCCTTTCTGAAAGAGCAGAGGCTACCGAGGCTTTCAGAAGGTGTTTACTGAATGAAAGTGAAAAGGGCATTTTGAAACAGCCTTTACAAGGAAGACCGAAGATGGTGATTAATGAATTCCCAGAATGCAACACCCCTAAGAATCTAAACATCTATGTTAAAATGAAGATCAGAGGATTGGGGTTGGTGACTTTTGCCCGGCGTTGGGGGGGGGGGGCGGTTGGCCAGGTATTTTGGTGAAAAGCACTGCCACTTTTTTTTCTCCCTTTTTCCCTTTCCAGTTAGTACGCTGACGTGCACACAAGGTCCACACGATTCACTAGTGGACGCTGACTCACACTTGCCTCGGCTGCACAGCACCCCACGTACCAATTAGTCACCTGGCTTTTCGGGAGGCCGGCGAGCACCAGGAGGTAGGATGCTGGGCAGCGCACACGACACAACCCGGGGCATGACTCTTAGCAAGGGTGCCAAGCTAGGCTCCAGGGCGCTCGTCGCTGCCACGAAAGGGTGGGGAGGGGAGTCAGCCGCGGTGGCTGTGCACACTGCGCACGCGTGGTCCTGATGCCCGGCCCAGCGCTGTGCGTGCAGTAACTACCCGATCAACATTGTCAAACAAAGGAGGTGTGCTTCAAGACAAATTCGCTTTGCTGTTAAAAACCAGTTAATAGAGTGCAGTGAATATCGACGTCTGGAGTTAGCGAGTGCCAGCGGAAGGCCCCCGCATTCGCGCGTGTGTGTGTGCGTGCGTGCGGACCCCGGTGGCTGCGGTGCGCCGGGTGGGAAGCCGGCGGGACGGCTGCGGGGTGTGGGCTGCGGCCAACCTCACACGGCCCCGCGGGGTTCGAGCGGCCCGTCTTCCGGCTCCATTTCGGCCTCCCCCACGCCCACTCCATCCTCCTCCTGAACCGCCCTGGCGTCCTGCAGTTGCTGGTACTCGGACACCAGGTCGTGGATGTTGCTCTCGGCCTCGGCAAACTCGCCCACGTCCATGCCCTCGCTGGTGTACCAGTGCACGAACGCCCTCCTCCGGAACATGGCCGAGAAGTGCTCCGCCACGCGGCCGAACAGCTCCTGCACCGCCGTGCTGTTGCCGATGAAGGTGGCGGCCATGCTCAGCCCCGGCGGCGGGATGTCACACACGGCCACCTTGACGTTGTTGGGGATCCACTCCACGAAGCAGCCGCTGTGCCGGCTCTGCACGCCGAGCATCTGCTCGTCCACCTCCTTGGTGGACATGCGGCCCCGGAAGATGCAGGCCACGGTCAGGTAGCGGCCGCGGCGCGGGTCGCAGGCGGCCATGGCGTTGCGCGCGTCGAACACCTGCTGCGTGAGCTCGGCCACCGTGAGCGCGCGGTACTGGCGGCCGTCGCGGCTGGTGAGCGGCGCGAAGCCGGGCGTGAAGAAGTGCAGGCGCGGGAAGGGCACCATGTTCACGGCCAGCTTGCGCAGGTCGGCGTTGAGCTGGCCCGGGAAGCGCAGGGACGTGGTGATGCCGCTCATGGTCAGCGACACCAGGTGGTTGAGGTCGCCGTAGCTGGGCGCGGCCAGCTTGAGCGTGCGGAAGCAGATGTCGTAGAGCGCCTCGTTGTCGATGCAGAAGCAGGCGTCGGCGTGCTGCGCCAGGTGCTGCAGGGACAGCACGGCGTTGTAGGGCTCCACCACCGTGTCGGACACCTTGGGCGAGGGCAGGACGCTGAAGGCGTTCAGGATGCGGTCGGGGAAGTCCTCGCGGATCCTGCTCAGCAGCAGCGTGCCCATGCCCGCGCCCGTGCCGCCGCCCAGCGAGTGCACCAGCTGGAAGCCCTGCAGGCAGTCGCACGCCTCGCTGGCGCTGCGCACGGCGTCCAGCACGCTCTCGGCCAGCTCGGCGCCCTCCGTGTAGTGGCCCTTGGCCCAGTTGTTGCCAGCGCCGGAGTTCCCTGTGCAGAGGGAGGCCGCTTACCGGGCTGCCCGGGTGGGGGCGGGGCAGACGGGGCACCACTAGGAGGCGCCCTCACCTCGTCCCGGGACCCCCTTGCAGGAGAACCTACCGTAGATGAAGCTGTCCGGATGAAAGAGAGCTCCCAATTTGCCGGATCGGATGCTATCCATCGTCCCGGGCTCCAGGTCCACCAGCAGCGCCCGGGGCACATATTTCTTACCTGTGTAGAAAAATAGGAAGAAGTCAGCAAACTGCTGTTTTTCTAAAAGTTAATGTTTCATCAAAATGGAACCTTGTGATACCCGTCAGGAGAAAGGTATTTCTAGAAGAAAGATATTTGAAATGATATCCTTGACCCCAACAAGTGCACAAATCTATAAAATACCTTCCAAATACGTTATCCATCATTTTCTGTGTTTTGTCGTCTGGCCCATGACAGAGATCCCGCCCCCTACAGGAAGTTCATTTAAGAACTAAGCTAGAAAGCTGGTGCTCGAGCAGCTGGGGGTTAAGACACGTGACCCCACTCAGCGCCTTCTTCTGGAGCCGTTGCCCTAGAGGGGACTTGGGGACCCGCCAGTCTCGGGATCCCGCTGCGCTGCCTGGACATCACCCTGACCGTGCTCCCGGGGCGGGTGGGCATCGCCACCGGAGCACAGCGTCCTACCGTGGGCCTCGTTGTAGTACACGCTGATCCTTTCCAGCTGCAACGCACAGTCCCCGCAGTAGCCCCCGGCCGAGTCGATCCCGTGCTCCTCGCCAATCACCTCCCAGAACTGAAAGCAGCAAGAGAGGAGGCCAGTGTACAGAGGGACCCCAGAAAAGGGCAGGGGGTAGGTACCGTGAGCCAGCAGACTGGCCAGAGGGACAGGAGGGGAGTGCTGCGGGGCCTGCCCGGAGGGGTCTGTCTGGCCGCCCCCTTTCCTAGACGTGCCTTTAGGCCCTTTCTGTCAGTGCCCGCTCCGCAGCGAAATTTGCTCTTGCTTCCATTAAACATGAATATGAAGACTGTGTTTTATACCCACCTGAATGCCTTAAATAAAATGCCAACACATAAAATATTAAATTGGATTTTGCTCCTATTAAATAGAGGCCGTGGTATACATTAAAGCTGTCCTTTTACAATTCGCATCAGACCGGGTAGCTCGAATTTCACCTTCTGGTGCTTCGAGCTAGTAAAGTATAGATCCCGTTAAATGAAAATAGACTGAATTCTTATCTGATTTCACAATAATATCTCCCTCACTTGGGGATTTATTTTCATGCAGTTTTCCAAAAAGCCCCTAACTAGGACATCCAGGCCCAGCTCTTAGCCGTGTGCATTTTTCATGGTCAGGTATGCACACGATTCAAGATTGTGCACAGCTCTTGTAACTATTTGAAACATATGACACTTTCAATCACACATACAGTATTTATTAATATAGCTGTGTGCAGAGCTCTTAATATGGAAACAGTTAGTGAGATGGCCCCTTTCATTGCCCTAGAGAAGGACATATTCAAGTGCAATGAAAATATATTCATTTATGTTAAAATCCCCAAGGGTGTTTTCCCAGCCATATCTTATAAGTGATGGCTCTGCTCTGGCCGTGGTCTCATTAACCAGACTCTGTTTTATAGTAAATTACCAGCACTGTTCAGAGTCTGAAAGAATAAATAAATTTAAGTTCTATATCACCACAAACTAAACGTCTCTTACAGTTCTTATGGCCCCAAATAATAAGCGGTCGCCGGGGCTTTAAGCGCCAGACAGCACAACGCTGGAGGAAGAGCTGAGACCCTATCTGGACCTGCACTTCCTCTCCCGCGCCTCCCTCCAGATTATCTTCCCGCTTCAGAGCGCGGAGCTGGTGCCTCCCGCTTCTCCCTGTGTTCTGCTTCGGAGCTCTCATCACCGTGGCATGGAGAGTCGGCGACTTCTCTTCAAGCAGTAATATTCTTTGCCCCAGGTTTTAAACACCTGCATTAAAAGACTAGTTTTTTATAGCTGCGTTATTCACAACAGCTCCAAGTTGGAAACAACCTATGCTCAGTCATGAAAAGGAAGGAGCTTCGGACACGGGCCGCAACGTGGTTGAGGCTTTGAGGACATAATGCTCAGGGACACAAGCCAGACGCACAAGGGCAGATACCATGTGATGTCACGTCTATGTGGTCCCTAGAAGAGGTCAAATTCAGGGGTCCCTGGGTGGCTGAGTCGGTTGGGCATTTGACTCTCGATTTCTGTTCAGGGTCATGATCTCAGGGTCGTGGGATCAAGCCCTTAGTTGAACTCTGTGCTGGGCGTGGAGCCTGCTAGAGAGTCTCTCTCCCTCTCCTGCTGCCTCTCCCCCCCACCACCTCCCATTCACACTCTCTAAATAAATAAATAAATAAATAAATATGTTTTTTAATAATTTTTTTATTTTTATTTTTTTTAAAGATTTTATTTATTTATTTGACAGAGAGAGACAGCCAGCGAGAGAGGGAACACAAGTAGGGGGAGTGGGAGAGGAAGAAGCAGGCTCCTAGCAGAGGAGCCCGATGTAGGACTCGATCCCAGAACTCTGGGATCACGCCCTGAGCCGAAGGCAGACGCTTCACGACTGCACCACCCAGGTGCCCCTAAAAATGTTTTTTTAAAAAGAGTTCAAATTCTTAGATAGTAGAAGGGTGGGTGCCAGGGTCTGGGGGAGGGGAAATGCAGAGTTAGTATTTAATGGGGACAGGGTTTTTAGTTTTGCAAAAGGAAAATTATTTTGAGATTGGGTACACAGTACTGTGAATATACTTAACACTATTGAACTGTACACTTAAAAATGATGGCGATGGTAAATTTTACAGTGTGTGTTTTACCACAATTTTAAAAAATTTAACTTTTAATGCAATTTAAAAAATTTTAAAGCTTTATTTATTCATTTATTTATTCATTTGTATTTATTTTAGAGAGAGAGTGGGGGTAGGGGCAGAGGGAGAGGATCTTTCAAGAGGATTCCCTGCTGAGTGCAGAGCCCACCCCGGGCTCCATCCCACGAGATCCTGACCTGAGCCCAAACCAAGCCTCGGATGCTTAACCAACTGAGCCACCCAGGCGCCCCAATGCGATTACATTTTTAATACAATTCATCCTAGTGGAAGTAATTTCAAAATGGCAAAGGGAGCGATCAGAATCTGGCTGTTAACACAGTACAAGTGTGTAAAGCCAGGGATGAAATCCGGGCTGGAGACCTGTTGGGCTGTGTCATCTCTGAGTGTAAGCCACTGAACCAGGCACTTTGTACAAAAATTTAGGTGGGAAGGAAACACACTCGTGTATATATTCCAGAGAGTGTATTTTAATTATTTCTGCTACTGCACCCAAAAATGTTTAGGTTCACCTCCTTAGTCTCCTGTTCTTACTAAATGGAACAGACGTGGATCTTTTTAAACTTTGTAGCATAAACAAGGGAGGGGATGGAAAGACGTCTTAGTTATATGGTGTAAAAAGTTGCCCAGCAAACTTTGGGACACTTTTGAGACAAATTACTGTCTTTAGATATGAAAGTTCATTGTTAGGGTCGTGAAAGTAAATAGGGTTCCCCCATAAGCGGCGGTGAAATTAGCATGAATTGAGTTGACCCTTTCAGCCTCTACTACCTCCCTTGTCTCTTTCCCTATGGGCGTCGGTTAATGAAGCCAGGTATTCGGCAAGTGCATGCGATCTGCTGACCTTGTTGCCTTCCCTGCTGACTTAGGGTATTTTCTGAGTTGGCTACACCCAGGGACCATAGGAAAGCTAGTCCTCGAACTTTCCTTACCTTGGCTCCGATCTGGTTCCCGCACTGGCCAATCTGAATATGCACGATTTCACGCATCCTTAAGGTCTTCACGGAATCCTCGGTCTCTGAGAGAGCTGCCCTTGGCTGCTGGGAGCCCAACACGACTCTGGTCACTGCAATGATGGGACCAGCTGACCAAGCTGGTCCCAGTGTGACTGACCCAAGGGTGTGTCCACTGCCCAGAGGCCCAGCCTCTACTCTCTTCTGCTCTCTGCCTGTCATCCTGGTGAAGGGGGTGTTTCTTCCTCTCCAAACACATAATATTGCCCAGTCACTTCCTAGAGTTCAAGACCAAACGCTGCCTTTGTGCACAGTGCCTAGAGGTCTCATGCCAGGTGTGGGCCTGGCCATGGCGGACTCTGGGTGTCGGCACTGGCTCTGGACTCCGGGTGATGGGGATGGGGCTCCTGACATGACAACCCAGCCACAGCTCCCAGTTCATGGGGTGACCGGACCACCTCCAGAGAGCTCTCCCCAACCAAGCCAGTTGTACTATCAGGAACCCTTTGCCTAAACCCATCGCTTGACAGATGAGGCCACGCTATCCCAGAGCATGAAGTGACCTCACCATAGTCACAGCCAGTGAGACGTCCCTACCTTGCTTTAGAAGTGGCCATGGCTCCCGTGTCTTCAGCTATGTTTCCTACGGAGTACTCTGACAGCACCTGGTGGCACCAAGGGGTCCTTTGGGGGAACTTGGGTGGACAGTTTTTATTTTTACATGGTCTACTTTAATATTAATAGGAAAAAAATAATTAGTATTTATAATAGTAAAATGATAATAAGAGAAAGCTTCCTTCGAACTTGGTCAAAGTTGTAAAGGCAACTTGTGATTCTTCAGTGTTTGGGAAAGCGCTACCAAGAGACACATCTCGACTCCATGGCTCTCCATCAAGGCCTTTCCCAACATGGCCCCGCGCTTCCTTTCCAGCCCCTTTGCCAGACTTTGGTCCCCAGAGAGCCGGTGCTGTCCGGGCTCCCGATCCCTCCATGCTGGGCCGTCCACAGGTGTGTGGCCACCTGCCCTCTGCTGCCACCCTACGTGCCAGTCTCTGCTCTTCCAGAAACTGTAGAGCTTCTGCCCAGGCCAGTACCTCTCTCCTGAAGGCCCAGGCCAGCAGGCAGCCGCACCCGGTGGGCACCTGCGTCTCCAGGCCTCTCCCCCGTGTCTGCCAAGCTCCCAAGGCCCCCGTTCTCAGAACAGCTGCAGATCCGGAGCTGCCGTGCACTGGGCAGTCATTCAGAGCCAGGGATAAGGAGATGAAGGAGACAGATGCAGGCAGCCACTGAGCTGGTGGAGAAGCTCCCCGTGGCAGACTCTGGCCCCCAGGACGTGGACTCAAAGGCAGGACCAAAGGCACTCAGACCCGGAGTCCCCTGGTGCTCCCTCCCCCGCCTCTGACCGGACAGGTGACCTCGGCTGAGGGGCTGGCCCTGCCTGTCATCACACTGACCAGCAGGCAGCCCTAAACCCGGTGCACTTTCCACAGGCCTGGTGAGGCCCGAGACGGGAGGTCAGTGATCCGGACAGGAAAGTCACTGACTGCTCTGTAGTGTCCTTTTTGCTGGAAAATACTTAACAAAGTAAAAGGAGCTGGAGTGTTACCTGCAGGAAGAAGGACTTTGTCTCGTGGGTGCCAGCCCAGGGCTGCTCCTGTCCTCCACTGTCCAGTGACCTCATGGGCCATGTGTCGACCGAGAGCGCCGCATGACCCTGGGTCGGGGACCCGACCAGAGCAGATGTTGCCGTAAGGGAACTACCGGGACAGCTATGAAATTTGAATACACGCTGTGTGGATTGAATAATCACATTGTATCCATGTTGTATTTCCTGAATTTGATCATGGACGGGTTACACACATGGAAATTCTTGTTTTCAAGAGATAGTATGAATACTCAGGGACAAGAGTCACCTTGCCCCCAGCTCACTCGCAAACAGTTGGGCAAGAACAGTAACAATGTGATAAATGTCGAGAGTCTGGTTAAGCAAATGTGGCAAAATGTTAACAATTGGTGAATCTTTGCAAACGGAGCACAAGATTAATACTCTTGCAACATCTCTGAGTTTGGAATGTTTTTCTACTCCAATCTGAATGACCACATGATGACAGATGGATCTGGTCCAAACCCTGCCACCCCCAACGGTAAAGAGAAGAAAGTATAAATTCAAGAGGAAGAAATTTGCATGTACCGAGCAGTATTTTTTTCACAAGTTAAAAACATATATACACAGAATAAACCTTTCTGCTTGCATGACAGTCACCCCCCACCCCGCGCCTTTGCTCTTCCCTCTGACCCCTCACCCGCCCTCCCCACCCTCCCTCTGCTCATGTGACCGCAAAACTCCAAGGCAGAGCCCAGGATCCCCGGCAGCAGCATCCTAGGTGGGAGCCCCCCGCAGGTGCAGAACCATAGTTCACAGCCATCTGTGCAGCTGTTTGCTAATTACCCAGCCTCATGCCTTGTCTCTCCCCGCTGGCCTGGGAGCAGCCCGTGTCATTTCACCTTTGAGTCCCCAGAGTGCCTGATACAGGAGAGGGCCTCAGCAAATGTTTGTTGAGTGCACACCAACAGCTGGGCAAGTCTGAGCAGTCATGCTCGGAATGGCAATTTTTCTTAAAGCCAATAATGTATTTATTCACGAGTATGTCCTGATGGGTGAGGTGGGGGCATGGTGCCCGAGGACTTTTTCTCTGGCCCCTAAGAGGTGGTCTAGGCTGAAAGTGTAGACTGTTCCAAGAAAGCTGGATGTCAGGACCGGATTGTAGAAGGAGCGACCGCACGAGCTATTACGGGAAGCAGTGGCTGGCAAGGCTGCTGAAAGGGGCCCGTGTTGGCCGCCGCGGGGACCACTGGGCTGGGCCAAAGGGGCATTTTTAATCTTTCTGTGTTCATTCTTTGCTGTATGAGCAGGATCCAGTGTGTTGAGGTCCCCCCGCCAAACCTCCACCCTGGAGCACATTCCTCTTGGTCATCTCAGTTTGCTCAGGGAGGGAAAAGGCCAGGTTTCCAGATGGGCGCTTAAAAGGTTTTTCTGTTAATGGGGCAGTTGGCAAAAAAAAAAAAACAAAAGTTGGGGTGGAGAGGAGAGGAACCCTGTTTGCTTTGATTCCTGGCTCCCTGGCAGTGTTGACTCAGTCTGGGCGGCTGTGCTGAGCTTTGGCCGCTGTGAGGGGCGGGGCAGATCGGGGCAGGGAGGCTTGGCGGCCCCAGCAGCTCAGGGAGGCCCACCTCCTCCCAAAACTTGCATTTTCCCAGCTGTAGAATGGGATGATGGTCCTGAGTCCCAGGTTTGCGGGAAAGACAGAGCACGCCGGGGTTAACCCCCAACATCCCCTCGCAGGCGGTGCTTTTCACGTGGGCTTTGCAGGATGGAAACGAAAGATGTGTGGACAGCGCCATTCATTCAATACCTAGGAACCGAGTGCCCACGGTGGGTGAGGGCCCAGAGGGCTGTGCTCTGGGATCGAAACTGTGTGGACAGAGCAGGGGGGCAAGTAGTAGGTCCACACCATTTCATTTACCCAGGGACCTGCTCTCCTGCAGAAGGAGCTCTCCTCTGACCGCCAACACAAGCCAGAGAAGGGGTGGAGGTACGGGCTTTCCCAGAGCAAGAGAAACGGTCCTTTCCCCCAACGCAGGTAAACTGTCCCTTGAGAGGCTGGCCTTCCCCAGGGTCTGTTCTCCAGCCAAGCTGAAGGTGACCCCCAGCCCTGAACGGCAGCAAAGGATTAGAGGGGGCCGTCTGTGATGAGTGAAAAACACCTTTTCTCCCCACGAGGAAGGGCCGTGGCGAAGGCAGGTTGGGAATGAGGGCTCGGGGCAGGGCTTTAGCGAGCTTTGCCCAAGAAGGCAGAGGGCAGGAGCAAGAGCTTCCCTGAGCGGGCGTGATGCCGCACGACGAGGACACCAGGAGGACGAAGAAGGACAACCAGGCCCACCCTTCGCTGAAACACCCTCTCTCCCCTGGCAGGCCGTGGCCGACCGTCCATGAGAAGACGCGGTGGTAGCGAGCCTTTTCCTGCATGACACTTGGCTCTATTATGGGAACAGAACTAAGATGATAAGAAAAACCAAGTGTCACCCAGAAACCCCAAATCGGCTGTTTCCAGACTTCCCCCAGGAGATGGCCCTCCGGGGTCAGATGGAGCTCCCCCCCACCTCCGCTGGGCAAATGAAATATAATTAGGAGAAAAACAGAGTACTCAGAGATTTCATTGATTCCATCCGCCCCTGATCCTTCCACCTCTGAGTGCATTGAAGTTCCTTGAATAACTCAGAGAAGGTTGTTGAATTATAGTGTTTGCTTGTGATTCAGAAGCAGAAATTTTTCCAAATGTCTTAGCAAGAAAGTGACATCTGAGGGGCCATTATGAGTGAGTCAGCGCGTGTGGGTAGGTCATCAGATGAACTGAGCTCTACTTTCTTGTACTCTGCCGTCGCTGTTCTCTTACTGTACAGGAAAGTTCTGGGGGGGGTGAAGAAGTAAGTACAGGAGAAGAGAACGAGGAAGATGTCGCTGGTTTTCACTGAGCAGGGCTGCCTGGCGACACAGAGGAGGTCAGACCTCCGCCCGCACCGCTGCAATGCGCTGTCCCCTGCAATGCTACGTGGACCCGCTGGGCTGCCCTCGTCTCCTTCCCAGCCGCTGGGCCCGGAGAGCGCGAGCGCCGTGCCACCTCTGCGGGGACGCTGCGAGTCCCATCCCGGGCTGTGGCGTCTCTGATCTGCAGGAGGAAGCGCGCGGCGCGCACCACTGCCCCTGAGCGGCTGTGAGTGTCGAGCCGCGCGGACACATTAACCTTCTCAGCCGCATCTCTCCCATCTCCCAAGGTGTGCGGGTCCTGATAAGCCATGTGCAGTGGCAGGAACAGAGATAAGCAGGGTATGGTTCGGTACCTGGAGCCGAAATCAAACAAAAATATGTACTTTTTGAAGCCCAGTGTTTGTCCAAGAAACCTCTGTTTTAAGTCTCAGGAATCCATTCGTTTACCCAACAAATATTGGCTGAGTACAATTTGGGGGCTCGAGGGACCTCGGAGAAGTGGGGCGTTTGGGCCCTACAGCCCTTGGATGCAGAGACAGGACAGCACCACCCCCTTCTCGTTGGCCTTTGCCAAGGTCTCCGCCACCTCTCACACGCCGCCCCCTCGGGCCCGCTCTTGAGCAAGGTGATGATTCTCTCCATCGTGCGGTGGAGTCTGAGGCTTGGGGAGGGAAAGGACAAGCTCAGATCCTGGGATGATATGGCAGAACCAGAGAGAGTCACAGGGCTTCGGACCCTGACGTTGAGGGGTACGCTCCGAGGAGTCAAGAAGCAGGCTGGCCAGACCGCCTCCAGCTGGGCATCCGAGGCGTCCGCACGGCTCAGCTCACCTTCCTCCTCATCTCTGGTCTGTAAGTGGGTCGGTCCACCAGCACCCCCTCCTAGGTACGTGGCCCCACAGGTCCACTCTCACTGCGTCTCCAGGAGCATCCCTGCCCCGTCACCATCAGCTCTCCCATCTGTGACTGTGGGAGCCCCCACTGCACACACACCTCCCCCCGCCCCAGCCTCCTTCCATTTCACCCTCCCGGCATCAGCAAAGGGATCTCATGAAACAACAATCAGACCTCGTCCACTGCTTTCTGGGGAACTAGCTGCAGCTAGGGTAAAACCAAGCCTCTCAGCCCTCTCGCCACGGCAGATGTGGTGTTGTTCAGACCTCCGATGGGGCGAAGGAGAGCCAGGTGCAGGCCTAACCTGGGGAGGGAAGGAAGGAGAGGTGGGCGGAATGGAGCAGTATCGGAAGTATGGCCTGGACTGCAGAGCTCCAAGCTGTGGTCCCTGTAGCTGGGAAGCTGGGAGGGATGTTTAGGGCCCTGTTGGCTCTCCGGTGACTTCACCCCTGCCTACCTCCTGGCCAGCCGTCTCTGCTGCCCTACCGGCTTCTTCCAGCTGGTCATGCCTACCAATGTGTGTGCGTTTCAAGGCCTTTGCATACATTCTTCCTTCTGTTTTAAAAGTCCAGCACTTTCCATGGCTATGTCCTCATCATTCCATCCCAACCCTGTGGAAGGCTGTAAGAACCGTCCCAGACCAGACTCCCCAGAGGGCGCCCTGTCTCTAGCATTGCCCTGTGGGACTTATCACTGCTGTATCCCCAGGGCTGGGACAGTGGTCTGGCACAAACTAGGGGCTCAACAAATATTTGCCAACCGCCTGAATAGAGAGAGTGAACTGACGTGATCCGGTGAATGACTAAGAGCCCTCTGGTCGTGGGCCGCTCCTGAGCCGGCTGTATGTTACATGCCCGACTGTGCCCGACGGGTTCTGGAGGTGTTGCGGTGGGGCAGCCCCACAAATGGGACCCCACGTTTCCTCCCAAGCAGACGTGTGCAGCCGGGAGAGGGTCTATACCCTCCTCTGATGGCATTTGGGGACAGTGGCAGGATAGCCTGTGCGTGCACCTCCCTACTCCTCTGAAAGGCCTTGGCTGCAAAGGTGTCTGGGAAGTGACAGGAGCGTGGACGGAGAGGGGCTGCGGCCGGCAAGGAAGCCACGGTGCCCCGCAAAGCCCGACTCGTCAGCACCCACCAAAACAAAGGCCCGTATCCAGGATGTGGCAAAACTCAGGAATGTGGAGTAATAGGAAACGTCTGCCGCTTGCCGGGTGGGAGCCGAACGACATGGCACAGAAGTCGAGGGAGAGGAAGGATTTCCAATAAATGGAAAGTCAGCCCGTGTTCTTCCTTGGGTGGCGAGAGTGCGCCAGCCCTGGCCTGTCGAGTCTGCGCGCTCCTCAACACAACGAGGGGGAAAATCACCCTTATTTTAGAAACGAATAGGCTTTTGTGCTGGGGCATTGGGTCACATGTTCGCCAGGAGACTTTATGGGGTGAAAAAACAGGATTGACACCTGCCACCCACAGGCCTCCTGTCTGTTGACCACAGGTCTCTAGAGCCCTCTGGAGCCTGTCTTCCCCCTGTAAAATGGGGGGTGAGCCTCTGACTCCACCTCAGCGGGGTTGTGCCAACAATCAAAGGAGGACAGACATTTCTCAGAGTGGTGGGTGTCCTAGAGTGTCATCATCTCTGCCTTGAAGCCCCACCAGGGAGCAGGTATGGCCCGGTTACAACCGGGAAGACAGGCCTCGGGCACCGAGTCAGTTCGCGGGGAGAGAACTTGCTTCCAGGAGAGCCTCCGAGCTCTCAGACGTACGCTCGGTGCCGCTCCAGGCTCACCACTGCCGGCGTCGAGGAGCCGAGACAGCAGGGCCAGGAGCCAGGCACAGGCGTGTGGGCCTCGGAGGCAGCTGGGCGTGGGGCCCTGCCCTGAGCCTCCCCAGCCCGGGCCAGGGGAGAAGGTGAGTCAGGATCCTTGAAGTGCCCTCGGGCAAGCGGAGTGGCGTCAGGAAGGGACTGGGCTGTCAGGTTTCGGAGTCCCAGAAGCTGGTGCTCGGTGCTTCTGCTCTGAAGAGAGCAGGCCCGAGGGTGGATTCCACGGGGCGGGGCGGGCGCTGGGGGCGGCCGGTTCCAGCAGGTTGCCTGGCACGTCCTTCCTCGTGGTCCAGGAGCCTTCCAAGTTTGCCCGTGTGCCCTCACGTGGGCTCCGCTTGGCTGATAGCAGTGTGCCGCCGGCGCTGAACCCTGGGTTCGGCTGTGTCCACGGCCACCCCCTCGACAGAACACGTTTGGGGACCTCTACTGAAAGGAACCCCCCACCCCATGCCCGTAACCCCCGGAGGGACGCAGCCAGCCTGCTCCGAGAGCTGTCGGCCAGGCCGACGGGCACCCACTGACCACAGCCAAGTTCAGAGGGAGAAGGAGCCCGAGGTCCTCGGGTTTGAGCCATCACAGGGGCTCAGGAGACAGGGTGATCCCATCAGACCTCACTTCCTTCTTCTTGCCTTGAAAGTTGTGATTTTAAATGTCCGGACTCCCCCCACCCCCACCCGCCCCCGCCGGCCCTGTTTTCCCTCATTTTCTGAGTGTGAGTTGCTTCTGTGTGGGGAAAATCCTGGTTAGCCGCCGCTGGTCGGCTCCGGAGGCCCTACCTGTTAGCAGTCTGAGGACACCCCGCCCCTCCTTGCCACCTGCGTGCCCCGGGGTTCCATGCTCCTGACCTTCTTACCTGCAATGTGGTGATTTAGAAGAAATACGTATTTGGTCATTCAGATGACCACAATATAGTTCTCATACGTGTTTGATTTTTGTCCACAGTTCCTGGCTCACAAGTCCCCAAACCCTTGGCATTTTGAAAGCAGTTAAGGGCGATAAAGGTGGGGGTTTTTGTTGTTGCTGTTTTGTGTCTTTTTTAAATAGGCTCCACGCCCAACATGAAGCCCAATGTGGGGCTCGAACTCATGACCCTGAGATTAAGTCCTGAGCTCAGATCAAGAGTCTGATGCTCAACCTCAACCGACTGAGTCACCCGGGCACCCCAACATGTCTCTTATTAGGTTAATAGAGGCTACTTTGGACCCCACCCAAGGTGGGCGCTGGTAAACCAAAGGGCCCACCTTGTGGTTAGTGGGTTACAATTTCTAGTCCCTTCCCCCCCAGACCTCCTCCTCCGAGGGCTGGGGGGCACCTGGAGAGGGCCTGGAAGCTCCACACCCTTTCCCCATTCTTCGCCTTGTCTATCTCTAGATCTGGCTGCTGATTCTTATCCTTTAATACCCTGGGAAATGTAGCCCCCTGAGTTCTGTGAGCCGCTCTGGCAAATGAATCGAACGTAAGGAAGGGGTGTTTGGAACCTCCAATCTGTAATGGATTGGAGGGGCTCTCAACTGGTCTCTGATGTGGGGGGCAGTCTTGTAGGACCGAGCCCCGAACCTGTGGTATCCGGCGCCAGACAGGCTCAGGACCGCGCTGAGATCTCAGCCGCCCAGCTGGTATCTGAGAATTGCTGGGTATTTGGGGGGCAAGGGGAGGGGACCCACGTCTCATGCTGGAATCGGGTCAGGGAACTTTTAAAGACCACCCCTCTGTCTGACCCCAGCCCAGAGAGGCCTACGGATCAGTCAAGCCCAGCAAAGAATTTGCAGGGCCTGGAGCAAAATGAGCATGTGGGCCTGGTGCAGGCCAGCGTCCAGGCTGAGCGCGGGGCCCTCTGAGCACAAGGCGCCTACACCCAGGGCGTCTTCAGTTCTCCCAAGGGCTGTATGACTGGGGTCCCGAGCAAGAATTCCTATCCCCATTCAAAGGCAAATGTGACCTCCGGAATGCAGGGGATGGGGACCAGGATTGCAGCTCACAGGGCGCTAAGAAGACCAGGTGTTTGGTAACTAGATGTCTGTCCTACCACACAGATGGGTCGCTCAGATAAAAGTTATCTCTGCTCATAACGCTCATTCTGGGAAAGACTCCCAATCTAGCTTCTTCTTGGGAGTCAGGGGAGGGGCAAAAGCCTCTCTTGAGCCCGCAGAGTGTCCCTTGCCTTCGGCTCAGAGTCATCTTCATGCCAAAGTGGCCATCTGGGGTGACCTGCCCTCGGCCCCTGCAGTGGAAAAACTTGTAAGTCAGCACATTTTCACCCAATATTAGGGACGTGGCCCCAGACCTCACAGCCCAGCCATCAGAGGGGAAGTGCTGAGTGAGTTCTCCCCACCCCGGGGCCTTCTGTTTGCCTTGCTGTAAATCACGTGACTGGCCTTTGTGCCGTCTGGACCCTGACAGTCTGTGGGTACAGGAGGCCCCCAACAATAGTTTTCACCCACGGGATCGTCACCACTCTGGCTGTTCCCAAGCAATGATGAGCTTTTAGCTTTTTCTTTAGCGGGGACCAGAAGTCCACCTTCCAGGAAGGCCCCACCCGGGGGACATGAGAGGGTCAGCCACTGGCTTTTTTCCCCGTGTGGATGTCCTGCCTCCCCTTAGTTGACATGAGGTGGAAGCGGAAGCGGGTCCCACATAGCTCACACCCAGAGCGGAGGAAAGGGCTCTGAGACCAGGCCCAGGGCACCTGTTGGGGCAAGCCCACTTCCACAGGCCTGGTTTTAGTGCCCACCTCATGCCACCCCCCAACCCCCTCCCCCACCCCAGCTAAGACCTGAGTGCTTTCTTGCGGGATCAGGTGGCGGCCCCATCCCACCCCCCTCGCACCTCCCAGTGATGAGCTGACTGGGACTAAGGGTTACCAGGAGCCAACTTTCCAGGAAGGTCACAGACACATTAGTGGATAAAGCCCAGGTCTGCACTTCGGGGCCTCAGCAATGGCCTTTTAGGAGCAGGGACGAAACTTCTGGACTGGTAAAGCGGGCCGGGTCTTTGCCCCTGTGGCCCGCTTGGCCCTCCCAGGAACTGCCACACAGGCTCGCCAGCACTGCCGGGATCCCGGGCCCACTTCGGCACTTCTGAGGGTGGTCATGGAAACTGCAGGAAGCCCATGGGCATTTTCATTCCAGATGGCCAGCTTGGCGCGGGCAGAGGGAGGGGCCGCAGGAAGGCGGCGAATGCCCATTTACTCATAGGAGAGCCGCCGGAGCCCATCTGAGGAGCGCGTGGCCCGAGAGGCCCCTAGAACACAAGGCCTGGAGCTTGTCTTCCGAGAGGAAGGAGGCCATGTTGTGGCCCTGCTCAGGTGACTGCCGCTCACGAGGACCAGGAGGAAGGGAGACACTGTTAAATCATAAAACCAAGGCCTGGGGGACCCACTTCTGCTTTTGGTTCCCCTTTTGCCCATGACGTATTTCGTTAGCAGGAAAGCTTTTCAAGCATCTTTGGAAGCTGGAATGTGGAAATCATGATTTATGAGCCAAGTGAAATTGTCCTGGAGGGACGTTTTCTAGACGGGTCCCTCCTTCCTGCTCTGCGGAGGGTGAGCCCCTCTGCAGGAAAGGCCTGGGCCTTGGGGCACCGGGCCCGACGAAGCCAGGCGGGGGGTGGGGGGGCTCCGGGTGGGCGGCGGGGAGCAGGCGGCCCGGCAGGTGCACGGCGCGGGGCGAAGGGCGGGGCCGGGGTCAGGGCCAGCGGCGCGCCCCGCCCCGGGGGTGGGTCACCGGGCGCGGCCACCTTAAGGCCAGGGCGGGGCGGGGCGGGCGCAGCGCGAGGCCGGCGGGCGGGGAGCCATGGCGCCGTCTGGGCCGCTGCTGCTGCTGCTCGTGCTGCTGGCCCGCGCGCGGGCCGGGCCCTCCTTCCGCCTGGGCCGGGGCTGCCGCCTGCCCCTGCGGGGGGACCAGCTGTCGGGGCTGGGGCGCAGGTGGGCCACGCGCGGCCGGCCCCTCCCGGGGCTCCTGGGGGCCCTGCCGCCTCCCCGGGGCTCCCCGAACCTGGCGCCCTGCCTCCCTTGACCTTTGAGGGTCAGATCCAGCCCCTGTGTTTTGGGGGGCGCTCCTTCTCTTTACATTTGCTGGGCTGGACCAGCCTGGCCTGGAGTCTTCCGGGTGTTGCTGGGGGAGCAGCGTGGTGCCTGCAGTTGGGGGTGCCCAGTCTCCTTCACATCCTGGGGGGGGTGGGGTCTCCCATGGAGCTGGGCTCCCCTGGTGATTGGGACGGGCACTCTCCCCCCGTCTTATTTTGGGGAAGGGAGTGGGCACTGATGGTGTTGGTGTCGATCTCTTCCAGGACCTACCCCCGGCCTCATGAGTACCTGTCCCCATCGGACCTGCCCAAGAGCTGGGACTGGCGCAACGTGAACGGGGTCAACTACGCCAGTGCCACCAGGAACCAGCACATCCCCCAGTACTGTGGGTCCTGCTGGGCCCACGGCAGCACCAGTGCCATGGCGGGTAGGCGGGCTTCCCCAGCCCTTCCTGATGGTGGGCCACCGAGGCCCAGCCCGACTGCCTCCTGGGCAGCACAGGTGGCCACGGCGGCTGTGATTCTGAGCCTGGACTCGGCTCGGGGTGGGAGGTGTCTGAGCCGCTCAGGCCTCGGGGAGCTGCCCTGTGCCCTCTGCGGCTCCTCACCAGCCCGGAAGGCCGGAGTGATTGATACAAGCGGATTGTTTCCATCGCACAGGATTGGGCTGCCTGGGGCCTGGAGCTCAGTGATAACGTGGGTTGTGGGGGGCCTTTTCTGTTCCCAAAGCTTGTGACCCCGGCCATTTGGGATCAAATCAGAAATGCAGACTCACTCAACCCCCTGCCCGTGATGCGGACAAGGAAGTGAAAGCACTTTTCAGCAGCAGTTAATATTTGAGCTGCAGGCCCATCCTGGGCTTGGAATATTGAGCAAGGCTGGCTGGTTTTCTCATCTGGCCCTGAGCCGGCTGGCCACCGTGAGGGGAGGCCTTGGGAGAGGAGGGAGGAGAGACGTCACCCAGCCCTGGGCCTCCGTTCAGCCCCAAGCCGGCCTGCTAGCATGTGGGAGGGGCTCTGCCATCTCCAGGGGCCGCCCAGGGGTCCAGAAGCCTGCACTGGCACCGGAAACCCATGGCAGAAGGGACTCTCCGACTGGGAGCTCATGGGCAGGCCTGGTGTTGTCTGTGGCCTCATGTTAAATGGGTTAAGGACAGGGTGGCTCTTTTGAAGCCTCTGAGCTGCCTTGTGACTGTTCCCATTTTGCAGACCAGGGAGCTGAGGTCCCTGGCTAGAAGGTCAGGAGGCTTGGCTGTGGTGTGAGCGGCAGCTGGGAGGATAACCCAGCAGTCTGGACTTTGGGCCAGGACCTCTGCTGGGCTGTCTTTAGGTTGAGGAGTGTGGGGTGGGGTCTGGACTCCAGCTGCAGCTGGGGCATTTGGGGGGTCTCCCTGGTGGCCCTGCCCTGTCTCTCTTTGGGGACTGGTGAGGAGACCCGGGGGGGCTGGAACATACTTCTGACCCTTCAGGAAGGAGGAGGAAGGGGGCAGATAGGCTGAGGCCCCATTTTAAGGTGCGAGAGCCCTTGAGGGAGGCTGGGGAGGCCCCCTGCCTGAGATGGAGATGGACAGGGTCCCTGGAGGATGTGGAGCCCGAGGCTTAACCACCAGAGCCCCTGGGAGACCTGGGCCAGCCAGGCTGACAGGGTGTGGGCAGGCCTTGAGGCAGAGGGTCAGGGCAAAGGCTGGGGCAGGCATGGCGCTCACAGGGAGGAACTGAAAGAGGGCCTTTGTGGCATCCCTAAGGGTGGGGGTTGGACCGAAGGGCCAAGAAGGTCACGGGGCAGGCCCTTGACATGGTTCCCTTTTTGGATGGTCAGCCCTGCCACATTTCTGGAATGGACTGTCTCCTGGGCAGACAACTGCTTCTCTCCTCCTTCTCCTTGAACCTCTAACCTTCTCCCCCAGCAGCGGGGCCCTGCTTCCTCTTTCACTGAGAAAACAGAAGCCCCTAAGAGGGGACTTCCACGGGTACCGGCCCAGCTGCCACCTAACACAGCCTCTCCTGGTCCGCCTTTCCTCCTGTCCCTGGGCATCTGGCGTCCAAGCCCCTGGCTCCCCACCTTGTGCTGGGCCCTGGCCGTCACTGTGCACATGTGAGCAGGGGGCTTCGAGCCTGTGCCCCCTCCAGCCACTGTCCCGATTCTGGGCTCCCAGGAGAGGTGTCTGCAGCCCCTTCTTCCCTCCCCAAGCCTACTCCAGCCTTGCTTCCCCTCCCACTCTGTGGGCACCAAGGCTGCCCACGCGGGGCTGCCACGTGGCAGGTGCAGCGGTCCCCCGCCAGGCCTTGGCCTCTGTGCTTGTGCCCCATCATCTGTCCTCGGGACACTTTCCTTGCCTTTCACACCACCCGCGGTCTCCTGCTGCCTCCAGGCCGTCTTCCCTCTGCTCTGCCAGCTCCTCATCCTCCCAGCGTAGCTTCCGTACATCGGAGTCCCCTGGACTGGCCTCCATGGGCACTGCACCTTTACACCAGCCGCCCGCTCTCCCTCTGCTCGGACACCTGACATCTCAAACCTCAGCCTTCCCACCGTCGCTGGGCTCACCCAGTCGGGACCTTAGCCTTCCTGATACTCACACGGAAGCCTCATGTTGCCCCTCATGCCGTCCTGGGCCAGATCTTGTCGGTTTTACCTTCGAAGTATGTTCTGGACCCCTTTGCTTTTTGCAGCCCCCATCTGTGCACCCCCAGTCTGAAGCCCTGGCTCGTGCACCTGCCCTCGCACCGCCTGGCCTCTCTGCTTGCCCCCTTGCCCTACTGGGGCAGATTGCACTTCTGTTCTGCTTGAAACCCTCTGAGATTTTGGGCAGATAAAACACAAAATCCTTACTTGACCTACAAGAGCCCCTGTCAGCTGGCCTCTATCCTGTGTTGGGACCCTGTGCGTCGAGGCTCTGACTCGTTTGGTGCTGGATGCCCAGCGGGAAGAGGGCCTGGCGTGCAGTGGGGGTGAGCAAGCACCTGCGGATTAGTGAGACAGGCCGGGACAGCGGGAGAGGGGATCTTCCCTGTGTTTGGGCCACGGAAGAAGCGTCTTAGACCCTCGGTGGTTGGGTCAGGTAGGGATCGGATGCGTGATTCAGGGGTGGACGGGGAGGCCCGCACTGGGCGGTAGGGAGTGAGCTCCCCGGAGGCATGGGGCACCCGAGGGCAGACTCGCCCCGGGAGCCCAGCAGGAGGTGCTTTCCCGGGGATGGAGCGGCCACCTGCCCACCTCTGCGGGGAGAAGCCAGGGTCAGCAGCAGCAGCTTCACTGGAGGGGAGGGGACACCAGCGAGGTTGTCCTGGGCCGCAGGGAGAATGGGACTGGGAATGGGGACGCAGAGGGCTGTCGGGAGACTCACTACACAGCAGACACCTGCCGCATCCATGGGGGTGTGTGTGGGGCCACAGGGGCTCTTTGTGAGGTTTCAAGAAAGGCAGGTCCGCGCATGTGTGCAGGTGCTGATGTGGGAGAGAGGCCCGGGTCCTCGTGGGCCTTGGGTAGGGGGCAGGGCCATGCCACTGTTGTCACAGGCGGTGGTTTGGGGACACAGAAAACCCGTATGCTGGGTGGCGGAGAGACGAGGGGCCTGCCTTTGAATTTTCCAGTGAAGTTTGGGAATGAGGGGCGGGGCGGGGTGAGAGGGGTCACTGTGGGCCCTGTGAGAGGGCCATGCGGCAGGGGCCCCCGGTCAGCGCAGCAGCAAGCATCTCCCAGAAATGGGGACACCCCTGCATAGCCACGGCGCGTAAGGAGACACAGAACAACGGAGGCGAAGCGTTTTGGAAATGGCAGTGGGGCCAAGGGGCCGGCACCCCAGCTGCAGGCTTGCACGGTGCGGGGTGTGAGGGTGGAGAACCTCCCTCGGGGAAGCTGCGGGGGGATGTGACCTCCTGGGGGCGGCAGCCGGGGCCAGGCTGCAGTTAGTGAAAGAAACTTCGTGCACTCGAGTAGTCGTGCAGCTGATGCGTCGTACTGAGCCACTGCCGCATGTCAGACACCGTGTCGCGCAGGCGCTGCCGCTGGGGACACGCGCTGCGGGAGAGAGAGCCAGGGAGCTCCGTGCAGTAGTTAGCAGGTGCCATGGGTCAGCACACAAGCTGGGGGGCTGAGAGGTGCAGGGCGGTGCGGAGGCCAGCGACCTGCAGCCAGCAGGTGTGTCTGCACGAAGGGCTCTCTGGGCCAAGGAGTGGCCCGGGCACATGTAGGAAGGGGCAGCGGGCGGCAGGGGCCTTACTGGTGATCGCCGGTGGGTTCCAGAAGGCCAGGCTGGGCGAGAGGGGGACGGGCTGGTCCGAGGAGAAGTGGAGCGGCAGGAGACCCACGGTCTGGGTGGTGACACCAGCGATGTGCATGAGCTGGGTCGGGGGGGGGGCGCTGCTGGTGGGGGGTGCGCCCCAGGGAGCAGGACTGTCCTGTTTCGGGCTCAGTCTTTGGGGCTGGGCTGCAGCTCTCGACCGGCCAGCAGGCGCTTCCGGGGCCCCCCGCAGCCAGCCAGACAGACCCAGCGCTGCCCTGGTGGCGGCCAGGCAGGCAGTATGGGCAGACATACCCGGGCCCAGAAGGGCCAGGAAGGCCCCGGGAGAGCAGAGACTCCTAAGCCTGGGTCGGAGCCCAGATGGGTGGGTGGGCGTGTGCTGGCCAGGTGTGGGTGCTGACCAGGTGTGGGTGCTGCCCTTGCAGACAGGATCAACATCAAGAGGAAGGGGGCGTGGCCCTCCACCCTGCTGTCTGTGCAGCACGTCCTCGACTGTGCCAACGCCGGCTCCTGCGAGGGAGGCAACGACCTGCCGGTGTGGGGGTATGCCCACAAGCACGGCATCCCTGACGAGACCTGCAACAACTACCAGGCTAAGGACCAGGGTAGGTCCCTGCCCGCCCCCACCGCCCTCCTCCCAGGGAAAGTGTGGCCGGGGTACGGGGGTGGGGGGAGGGCCGGATAGAGGTGGGAGCTTGAAACTGGTGGGGCTGGGGGAGCAGACAGCTGGAGCCTGCAGTCCTTGTTGAGAAGTCCATCCAAAAAGACTTGGGGAGGATGTCTCCAGCCTTGTGCCCCGTGTGGCCAGGACTGGCCGTGGCATTGGGGTTCTGCCATGTTGACATTTTGGTGGTTTCCCCGGCCTCTGGAAGGTGAGCCCTTGTCAAGGCAAGAGTACATTTTCCAGGAGTGGGTTCGGGCAGGCCAGCAGGTAGGTAGACTGAAGCACGCAGGTGCAGCTGGAACCCACGTCGGCCTGCTGCCCTGGCCGGGGCTGTGCACATGTGGGTAGACTTGGAGTGGAGGGTCCTGTGTGGACAAGCAGAGCCAGCTGGCCTGGTCTTGGGAGTTGCACAGTCCTTCTGGGCTGCTCCTCTTGGAAGCCAAAGGAAAGAAAGTCCAAACCCCAAACCCATAGTTGGCAGTTTTAAGTCACCTGTCTCTGTCCGAGTTGCCTCTTGGCCAGAGCAGAGAACTGGGGTGAACCCGGTGGGCCGTCCAAGGCAGCAGTGTTGGAGGAATGGGGAGCTCGGGGAGCTTTTCTGCTCCCACTCTCTCCCTCTATAAAAGGGTGAGCTCCAGCAGCCCCCTGTGCCCTCTCAGTGCCTGAGCAGACTCTGGGCACTATCCCACACCCATGGGGTGCCCCCGCCTTGCCTCCGGAGCCATATTGCCCAGCCAGAAAGAATTCCCCCATACTGGTTGGGTGAGTCTTGTTGAAGTGAACACAACAGGGGTCAGAGATCCAAGGAGAGGGCAGATGAAGGGGAGAAGGCTCTGCAGAATTAGGGATCCAGTGGTCCCCAGGAGCCGTGCCTTGCCCTGCACTGGTCTCGTCCAGCCTAGGCTGGGCCCCTGTAACCCACCCGTACAACTGAGCAGACCCGACTGTTGGCAATACATAGTCTTGTCTCCATATTCGCAAATGTGGCCACAGATCCATCCCTCTCCAGTTGTATTGGGCACGGGGCATTTGGTGTCCCAGGGACAAATGAAACCAACAACTTAGTCCTCAAGGAGCCTGATGTCCCAGGGGAGGAATGGACAGATGGGAAGTTATAACAGGTGGGTAACACGAGAGCGGTAAAAAGGCAGGATGGGGGATGTCAAGGGCCTGGGAAGGATGCAGGGGACGGTGTGGTCTTACAGAACTAAAAGCCTCCTTCTTTTTTTTTTAAGCCTAATTCTTGATACCTCCCTACATCAAAAAAATAAGAAAATGCTTATTTTTTTCCAAATGTATTGACCTGTTCACTAGCCAGCAATACAATTATCTTCTTTAAAGCTAATAATTTAATTACTCTTTTTGGCGATGGAGTCTTGTGAAAAGACCGTTCATGGCCTTTAAAGAAAAGAAAGGAGGCTAACTTCTGAGTGGCCTACTCCGCGCATGACCTCGTGTCTTGCTTTGTCGCTGAGGTGGGGGAAGGGCGCTTCGTTACTTGCGCCGCTGGAGGAAGAGCGTCATCGGTGCCCCGGTGGCGGGCTGATTGCCCTCTCGGCTAAGCTGGCCAAGTGGAGAGCACGGGAGGGTGTGCTTGTGAGCAGGTCACGGGGCGGCAGCCTCACGCCGACTTCGCCTGTGCCCCCAGAGTGCAACAAGTTCAACCAGTGCGGGACGTGCACGGAATTCAAGGAGTGCCACGCCATCCAGAACTACACCCTCTGGAAGGTTGGCGACTACGGCTCCCTCTCCGGCAGGGAGAAGATGATGGCAGAGATCTACGCCAACGGCCCCATCAGGTGAGGAGCCCCGGGCTGGTCTGTGGGCTCGGGACGGAACAGGGCTCGGTCCTTCCCGCGGGGCGCTAACTCCCCCGTGGCTTGCGCTCAGCTGCGGTATCATGGCCACGGAGAAGATGGTGGACTACACGGGAGGCATCTACGCGGAGTACCATGACCAGGCCGACATAAACCACGTCATTTCCGTGGTCGGCTGGGGTGTCAGCGACGGCACGGAGTACTGGATTGTCCGCAATTCGTGGGGGGAGCCGTGGGTAAGATGCTTGCAGATGCCCCCCCCAACTCCCCTGCTTCTGCCGGCTTCACGGCCGAGAACCGCGGCCCCGAGTCTGGGGTCGGACCCTCCTGGCGGGGAGGGCGGGCTGTCACTGTCCTGTAGGTCATGGCACGTGTAGCGGCATCCCTGGCCCCCTACCCGTCAGACGCCAGTGGCTCCTCCCCATCCCCCCAAGCGGCCACCAACAGTGTCTGGAGATATTGCCACGTGTCTCCTGGGGGCCCCGCCCTGGTTGTGAAGCACTGTTCTGGAACTTTCAGTTCAGCTCGACGGTTCCTTTACAACCATCTTGTCCTTTCTGCTGCCACAGTCTCAGCTCTCTTAAGTAATAGTGTGGAATATTTTCAAAAATACTTCTGAGTTGGGTCAGAAATCCAGAGGAGATAAATTAACTGCCAGAATTTTCATTTCTAAGACCCAGTATTAACCATTAGGAGCTTAAGACGCAGAAATTCATTACTCTGAAGTGGGGGAGAGTGATTAATGTTGAAGTGATGAAATGTCAGTATTTTTGATGAAAGGACTAGAAACCAGGGATATTAATAGGTAGTTAAGTCATCTGGCCCGAAGAGTCAACATCCTAGTTACTTTCATTTGCTTTCGGCTTACAGGGCCGTGCACCGTGCTTGTTAAACATTAACCAAGTAAAAATATTTCACAGAAGGTATTTGAGTCGGGGTCCCGCGCAAGGGCGGGAGCAGCCGAGCAGGCATCACGCCTGAGGCTGGGGGGGCGGGGGGAGGGTCAGTGTGTGCATGGAGAGCAGAAGCCATGGAAGACGGGGGTGGGGAGCTAATGCGTGACCCCTCTTCCCCCAGGGCGAGCACGGCTGGATGAGGATAGTGACCAGCACCTATAAAGATGGGAAGGGTGCCAGTTACAACCTTGCTGTCGAAGAGTCCTGTACGTTTGGAGACCCCATTGTTTAAGGCACAGGCCTCCAGAAAAGCGGTGTTTCAAGAAATGGTATCGTGAACCACAATCAGAGGGGGTCCTATCACTGTGGGCACTGGGTTGGTACCACCACGGTCTGAAGGGACGAGGGGCTGGCATTCAATGTATCTGATGGCTGGTCGCAGCACTGGGCGCCTAGAAGGGGCGCTGTCAACACGCAGACTGCTCTGACACTGGCCGGAAGCGCACTCCTGGGGGAAGAGTCTGAAGTGGGATGGCTGAGACCCCCGTGCCGGCGGCTCCCCTGCCACCATGACGGCCGCAGACGGTCTGCCCGGCCAAGGTGTGATCCGCAGACCGTAAGGGAGCTCTGGTCTCTTCAGTACATGGTTTGATGTTTTCACGTGGCAGCTGTGGTCTGTGATGTGGTGAAAAGGGCAGCGTTATCACCAGTTCTGTATCACCTTGGATCAGTGGTGGGGTGGAGGGAGACGAGGGCCATGTGAGATTGCCCAAGTGATGAATAAAACACGGGACTCCCCACAGGCATAGAGGCTGAGCGTGCCTTATTTACACACGAGAGTGAGAACAGCAGGATCTCCACCTCCCAATCCAGCAGAAAGGCTTTTTAATTTATTCTTGGAAAATTAAAACAATGACACACTAAAAGATCAACTAAGCGGGTTTTGTGAGAAAAGTCACCTTGGAAGGTCTCAGGGCCCCAGTTCCTATGCTGGAGAAAGGAACGCGGTCAGCGGTGTGCGGGGGCAGCCCGGGCTCAGACGAGAGGGGCCATCTGCACTAGCGGCTGTACGGTCACCCACCTCCTCCCACCAGAGCCCGGTCCCAGGATGCTGACTGGACCTCAGCAAGAGCAGCTGGAAGGGCTTTCCCAGCGCTGGGCTCCCGGAACGTTCTGGGTCAGCTCTGGAGGATGCTTTAAATCAGTTCACCAGGATGAAGTTAGACTTGCAGTGAGCTTTCACAGACAGAAGGAAAAGAGGCACTGGGTTAGAAACAGGAGGTGAACAATGACCTTTAAAGTTGTAGCGAAGGGACATGCATGTCAACCCTACCTATAAATTCCGTCACGGGGTCATGTTCACCTTCTGTTTTAATGGTGCCGGCGATGCTGTCATTTTCCAAGATGGGGAGGAACAGCTGCACAAAGTCAGAGGTGTACGGAGGAGCGATGACATCCAGTACCTAGGAGCGGAGAACACCGGGTCACTCCCCGCACAGCCTCCGAGTGGCATCCCACCAACACCTGACAAAGTGGCAATCAGTTTGGAGAAAGCCACCCTCCCCTCCCCACCCTTTCCGCTTCCCAGGGGTGACAACAGTTTCCAGCACTAAGACACCCGGGTGGTTACGTAGGTAAAACAGAGAATACGGCTCCTGCAGGTGGGAGGGGCTTGGTCAATTGGTATCTAATCATTGCCGTCACCACGATTATCGGAAAGCACAGTTCTCAGAGTTAGGTACAAACGGAACTAAATTTAAGCCGAAAGGCACTGCTAGTGTTAACAGTATGAAACATGAAACAAATGGTGTATTGCTGACCTCAGTTACAAAATAGCGAATGAGTGAAATGTCAGTGTCCAGCTTCTCCAGACACTTTCGGATGTAACTGACAACAGGAAGTACATAACCTCGACTCAGCAGGTGAACCATCCTGTCCAACAGGGTCTTCTTCAGCTCGAGCTGCGAGAGCGGGGCAGACAGAAGTGTCAGAACGGCTCCTCTCCTTGCGCCGCCACGACGCCCGGGGCCCCTGCTCACCTGCTCCATGACATCCAGCTGCGAGTGCTCCGTCTCAAACAGCTTAACGAGCAGCTGCAGGACCTGGGGGTGCAGGAGCTGGTGGCAGGTGCTGATCTATGAACACGCCAAAGGGAGCCGTGCTGAGCCCTGAGGCCAGGGCTCCGGGCTCCCCGGCAGTGCAGAGAGCCGCCAGCAAGGTCACAGCCGGCACACGGCAGGGCGCCGACGACTGCGGTCCTCAGAACCCAGCCCGGGCCCATAAGCTTCTGTGCCATTCCTCATCCTTTCAAAACACATGCTGAAAACTGGAAATCTTTGGAGCCAATGAAACTAGTTCCTTAAAAGGAAAACCCTCTTTGAGAATAGAAAGTAGCCAGCCCCGTACGGAGCAGCTCCTGGCATTCAGTGACCAGATGTCCCGGCAGCACGGCCCGAGAAGGGTACGGTACAGAGTGCCATCCCTGGCCCTGCGGCCCCCTACCTCATCCAGCAAGGCCAGGTGCACCGGGGTGTGGTCCGTCTGCAGCTGGAAGTACCTGGGCTCAGACACCGTCCAGTCCACCCACTTCAGCACACCCATTGCTACCACTGGAAACCTGCAGGGACAAATGAGGCCCGATGCTTCCTTTATGTGAAGTTTAAAACAACAACAACAAAACCACCACCAAAACTAAATGGTTGGGAAGGTTTAAAAAACCACCGCCACTCCGCCTATCACAGCGAGTCACTCCCAGCATGCTGTGCCAGGGAGATGCTCGTCCGCGAGGCGGTCTGGGAGGTCAGCATCCTCTCAACACGCGGTACGAGAGCCCGAACTCCCGTATGGGCTTACTTTGAACCACTTGATTGGTTTAGAAGGACAAGATCATTACTGCAGAACACTCAGGGAGCTTGGACTGGGTTGAGGTTCTATTTAGCAAACGCTTTCCTTGTCCAGAACACAAATTACCAGGGGAAAGACTCGAATGCCCAAGGGAGCGCCCTATTCGTAAGCTTTTCTAATCAACCTGTGTGTTCCTACCATTGCTATGGTCACAAGTCCTTTCCATCTAAGCAATACCTTGTCAGCCTAACATGGACTGTAAACAGACCCTTTTCTTCCAAGCAGCTTTTGTAATTCTGGTGGGTCTCCCTTTTTCTGAGGCTAATTTATGAACAGACTTCTGGCAGGTAAGCACCTGAGAATTACTCATGCTGCTAGAACAGTTCAAAGTTCTCTACATACAGTTTACAAAGAAAACATAAAATCAATTAAGTATCTCTGAAGGTTTCGTTATGTATTTTTTTGAGCTTTTAATAAAATGAAAACCCAGACCACCCCCTCCAGAAGGATCCCGTTTAGAACGAGGTTTTATTTTGCTCACCTGATACACTGATAAAGCGTGCTCAGCTCTGCCACCAGTTCGGAGGCCCCTTTGTTCTCGTTACAGCACAAATTGTGAACGGTCTCCACGGCTTTCGACGTTGACTTCAGCTCGTCCTTGTTGATGCCCACGCGCTTGTTCTGAGAACACAATGCGAGTCCGTGAATCCCGATGGCGTGCGTGGCCCTGCAGGTGGGGTGATCTGCTACCGGCCACCTCCCCCTGCGGACCCCTCCCCATCCCTAGAGTCAGGAGCCAACTCAGCTGCCGCACTCCACGGTCACCTGCTTACAGAAACGCCAGGGAGGCTGGGCCTGGGCCGAGGGAGACCCGGCCGGTTTCCTTAGCTGCACCTTCATTCAGTTTGAAAAAGTACTATAGACGCCCACACGTACCTCCTGGAGACTCAGCACTTTGACTATTTCACGCATGAACACTAGAAAAGATATTTCTGACACGAGTTGGGTTCATGACTTCTTACAGCCAAAACTCCCAAATAATACCAAAGAGAGGAGGTTCCTTGTCTCTCCAAAAGCCCAGGAATTCTCAGAACTGACAGTACCTTTTTCCAGGTCTCAACCACGCTTGCTGCGTAGGCCAAGATATGGATGTATTTGTGCTTGTGGTCCTGGTTGATTCTGGCCCCTGGCTTAAAGAGCGACTGCATGAACAGGTCCAGGAAGGCCGGCACCCGGATCTGAGGGGACACACGGCATCATTGGAAAGGAATGCACGAAACAGGTTATCAGGTAAGTCCACATACACTTACAGCAGGAGTGAGGGCATGCCCGCTCACATCCAGCCTCGCGTGCTCAACCCGGCAGGTGTCCCAGTGTGTGCGAGGGCTGAGGATGTAATGGGGAAGGATGAGGAAGAGGACAGAAACATTTCAACATGGGTTTATACTCAGGTGTCCCACCTTATTATTAAAATGAAAGCAACTTACGAGTTCAACGGGAGGCGGGTCCATGCTTGTAAACATCTTGAACAGGACTGTAATGTCAGCCGGATTCAGGGCTCCTTTGGACAACATAGCCCCAAGGGCCTGACAGGCCCTGGGGTAGGAGGCAGCTGTGCCCAGTGCTAGTGTGATCTGACTGGCATCATGACCTCTTGATGGAAAAAAGCATATAGCCCATTGTTAAGAAGGCGGCGCCCTGCTCTGCCCTCTCCTTCCTCCTCTGCCTCTTTCCTTCCTTTTTTCACACCTAACACTTGGGACTGTTTGGGTCCCTTTGTTTTTCATATTTCTGTCATTCACTGGGAACCTGACTGACCCACAAAAACAGCATTTAGAGCTAACTGGGAAAGAATGACTGGACGCAGCTTGCAGACTTTCCAAAAGGAGCCACGCACTGTTAATGTGTTATGAAGACTCCATTAGTGGAGAATAAAGCCCCCAAGGGCTCGCTTTGTTCTGTAAGACACGGACTACAACATAACAAGTAGACTGCTGACCGACTACTTCAGGACTGCTATTATTCGCTATTGATGAATCCTAATATAGGAGAATACAGGTTCACAAATCCAGGGAATTGAACAATAATCAATTACTTTACAAAATACTCATCAAAGCCAAACTTCAGAAAGCAAGCTCTCCACATGTATGTAAAAGGACCCCGACTTTTCCAGCTGTACTAGGTAAAAGGAAGTTTATCCATCTGTCGAAACAGGAGGACCCAGAGTCTCCGGCTATGGAGAAAGGGCAGGGGGAGCACCTAGTTAGGACCAGGGAGGCGAAAACACGGCCGCTCACTTCTCCTGGGCGAAGCGCTGCACTTCCTGAGCGATCCTGCGCACGGCGGAGCCGCCCTGCTCCTCCTGGGCCAGCACCGACATCATGGCCTGGGCGAACAGGTACGTGTGCTCCCCGTGGCACACCATTTTCTGGAAAATGGCAGGGGAGAGAGTTTGGGGTTTCACGACTGCAGCAATGACAAATGTTGACAAAAGAGCCAGACCCCCACCCTGTCTGCACGCAAGTTATTTACGCTGGAACGGGCCTTCTGACCTGGACACTGCCTACGGGGAAGAAGCCGTTCACGTGTGAACGCGCATGACCCAAAGCAGCCTCCTCCCAATCTGAGCTACGCAACACAGAGAACTTACGGCAAACTCGGGGAGATTTTTTTCAAGGTTTTCCTCTCCTCCATCCAAAATTGTGGCTAGAGAGGTACGGAGTACTCTAGAAAACACTTCCAACTGCTGGCAGGCTGTGGATACGCTCGTTATCTCCCCTTGGTACCCTGCATCAGAAATAAGCTGCAATACAAAAAGAAGAAACCAAACAAAGTGTGACAGACCGCGGCGACGCGCTGCAAAGAAGCTGGCTCGTCGTGCTTGTGGTAAGGTGGGCCGAGCAGACGCTGCTCTCAGGTCTCAGACCTTTACTCTGCTCCCGGCCTTGCCACTCACGAGGCCTGTGGCCCAGGCCAACCATCCCATCTTGGTTTCTTCATGTGCCACATGAAGGAGACAAACCAGGCATTCTTTTTTTTTGAAGTAATCTCTGAGCCCAACGTGGGGCTGAAACTCACGACCCCGAGATCAAGAGTCACATGCTCTAAACGAGCCAGCCAGGCGCCCCAAACCAGGCAGACTTAGAGACTCCTCTCAGCACACAACAGACTCTACAAATATGCTCTGGCCAAATTCTAAAACACAGTTCACGTCGATCCAAACACACAGATACGGGGGCGCCTGGCCGGCTGCGACAGTGGAGCATGTGACTCTTGATCTCAGGGTTATAAGTTCGAGCCCCACACTGGGTGTGGACATTACTTAAAAACAAAATCTTTAAAAAACAAAACAAAACAAAAAAACCAACCCCCCCCCCAGATACATGTTCCGTGCTTTTCTTTCTCACTGTTCAGACTTACGGAAGTGAAGTGATGGAGACCTTTACCCAAAAGCAAATACGATCTTGCAGGAGAAACGGACCACCTCCCAACCAAACCAAAACAGCCCTTGCTCATCAACGCTTTGATCTTTGCTGTGACTCTAGTGCTCTTCCTACCTTAACAGTGAAGTTAAGCATCAAACAGTCTGGATGGGCTTCGGCCAGTTTGTAAAAAAGATCTCTCCACGTGGTATGTGCAATCATTTGTTCAAGCCAAGCTGGGGTCTGCCAACGAACAGACGGCAAGATAAAAGGCCTAGCCTGAGCTTAAGTGAAGCCGATATTGTATAAACAGTCGCTGGCTATTCCAGCTGGGAGCGCCCCCGAGAGCATCCAGCTCCAGGCCCGCAGGCCCAGCAGCGGAGGCAGACCCAGAGCTGGCGTTGCCACGCGGGACGCTGCGTGGCAGCGCTAGAGCCCTGAAGGCCCACTCACAGCTTCTGGAAGCCTCAACTGCACACGAGAGCATACGGAAGGCGCGTCTGGGAGACACGCGGGCCAGGGAAGCACAGGGAGAACGGCGCTGCAGCAGACGCACACGTCACACACGTCCATCAGCTGCGTGCCCTCGGTACGAGAAAAGGCCATTGAGTAGAGAGGTGGTTCTGTCCATCACCCCGTGTGGTGGCCACAGCTCCCCTCCTGGGTGACTGACAGACCCTGGGGCTGACTCTGAGTCCACCTCCCATTTGCGCCAAGGCCAGGCTGCTCACAGGACACTGCCAGCCACCAACTGTGTGGCACGGCTCCTCAGGCAGGCCTGTTCCCAGGAGACCTGGGGCTCAGTGACAGGCGACGGTGGCTTGAAGACGCCCCATGGACACCGCAGAAACTTTCTGAAAGCTGCGCTGTCGCCTAGGGCTCTTCGTCCCCCACCTTCCTTCCCTCCCTCCTGCCTTCGGGGGGCCACACCCACAGCCCCACTCATCTTCTCTCACACACACAACCCCGTCCCGGCATCTGCCTCTGGGGCGCCAGGAAGGTGACAGCACTCCGCTCAGCGCCTGTGCTCAAGAGTCAGCAGGACACGGGAGCTGCGAGTCCGCTCTTCCTTCCCAGCTCATGACCTGTGCGCCCCTCGGCCCGCCGGAGCTCACCATGCTGCGCGGGGCACTCAGAGGGCAGCTCCGACTCAGCGCGACTCGCCTCACACCCTGACGTTAGGGCCCGACTCCTTATGTTACTCACACAACGCAGCACGCTCCACTATGTGTGGGATAAGCAAAAGACCCAAAAAACCCGTATGAGAAAAAGAAGACAGACTCCTCACCTCTCCTTCTTCAGTAAAAATAGAATCTGCTTTGCGGGGGTCAAAATGTTTGATCAATAAACTCTTCAAGTGATTTTCCACAGTTTCCTGAACCTGCACGGGTTCAACACCTGCAAGAAAATAGAAACGACCAGATGGAAAACGGCGATCCCTCAATCTGTTGTACTACTTTATAAAAAGCAGCCAGGGCAAAAGTCTACATGCGAATCAAAGACCACAGGATTGCTTCCGACCACTTGGAATTCGGGACCTCTCATAAAAATTACTATTTGTTAACCGTAATCAATGATAAGACTCAAACAAGAGCACAGGGCGGAACATCAAGGATGTCTACCTACATGGAAAGGGAGGCGGTGTCTTGGAGGCCTCGGTAAGGACAAGGACAAATGGCTAACACAGGCAGGAGGACGGAAAGACATACCTGCCACCGCGGAAGAGAGCGGATGCCAGCCACGAGAGGCGCACTCTCTCAGAGCGCCGTGGCAGGAAGGAGCCGCCTGCCTTCCGGGCAGCGCCTACCCCATGATGTCATCGCCCCCAGCTCAGTGGACTTACAGGGGCTACTTTGATCGTATTAGCTAAAAGCCATAATCATAGCCAGTCTTACATTACCCATCACTTACTGCTTGCTCTAACAGAGCTCTTAAAAATGACACACTGAACATATACTATAATTCTACAACGTGGTAGGGCAAACAGCTCAATGAGAATCACATTTGCAGGCTATCTGTAAACCTCAATTATTTAATCAAAGATAAGAATCAAGCCGACGAAGCTGGGTAAGAAGTTCAGTTCCGACTTACAGAAGTCTTAAAAACCAGGAAAACAAACAAAGCCATCAGCATTATAGTGATCCAAAGGTCTATAGAAACAGTGGTGGGGGAAGTGACTAGACAGGATGGGGGCCAACCATGACACACCTGTCTGAATGAGCCACTCAGCCAGCAGGTTCACCGTCTGGGCCACGGCCGTGTAGTTCTCAGATAAGAGCTGGATAACATTCTCTGGAGACCCTCCTGCCTGAAAATACCTAGAAAAAGTAACAGAAAAGCTACGGCATTCAAATGAATGAAGACGGGCCTGGGGATCAATGACAAGATAGCTAGGATATTAAGGGTTTTAAAGCGGAGGGAGGGACTAGAAGCCTCTCATTCCAAAACCACATCATTCTCACTTTTGCACATCATCCTCTGGATCTCTGACAAACTGACTCTAAGTTACCCCCAGCCTCCTCCCAACACAAATGACTTTTCTCACACACCTCTTCAGAGTGTTAAAGATGGAGGGCTCCATTATATAATCCCGGGTAGAAAATTTGTGGAGGCATTCTTGCTGGACCTCTGCGTCATCTTCTCCCTCTCCGTAATCATCCTCCTGCTGGTGATAAAAAGAGCCATGTGATTTTTTCATTAATACAAGTATCCCATAATCTCACCTTAAATCTGCATCACCCTGTCTCTCTCAAAAGTGTTCCACATACAAGATTTCATTGACTTTCTTGACAGTCTCAAGAAGCGGGCTGGACAAGTGATGGGCGGCTATGAAAATGGAATCAAGAATCACAGCAAGGGGCGCCTGGGTGGCACAGCGGTTAAGCGTCTGCCTTCGGCTCAGGGAGTGATCCCGGCGTTATGGGATCGAGCCCCACATCAGGCTCCTCCGCTATGAGCCTGCTTCTTCCTCTCCCACTCCCCCTGCTTGTGTTCCCTCTCTCGCTGGCTGTCTCTATCTCTGTCAAATAAATAAAATCTTTAAAAAAAAAAAAAGAATCACAGCAAGCGGGCACGTGTGCACAGTGGCGACACAAGTCACCTAAGCTCGCGGGGTGGCCGTTTCGTCTCTTAAAGATAATAATAGTGACTGCTCCCATCTGTTTTAAGGACTCCATAATCTAATTTCTGGGAGAACCAAGCAGAGTACCTGACATTTAGTAAGAACTCAATAGATACTAGTTATTGTTTTCACAACTACTATTTCATATGTGCCCTTTAATGCTTCCCTCCAACAAAGACTGATGAAGCGATTCCTGAAGGCATAAGCCATCAATACGCTGTTAGAAAGTGAAGGTCACAGACTTGCCTCGCATCAGCAGGCCTGGCTGGAGACTAGTCCCTGTGCTGGGTGGAAGCAACCTTGGGCAAGTCACTGAACCTAAGAACAAAGCAGGATGATGACGTGATGACATCAAGGTCCGTCCAGCGTGAACGCTATCATCCCAACTAATAAGCAGATGCTTGTTAAACGCTTCCTCTGTACTGAGCACTGTACTCGTCATCAGGAAGCCTAGGACATATAATATAAGGTACCGCTTTTTCCGCCAAAGGACTTCACAAACTAGGAGAGACCAACCTCCAGGCGACTAATGTAATGGGGTAAGACCTGGACCAGGAATCAGCAAACTATGGCTCAGGGCCAAATCCAGTCCTTCTGTTTTTGTAAATAAAGTTTTATTGGAACCCAGCCCACCCACTAAAAAATTTTTTAAAATTTTACATATTGTCTATGGCTGCTTTCCCCCTGTAATGGAAGAGTTAAGTAGTTGTGACAGGGACCTGCAGAGCCTAAAATATTTACTATCTGGCCCTTTACAGAAAAGTCTGCCCACCCCTGGTATAGACTAACATTCTGCAAGCAGCGCTTTGGAAACAAGAGTCCTTCTTTGGAGACTGGGGAGTCTTCTCTCAGACCTTCCTTGTCTGGGGAGCCTTGAGCAAGGCTGTGAAGGAGGGCTGGCCTTTACCCTGCGACTCATCCTTGTGTGTCTGTATTCTTGGGCTTCTGCCCTGGGCCCTATTCCCTTCTACATCTTCTCTTGGGTAATGCCACCTCCCTGTTCATAAATCCAGAATTTAGCCGGGATCTCTCTCTCGAGCTCCAGACTCGAGTGTCAGCAGTCTATTCTCATTTCCATCCTGATGCCCCCTAGTTCTCCAACTCATGAGGTCCAAAACTGACCTCTGAACAGATCTTCCTACAATCTATATTTTAGTAAAGGATTCCATCATCCACCGGTTACCCCAAATCCAGAAAGCTGGGAGTCATCCTCAGTTTCTGCTCCCTCAGCTCCGCCCCCACACACCATCACAAAGACCCACCAATTCTGTCTCCCACACATTTACCCCATCTGGCCCTTCTTTCCATCTTTCCCATTCCTTATTCTGTGCATTGCCTGCAGTAGCAATATGCCCCTAATGGCTCAGTCTCATTTCTCCCTTTCAATCGTCTTCCACATGGACGCCACAATGGTCTTCATAAACCACAAATCTGACATCTCTCTTGCTTAAAGTTCCCAGTCTCCCTCGGAAAAGATATCCAACCTCTAGCGCGACTTTAACCTTTCACTTGTTCACCTAGCCAGTCTCATCTCTTGCCAGTCCCCATTGGCAAGCTGAAGCCAGACTAAACTATTTGCATTTCAGTAGCTCTTAGCTTCTGTCATCTGGATTTAATAACACTGTAGCTTCTTTACACATCTTCCTGCCTCTCAAGTCCAATAATCTGGCATCAAGTGAACAGAATTTGTGGCACAAACACTGACCTACCACTCATTCAAAATCCAGCTCATGTCACCCCTTTAGTCACCTTTCTTGACTTCCTCCTCTAAGCAGTGAGAATGAACATGAAGTGAACATGAGGTCCACCCCTCTCATCACTGAGAGCCTATTAGGGTCAGTCGGCTGAATTTCAATCGTGATTAAAGTTCTCCATGCATGAGACTCCCCAGCCTCCTGCCATTCCTACCTGCATAAGGCGGGGCATTAAACTGGACTATCAGGTTATAAAATGAGGGCACTGGTCTAGATGGCCCTTCGATATGCCTCAGTTGTAACACTCTGTGACTCGAAGGCTCAACGTGACAAGGAGTATGACATTTTGAACAGGATGCTAGAAGCACGAAGCCACCACGAAGCTCATTTATATCACGTTGGTGGTCCAGCAGTTTGATAAAGTGGCAGTGGAGCCAAAAGGACCTGGGTTGGATCCCCATTCTTTCATTTACTAGTTTTGCAACCTTGAGCAGGTCACTCGCTCTTTCTGCCTCACTTCCCTCATTTACAAAATGAGCAGATTAGCATCTAACTCCAAAGCTCGCAAGCGGAAGTAGATAATGTGGGGAAGCACCTAGCCAGCACAGGCTCTCAGCTAGCTCTGCCTCCACCTACCTACTCTGAGCCTCCAAACACACAGATCCTGCGGTATCACTCCCTGCCCCAAACTCTTGAACAAGTCACACTTGTCAGCAGCCATCGAAGGCCCTTCAGACCGTGTTCCCTCCCAGAACCTCAGGCCACTGCGTCCAGCTCACCACACAGGACTCCTTTCAGCTCCAGGAACACAGCACCTATCTTTGCATCTCTGTACCTCAGCTCCAAGGCCCTCCGCGCGCCGCTGCCCTTTCAATGGCGCACGCCCCACTCCATCCTCTCTTCCTTCAAAATGTGAGTTGGGCACTTCCCGCACCTGATGTTGGTTCTTGTGAACAGGCAAATCCCCACGCTCCCCTCCAGGCCAGCTGTATGGGTCTCCAGGGCAGGGACCTGAGAAGCTGCATTTTGAACGCACACTTCAGGTGGGTTTTCAGATTAGACTAAGCTTGGACCACATTGGCAGAGCTAGAGGCCCCAGTTCTGATTTTCCAACCCCGCTTGGGGGGGGGGGGAGGTGGGGACGCCCCCTCCTCAGCCTCCATACCCACCCACCCCCAGGTCAACGACGGAAGATGCTCTGGGTGTCACCTAGCCCAAGGATTGACTGAATCAACCCAAAGCACTGAAAAGTATGGTTTACAAACAGTAAAACACATGTTAGAAAGACCAGAGTTCCACTTTTCCTCTCATGATGCTGACTTGGACTTTTTCAAAGATTTAAGTTGTTCAAACTTGGGGCTCTGAGCCCAATCCTTCGAGCTTGCGCCCTACCCGCCGCTGGGGGCCAGGAAGCAATGATGCCTAGCACTGAGCTGGCCCCAGGGGAATGGTCAGCGGGTCCCTCGGGTGAAGACCGGGTGGCCAGCACCGCTGCGGCCCAGACCCCGGGGAGAAGCCCCCCCGCCCCGGCACCCGCCCCAACTCGTTTGCAGCGGAGGGAACCGAGGCCCAGAGAGGCCGCGGCGCTCTGGGCGGGCCCCGCTGGCCCGGGGGCTAAGGCGGGCGGCGGGCGCTCCGGGGGCGCGGGGGCCGCGCTCCGGGGCGGGGAGGGGGCGGGGCACGCTGTGCTTGAACGACACGGCGACCGCGGGGCCGGGCGCGGCGGGGGCGGGGCCGGCCCGCCGGCGACGGAGACCAACAGTCCTCGTCGGGGGCGCCCGGCGCCCCCCCTCACCTGGCCACCGTCCGCCTCGTCGCCCCACTCGGCCGCGCTCCCGAAGTAGTCCTCGTCCATGATGGCGCCCGGCGCGGCCCCCGCCATCCTCTCCCGTGAGCGCGCGCAAGCAAGGCGCATGCGCATGACGCGGGGGCGGGCGAGCGCACGCGCGGTCCCGCGGCCCCGCCCCCCCGCGGCCGCGCGCCTGGGGGCGGGGCACAGAGAGCGGCTCCTTAGTCGTGGCTGGAGGCGCCCAGGGCCGGGCGGGAGCCGGCGGAAGCGGGGCGTGGATTAGGGGGCGGGGCTCAGAGGGCGGTCTCACGCTCGCGGCGCCAGGCTCACGGGGAGGACCGACCGCCCCCGAAAAGATCCGGGAACACCTCCTGGGTGGGTCCCAGGAGTTTTAGCTCGGGATAGGATAGAAGTTTAAAACCAGGCTCACTCTTGACCTGGGTTCGGGTCCCCGCTCCACTCCTTCTTCCCCATGACTTTCGGTCCTGAGAGCATCAGTTTTCTCATCTCACAACTGGGCACAAGAGCAGGGCTGACTTATGGGGCACAGTGTCTAGGGCCCAAGAAAGTGTTTTCATTTCTTTTAAAATTAGAATATCAGTAAGTATTATAATGATGAATCCAGCTTGGATTGTATTTGTATAATTGGTATAAAGAACAGACACAGTGTACTATATAATTTTAGATATTTCTTTATGGAAGAAGGGCCCACGAAGGCAAAAGTGCTCTCAAATGTCATAATGCAGCCCTGGAAGTGAGGGCCTACTTCATGGGAGCAGTTGTTAAGGATAACGGAGATGATGCTTCTGTAACCCCACAGCATGGTTCCCTGCACATAGTAGGACATACAAAAGTGGTAGACTGTGGATCATCATGGGAAGATTTGAGCCGCGGCGTTAACACCATCAGATCTGGATGCTTTGAGAGATAAAGCCCATGCATCCGTATGGAAGAGCACTAGAGGCGACAGCTCTAGAACACTGGTAGTGGTGACTGTTTCCACAACCTATGATTTCATTCATTCCTTCTCTCATTCATTCGACTCCTGGTTATTGAGTGCCCCCATCATCTGGCCCTGTGCTACTGCTGCAGCTCATTGGTGAACAAATTGGACATGATCTTTGTCCTGGAGGAGCCTACATTCTAGTGAGGGAGCTAAACAGGGAACAAAAATAATGACAGAAGGTGACAAGTGCTAGTGTTCTGTGATACTAGGAGAGAGGCCAGCTTTGGACCATCAGACAAGGCTTCTTTGTGAAACTTATATTTGAGCTGAGAGTCATGTGACAAAAGGAGTCAAGCAAGCTTGGACCAAGGAAAGAGCACTGTAGGAGCCAAGGCTTGCCATGGGTTCTGGGAAAGCAAAGGCCACTGGCACTGGTACCCGACCAGCCAGGGAGAAGCCTGGATGAAGTGGGCAAGGATGTGGCAACTTGACACTTTTGGGGGGGCCGAAGAATGGGCCCAGGAAGATGTTGCAGAGACCTTTAGCCTGTGGGTATGGGGTGGTATGCCGTGGACACAGGGAGCCCAGGAAGAGGCCCCTGATGCATTTCACTTGAGTTCAGATTGTGACGTGCCGAATTGGAGGTGCCGTCAGAACCCCCAAGTGGAAATGTCTTGCAGGTGGTTGGAGGTGGAAGTCTGCAGCTCTGGATTCCATGAATCAAGCTCTAGCTTCTATTCACAAGATTAAAGTATATTAAGTTAATGAGTGCCCCTGCTGCTGGCTTGTTTCAGGGTTCATTTTCATTTGCTTTCTGAAAATGTTGCAAAGAATGGATGGCTATTAAACTCCTACTACCTCTCCTCTTGGATTTTTTTATTAAATGGTGCCTGACTTGAAAGCAGGCAAATTAATATATGTATAACTAATTACTCCTACAGAATCAGGGATTATTTAACTCACCTCTCTTTCAGCCTCAATAGGTTACTCATTATTAAATGGATTAACAAACAACCTTTAATGAAAGCATCACATTCAGTCTGTAAGTCGCAATGATTTAGAATAATTGAGTCTGTAGGTCTTGCCTCCCGAGATATTGTTGGCCTGTTGTATTTTGAAAAGCCTTATCTAAAATGTCCAAATTAGCTTGCATTACTTAAAGTAAATAAAGTCATTGAAGATATTTTCCAGTTTAAGAGAAACTCTGGTGGAGAATTTCCATGGAAAGGAGAAGTTGGTTTCGCTTAATCCATTCAAGAGGCATTTACCGAGGGCCTACACAAAGTTCTGCACTGCCACGGGATTAAAAACCACAGACACAGCCTATCTAGTGCTAATGGCAGAGAAGAGAAAAGAAAAGCCGTCTCAGGTGATCGTGTAGAGAGGAGGGAGCTCAAGGAAGGTCTTTCTAAGGAAATTATGTTTAAGGCAAGACTTCAGTCTGGAATAGAGTACAGAGACAATGGGGCACAGCAGGAAACATGGCTGGAGGTCAGACACAAAAAGGGGGATGGGGGTGGATTAAGGGAGGGAGGCAGGAGAGGACCTGGAAACTTGCAGACAGTTTAGACTTTATCCCCAGGGTAATGGGTGACCATGGAAAGCTTTGAAATACAGGAGTGGCAGGGTCAGATGAAGGGTTTTCCGAAGATCATTCTGGCTGTGCGGAAGGATGTGAAGAAGCAAAGTAGAGGTTCGGAGACAAGCTAGGACACTGTTGGCCCGCGTGTCCAGGTGGGACCGGATGGTAGCTGAGAACTCGAGGCAGGCATGAGGACAAAGCAAACACGTGTGGGAGAGAGTTAGCAGGCCAGATGGTGGGGCTTGCAGGGTCGTACCGGTGAGTATATAACAAACACCCAAATGTTTAGATCCTTCATTTTGCTTTCTGTCTTCAGCCCACCTCCTCTCTGTCTTCTGTCTTCTTCATGCCACTGAACCACACCTGCCGATGCCAATGGCTTTCCCTCTCCGGAAACACGGCCCGTCTTCATCTGGTTGATGGTGCAAGAGTAACTGGCACAGATAGCTCCAAACTTCTCGAAATACTATCCTTTCTGTGTGTCCGAGGCAACACCCTTTCTGGGTTCTCCTCCTACCTCCTCAGCTCTTCCTTCTCAGACTTCTCCCCCTGACCTGTCCCTCTACTTGTTCTCTAGATCCTGCAGGTTCTCGGGACCTAGGCTTGGACCCTCCTCTGCTCCTACCCTCTTGCTGGGGGAATCTCACCCTTCCCACATCTTAAAACCATCTAGATGCGGAGATCTCTCACATTTGTGTCTCCAGCCCTGTGTCGTCTGTGATCTAACTGACCTACCTGTCCCTTGTCCTTACCATTAGGCGTCCCTAGGGCATCCCCACATATGCATGAGCACCCCAAATGTGGTGCTTGTATACTCTTGTTCCCACAGGAAATGGGGCCACCAGCTCCACAGTGAGCAGCAGCAAACACCTGGAAGTCATCCTTACTTCTGTGGTGCCCCACCCCCACCCAAACGCTAAGGCAAACTCTGTATCAGGTCCACTCTAAAAGCACACGTCAGATCTACCCACTTGTGTTTCCGCTAGCCCTCACTCGGACATCTGCAACAGCCTCGAACGAACCTGACTACATGCATCCTTGCTCCATCACAGTCCATTCTCCAAACAGCCACAAAGCTTTTTCTTTCTTAATTTTGCAAAATCACTTTATCATAAAGAAAAAAATCCAAAGATTGCAAAGCTCCCCCTATTTTTTTGCTATAATTTGTGTCCTTATGATGCAAATAAAATGGACAAATACTTACTGAACTTCTAGATGCAAGGTTAGGTGTCAAGGCAGGGTGGGGTGGACAGGGTGACCAAGGGGAGTATGCCATCAAGGAGCCAAGAACCTGTGGAGGAGATATGACAGGCATATAGATGGCTTTAACATGAGGGAGAAGGTGGCGTGCTGGGAGACTAGTGTCGATGAGCTCTCTCGGAATTCAGAAGAGGAAGCTCTTACGATTTCTGGCTGAGATGGGACTCTTTCACGGAAGAAATGGTTTGGGCAGGTACTTGAAGGATTTGAACATGTTGAAATTGGAGGAAAGAGCATTTTCTGGAGAAAGAGCAAGAAGGAAAGGCATGGGGAAGAAGAACTGCTCCGTTCGGTTGATCCACGGGAAAAGGAAAGAGGCAGTTGGGAGACAAGGCTGGAACAGAGCGTGAGATCCTGGAACGCCTGGAATTGCACACTGCAGATTGTAGCCTTCATCCTGTAGGGTATAGGCAGTGCAAAACTATGAAGGCGTCTGAGCAGGAAAATTACATGGACAAACCTTAATATGAGAATAACCTGGCAGCTGTGCCTGTAATGACTTACAGAGTGCAGTTCCCACCCCTTAATTTCCTTCTGCTTCTCCAAAGTGACTCATTTGCCATCACAAAGTTTCCTAGTACTCCTCTTTGCAGGAAGTGGTGCTTCATTTTCCCTCTCCCGGCGTGCGGGCTGAACTTGGCTATTCCCTTCTAATGAATGCGGTGGAGCAGGGGCGCCGTGAGGCTTCTCAGACTAGGTCCATCGTGGTCACTCTGTCTCTTGCATTACTTGCTTTGAAGGAAGACAGATACCAGGTCACGGGCAACCCTCTGGAGAGATCCAGATGGTGAGGAACAAAGGCCTCCTACAATAGCCAAGGAAGTGAACTTGGAAGAGGTTCTTGACCCCCAGTCCAGTCCCTGGTGACAACTTGACTGCAACCTCACGAGAGAACTTGAATCCGAAGTATGAAGCTAAATCCCTTCTAAATTTCTGCCCTACAGAAACTGAGATAATAAATACGTATTGTGTTAAGGCAATAAATTTGAGGCAGTTTCTTATGAGCAATACTTAACTAATACAGGTATCCAGAGTGTTTTTTAAAAACATAAATCAGGGGCACCTGGGTGACTCAGTCAGTTAAGCATCTGCCTTCAGCTCAGGTCATGATCCCAGGGTTCTGGGATCGAGTCCCACATCAGGCTCCCTGCTCAGCTGGGAGCCTGCCTGTCCCTCCCCCTTTGCCCCCTCCCTCAGCTCATGCTTGCTCTCTCACTCTATCTCAAATAAATAAATAAAATCTTAAAAGAAAAAAGCTGGACAAAATTGTCAAAAATGCCATTATAACCCACTGGAAATTGGTCAAAGGCATACAACAAACTGAGAAGGTTTACTAATGAAAATTACTAAACTTCAGTTAAGAACGTATAAAATTGGTGACATTTTTGCCTGTGGATCTGTGGATGCTCTTCTTTTTTTTGTTTTTCAAGATTTTATTTTTGAGTCATCTCTGCTCCAACATGGGTCTTGAACTCACAACCCGGAGCTCAAGAGTCACATGCTCCACCGGCTGGGCACCCCAGGATGCTCTTATTCTGGAAGGCAACAAGGGAAAGACCAAAAATGACAAAGACAAGAAAGGAACAGAGAAAATCTCCAGAAACAATGACAAAAGAAGTAATAAAACGGCACTAAATACATATCTATCAATAATTATTCTGAACATAAATGGACTAAACGTTCCCATCAAAAGACCTAGGGTGTCAGAATGGATAAAAAAACAAGACCCATCCGTATGCTGCCTCCAAGAGATTTATTTTATTTTATTTATTTTTTTTTAAAAAGATTTTATTTATTTATTTGACAGAGAGAGAGACAGCCAGCGAGAGAGGGAACACAAGCAGGGGGAGCAGGAGAGGAAGAAGCAGGCTCATAGCAGAGGAGCCTGATGTGGAGCTCGATCCCGGACCGCCGGGATCACGCCCTGAGCCGAAGGCAGACGCCCAACCGCTGTGCCACCCAGGCGCCCCCAAGAGATTTATTTTAGACCTAAAGACACCTGCAGATTGAAAGCAAGGGGATGGAGCAACATTTACCAGGCAAATGGACATCAAAAGGAAGCAACAAGGGAAATACAATTAATGACTGACCTCTCATCAGAAGTAATAGAGACCAAAAGCTGTGGGGTGACATACTCAAAATGCTGACATTAAACAAACTATCAAGCAAGAATTCTATAGCTAGCAAATATAAAAACTGAAGGTGAAATAAATACATTTGCAGATAAAGACTCAAAGAATTTGTTACTAGCAGACCTGCCTTCCAAGAAATACTAAAGGAAGTTCTTCAAGTCAAAATTTACACTAGATAGTAACTTAAACTCATGAGACGATATGGAGAATAACAGAAATGGTAAATATAAAAGATTCTATAAGTATATTTCATCTCTCCTCTTGCCTTTTAAAAATATATAAGATTGGGGGGGGGGGCGCCTGGGTGGCTCAGTCGTTAAGCCTCTGCCTTCGGCTAAGGGCGTGATCCTGGCATTATGGGATCGAGCCCCACGTCAGGGTCCTCTGCTGGAAGCCTGCTTCTTCCTCTCCCACTCCCCCTGACTGTGTTCCCTCTCTCTCTGGCTGTCTCTCTCTCTGTCAAATAAATAAATAAAATCTTAAAAAAAATACATATATATATAAGATTGGGCAAAGCAATAATTCTAACACTGTTGGGTTTATAATGGCACAAAGGATGGGGAGAAAAATGAGACAGGCTTGGAGAAAGTTCCCGTATGTTCCTGAAATTTAGTATTCTGAAGCAGATTGTGCTAAATTAAAATGCATGTTGTAATCTTTAGAGCAACCACTAATAAAATAACTCAAAAAATAGTAAAAAAAAATTAACCGACAAATCGAAGTGATTCGTGAAAACATATTTAACATAAAATAAGACAGCAAAGGAGAACAAAAGAGAGACATATGACAAATAGAAAACAAATAGTAAAGTGATAGGCATAAATCTAATCATATCAGCAATGTCCTTAAATGTGAACAGAGTAAATACTTCAAAAGACAGAGATCATCAGAATGGGTGAAAAAGCAAGACCCAACTACATGCTATCTATAAACAGAAACACCATATATTCAAAGACACAAATGAATTGAAAGCAGAGGGATAGAAAAAATATAGACCATACAAACAGCAACCATGAAAGCTGGAGTTTCGATATCAATATCGGACAAATAGGGTCACCTGGGTGGCTCAGTCAGTTAAGCGTCTGCCTTCAGCTCAGGTCATGATCCCAGGGTCCTGGTATCGAGCCCTGCATCAGGCTCTCTGCTCGGTGGGGGGTCTGCTTCTCCCTCTCCCTCTGCCCCTTCCCCCTGCTTGTGCTCTCTCTCTCTGTCTCTCAAATAAATAAAATCTTTAAAAAAATATCGGACAAATAGACTTTAAGACATATCGTAATGATGAACGGTCAATATATGAGCTAGATATAACAATTATAAGTGTACGTCTATGTTATCAACCTCTCTTGATTAACCCAAAGAAGTGAAGGAAAGGTTGACTTGGTGAAAGGAAAAATAGACAATCCAATAATAATAGTTGCAGACTTCAATACCTCACTCTCAATAATTAATAAACAACAGGACAAAAAAGTCAGCAAGAGTAGGATTGTAAAATGGTACAACATCTATGGAAAACAATATAGCAGTCCCTCAAAAACTTAAAAAGAGTATTACCATGTAATCCAGCAATTCCATTTCTGAGTATATATCCAAGAGAATGGAAAGCAAGGTCTCAAAGAGACCTTGTTCATAGCAGCATTATTCACAACAGGCAAAAGGTGGAAGTAACCCAAATGTCCACTGATGGGTGACTGAGTAAACAGAATGTGGTGTGCACGAACAGCGGAAGAATATTCAGTCTTTAAAGTCCTACGACATGGATAACCTGTGGACATCATGGTAAGTGAAATAAGCCAGTCACAAGTAGGTAAATACTGTATGAGTCCACTCACAGGGGAGATCTAAAATAATCAAATTCGTAGAAACAGAAAGCAGTTACGAGGAATGAGGGGAGTTGTTTTAAGTGGGTATAGAGTTTTAGTTTTGCAAGAGGATAAAGTTCTGGAGATCTGTAGCTCAACAATATTGAACGAACGAATATATTTAACATTACTAAACCGTACACTCAAAAATTTTGTTATGTGTTTTTATCACAGTTTTAAAAAATCAATAGAAATATGGAAGACTTGACCTGACGTTTGTAGAAAACACCCAAAGGGTGAAGAACACATACTTTGGGGGCGCCTGGGTGGCTCAGTTGCTTGAGCATCCAGCTCTTGGTTTCGGCTCAGGTCGTGATCTCATGCGTCATGGGATCAAGCCCCGAATGGGCCTCCACACTCAGTGGGGAGTCTGCTTGGGATGCTCTCTCTCCCTCTTCCTCTGCCCTTCCCCCCATGTGCTCTCTCTTGCTTAAATAAATAAATAAATATATTTTTTAAAAAGAATACATATTCTTTTCAAGAGCACATGGAATGTTCTCCAGGACAGACCATCAGCTGGACCACAGAACAAGACTCAAATTTTTCAAGATTAAAATCATACGAAGTACATTCTCTGGTCACAACAGAATTAAAATGGAGACCCACAACTGAAAGATACATAGAAAAACCTAAAATTTTTCAAAATTAAACAACATTTCTAAATAGCTTACAGATCAAAGAAGAAATCACAGGAGAAGTTAAAAAACAAAACCTCCGAGGAGAATTAAAAACACAACGTAAGAAAAGGGATGGGATGTAACTGAGGCAGCCCTTCCGGTGAGATTCATAGCTGTAAGTGCCTATCTTGGAAGAGAGGAAAGGTCTCAAATCCATCACTTAATCTCCCCTTTCAAGAAGTTAGAAAAAGAACAAACTCAACCAAATCCGGCAACACGTAGAAAGGACCATAGCCTATGAGCAGCTGGGATTTATTCCAGGAATCAAGGTTGCGTGAGTGTCTCAAGATGAATTAATTCATCTACCTTGGCGAATGGTACCACCCCTTCTGGTCAAGTGAGAACCCTAAAGCTCATGCCCGAAACTTGTCCCTTTCACCGCATTTTCAACTCATCACCTAATGCCCCTGACCTTGAATCCTTTTACTTTTCACCATCCTCAATGCCACCAATGGGTTGGTCCCCTCTCACACTCCTACAGACCACAGCCTCCTCCTCTTCGCCCCCTCCGTCTTCCATTCGCTGCCACGGGGCCTTTGTTCTCGTGGTTGCTACGTTTTGTTTATTTCAGTTCTCTTACGGTCCCTGGTCTGCTAAGGTATCTCAATGGCTCCACACACACACACACACACACACACACACACACACACCAACTGCACGTCGTTTCCAGCCTTGTGATCCCCTTCTTGGTTCCTCAGCATGTCACTCTCTCCAGCCACGAAGGCTTTGTGTTTGCTGTGCTCTCTCTGCTTTGGGTTGTGATTCCCTGGTTTCCTTGGTCCAGGTAACTGTTCTCCCATCCTTCAGACCTCGACTCACCCATCGTTTCCCTGGGATAGCCGTCCTGACTCCCCAGAAGAGGGCAGGTTCCCCTGCTGTATTTTGTAGTCCTAGGCCAGTGGTTCTCTACCAGGGGCACCCCCCCCCCAGGGGACATTTGGCAGTGTCTGGAGATATTTTTAGTTGTCACGACTGAGGGGTAGGGTGCGGTTGGATAGTGGCATCTAGTGGATCAAGTCCGAGTGTGTTACTAGACATCCCACAAGGCACAGGACAGCCCCCACAACAAAGAATTATCCGGCCCTGAATGTCCATAGTGCTGAGATTGAAACACGCTGGAGTGGACCTACGTGTCTCTCTGTGTCCGTTCTCTCCACGTGTCCGTGTGACTGTGCACTCGTGTGTGTTTCTTTGCCGTCAAGCTGACGAGAGCTACAGTCATGGTGGTTTCTGTCCATACGGGGTCCTCCAAGCCTGGCACGGCCCCGCATTCGTTCCCTGGTCTAGATACTAGGATTCTGGCAGTACCTTTCCCTCTCTGTTTTGTAAGAGCATCTTGATTTTCCTGTGGGCAACACATTCTCCAGCATTTCGCTTGTCTTTGGTGGGCGCATCGACTGCCGTGCCTCACCTCCACCCTAACCCCCAGCCATGAGGGGGGCAGGTGACCCCAGTACGCCGGTTGGACCCCCTCCCATTTTTGAAAGGAGAGCTGGAAAATTTCATAAATAAATAGGGAATCAATATTGGAAGTGAGCCACGCTCATTCCTTTCCATCCGCCTGAGGCTGCGTTGATGGGGGACAGCAGAGCCGGGCTGCTGCAGCAGAGACAGTGCGTCCTGCAGAGCGGGAAACATCGACAATCTGGTCATTTACAGAAAATACTGCCAACCCCTGATCTAACGCAATAATTCACGACTTCTCGCTGCTGAGGCTGCCCTGGACCTTTGTAAGGCCAGCTGGTTCACTTTTCCTTCCATGTTGTCACCTTCCCAGTAATATCCAGTAACCCCCATTTGTCTCCTCCCCCCACCTTTTTGGCTTGGTTTAGCCAGAGTAGGTTTCACCTCAAGAGGCTTGACTAATGCAACACCCCAGTGGATGTGCGTTAAGTAGCTTAGCATTGGAGCAGGTCGAACGGCGGTCCTTCAAAAGGTATGTCCATGTCCTAATCCCCGCAATCTGTGACTGTGACCTTATTTGGGAAAAGGGTCTTTGCAATTATAACTAAGTTAAGGATCTCAAAATGAGATCATCCTGGATTATCTGGGTGAGCCTTAAATCCAATGATAAGTGTCTTTATAAGAGACACAGAGGAGAAAGCCATATGAAGACCGAGGCAGATATTCGAGCAATTCTTTGGTGGACACAGACAAGGAATATCGGAGCCAGGTGAACACGGGGGAGGCAAAAATAGGAGCAAAAAGAAACAAACAAACAAAAAATAAGAAGAAAAAAGGATTTCTTTAAAGTCTTCAAGAGAAGGATGGGACCACCGGCACCCTGATTTTGACTTTTGGCCTCCAGAACCACGAGAGGATACATTTCTCTTGTTTTAAATCCCCAATTTGTGACAGTTTGCTGCAGAAGCCACCGGAAACAACAGCCATGCCATTTCCTAAAGCTCTTGGCATAAGATCCAGTCTCCTTAACTGTTTACAAGGCTTTTCTTGGCCTGGCCACTATCTTTTTATTTCTTTGTCTTTTCTTTCTTTCTTTTAACCACTTTTTTTTGTTTTTATTTTTAAATTTTTAAAGGTATTTATTTATTTATTTATTTATTTATTTATTTATTTAAGAGAGAGAGCAAGAGAGAATGCGCATGAGCACGAGCAGGGAGAGCAGCAGGCAGAGCGAGAGGGAGAAGCAGACTCCCCTCTGAGCAGGGAGCCTGACGCGGGGCTCCATCCCAGGACCCTGAGATCATGACCTGAGCCGAAGGCAGACGCTTAACTGCCTGACCACCCAGGTGCCCCGAAAAGTTATATTTTCATTTAGTTCAAAATATTTAAAAATTTCTCTTGTGATTTCTTCTTTAACCCACATGTTATTTTTAAGTGTGTTATTTAATCTCCATACATTCTGAGTTTTCCAGCTATCTTTCTGTCAATGATTTCTGCTTCTGACAGAAGACATTGTATGATTTTTTTTCTTTTATATTCTGCTTTATGGTCCAGAATGTGGTCTATTTTGGAAAATGTTCCATATGAGCTGGAGAAGAATCTGCCCTTGTTGGGTGAAGTATTCTACAGATGTCAGTTGTCCAGTTGATCGATGGTATTGTTAATTTCACCATCGCCTCACTGATTTTCTGAATCTACCCATTTGCGAGAAAGAGGTTTTGAAGCCTCCAACTTTGACAGCGGGTTCATCTGTTTCTTCTTGCTGTTCTATCAGTGTTCGTCTCAAGCACTTTGACTCTCTGTTGTTAGGTGCATACATATTAAGGATTGTTATGTCTTCGTGGAGAACTGACCCCTTTCTCATTATGTGATGGCGATCTTTATCCCTGATAATTTTCTTTGCTTTGAAGTCTGCTCTGTCTGAGATCAATATAGCTATTCCCCCCCCCCGTTTTTTTAATTTAGTGTTAGTATTATCTTTCTCTATCCATTTACTTTTAATCTATCTGTGTCTTTAAGTTTAAAATGGATTTCTTGTAGACAACGTATGGATGAGTCTTTTTTTTATCCACAGTGACAATTTCTATCTTAATTGGTGTGCTTAGACCATTTCCATTTAAAGTGATCTTTGATATTACTGGATTAATGTCATATTTGTTCCAGTTTTCTGTTTGTTGCCTTTATTCTTAGTTCCTATTCTTCATCTTCCATTCTTTCTGCCCTTTTGTCAATTGAATTGAACTTTTTATATGATTCCATCTTCTCTCCTGTCTTAGCATATACATTGTATTTTTTTTTTTTTACTTTTTTTAGTGGTTGCCCTAGAATTTGTCATACGTTGACAACTAATCCAAGTCTACTTTCAAATAACACTATACTGCTTTGTGGGTATAATTATGGTTCTTATAATAAGAAGCTATTCCTTATCCCTCCCTCCAGTCCCTTGTATCATTGCTGTCATTCATTCTACTATACACAAGCACACATAGGATATATACACGTATCAATGCATAATTGAATATATTGCTGATATTATTTTGAACAAACTCCTATCTGTTAGATCAATTAAGAATAAGGAAAAGAAGTTTGGATTTTATCTTCACTTATTTATTCTCCAGTGCTTGTCATTTCTATATGCAGATCCCTGTTTCTGACCTATATTATTTTCCTTCTCTCTGAAGAACATTTTTTTAAAGATTTTTTTTTTTTAATTTTTAAGTAATCTCTGTACCCTGCATGGGGCTCAAACTCACAACCCTGAGATCAAGAGGCACATGCTCCCCCGACTGACCCAGCCAGGTGTCCCCTCTCTAAGAACTTCTTTAAACATTTCTTGTAAGGCAGGTCTCCTGGCAACAAATCCCCTCAATGTTTGTTTTTTTGAGAAAGTCTTCATTTCTCTGTCACTTTTAAAGGACAATTGCACAGGATAAAGAATTCTAGATTGGTGGGGTATTTTCTTTAAACATTTTAAACATTTCATCCCACTCTCTTCTTGCTTGCAAGGTTTTTGAGAAGCTGGATAGAAATCTTAACTTTGCTCTTCTGTGGGTAAGGTGGTTCATTCCTCTGGTTTCTTTCAACACTTATTCTTTATCTTTGATTTTCTTAAGTTTGAGTATGATATAGCTAGGTGTATTTTGGTTTGGTTTTGGTTTTGGTTTTTGGCATTTATCTTGTGTGGTGTTCTATGAGCTTCCTGGACCTGTGGTTTGGTGTGTCTATCATTTTAATGGGGGGAAATTCTCCATCATTATTTTTCAGAAATTTCTTCTCCTTTTTCCCTTGTCCTTCTGCACTTCCCATTATGGATAGGTTACACTTTTTGGTTGTCCCACGGTTCGTGAATATTCTGTTCCATTTTCTTCCCAGAGTTTTTTTCTCTTTGCTTTTTTATTTTTTTTTAATTTTATTTATTTTTTTAAGATTTTATTTATTTATTTGACTGAGAGAGACACAGCCAGTGAGAGAGGGAACACAGGCAGGGGGAGTGGGAGAGGGAGAAGCAGGCTCCCAGCAGAGGAGCCTGACGTGGGGCTCGATCCCAGGAATCTGGGATCACGCCCTGAGCCGAAGGCAGACGCTTAACGACTGAGCCACCCAGGTGCCCCACTGAGCCACCCAGGCGCCCCTCTCTTTACTTTTTTAGTTTCGGAAGTTTCTACCCTCAAGCTCAGAGAATCTTTTTTCAGCTGTGCCCAAAGTACTAATAAGCCCATCAAAGGCATTCTTCTTTTCTGTTATAGTTTTTGATATCCAACATTTCTCTTGTAGTTTTTCCTAGAATTTTCATCTCTCTGCTTACATTATCCTGTGTTCTTGCATGCTGTCTACTTTCCCCATTAAAACCCTTAGCACATGGGGGCACCTGGCTGGCTCAGTCGGTAGAGCATTCGAATCTTGATCTCAGGGCTCTGAGTCCCAGTTGGGTGTGGGGCCTACTTAAAAACAAAACAAAACAACACTTAGCATATCAATCTTAATTTTTAAGATCTCCGGGTCTCATCCCTCTAGCCTCCCTGCCATCTCTGAGTCTCGTTCTGATGTTTGTTCTGTCTCTTTAAATAGTATTTTCAGCCTTTTATTAGGCCTCTTGATTTTTTGTGGAGAGGTGGGCATGATGTGCGGGGTAAAAAGCACTGCAGTGAGCAGGCCTTTCGCAATGCTGCGGACAGGTGTGGGAAAGGGAACGCTCTGGAGCCCGGCGGTGGGCTCAGTCGTCAGGTGAGGCTGCGCGCATGGGGCTGCGCTTCCCCTCCGTCTGGGCTGGGAAGGCTAGAGTGGCTGCAGGTGGGTCTTTCCCTGCCCCCACGTGGGTTCTGCCCCATAACAGCCTGCTGCCACCCCTCCCCCGCCGGAAGCAGCACGGAACTTCCTCGGATTCTCACCGCCAAGGCCCTGGTAGGCTCCCGGAGGTAAAACCCCCAAAGGAGGGGTTCTCCTATCTCTGCCCCCCCACCGGTTGTTACCCCTCAGAACTGTCAGAGCCCCCCCAACAATTGCTCAGCCGCGGTTCGGGTCCCGCTGCCCAGCGCTGTCCCGGTGAGTGGCGGCTCGCTCTCCGTCTGTGGGCGCCGGTGATGGGGACGGAGGTTGGGGGGGCGGGGGGCGGCGGTCTGCTCGAGGCGTGGTTCCCTTCTGAGGTCGTGGGGCGCTCCGAGCGGTGGAAAGCAACAAGGGAGACAGCACAAAAGGAAGGGTCCTTCAGGCTGGCTCGGGGACAAAGGCCTGGGGAGGTTTCCCCAGAGGCTGTGGCGGGACGGGAGCCCGGTAGGGGGGCGCGCCGGTGTAGAGGACGCGCGGAGCCTCCTCGTGCATCGTGGGGCTCCCTAGCCTGCTAGGTCTCCACCCCTGGGCGCTCTAGTGTCACAAGGAGGGAAAGAGTCCGCGCAGGGTCAGCGCCGGGGCCTCCTTGGCGCACACGGGGTGGATCCGGTCTTGCCGGTCTTCCTGGTGGAGCCCCCCTTCGCTAAGCCTCCTGTCCCCGCGTCCCTGCAAGACACTTTCTCAAGGGCATAAGGTGCCCTGTCTGGGGACCTGCTCCGTCTCCGTCTCACTGCTCTGAAGGATCTGAGAGCGTTGTCGATTTCTCAGTTTGTTCAGGTTTCGGTGCAGTCTTTTGCCTTAGTTACTTGTCAGGATGGAGTGTGACTTTTTTTTTTTTTTTTAAGATTTTATTTATTTATTTGACAGGATAGAGACAGCCAGCGAGAGAGGGAATACAAGCAGGGGGAGTCGGAGAGGAAGAAGCAGGCTCATAGCGGAGGAGCCTGATGTGGGGCTCGATCCCAGCACGCCAGGATCACGCCCTGAGCTGAAGGCAGACGCTTAACGACTCCGCCACCCAGGCGCCCCTGGAGTATGACTTCTAACGTCCTCACTGAGCAGGCCACGAAGCAAGAGTCCCATTTTTTTCTTGTAAAAATTACTTCGGCACTTCTTCTTCTTTTGCCTTTGCCTATACGTTTTACTGTCAGCTTGTCTATTTCTACAAAAATCTTCCTAGGATTTTGATTGGAGTGGTACTGAACTTCTAGATCGATTTTTGGTGTAATTTACATCTTAATAATACTGATATAATACTTAATAATACTGAGTCTTCCAACCCGTGAATTCAAAATATCTCTGCGTTTCCCTGGGCCTTATTTGATTTCTCTCATCAGTTTTTGATCTTTTCCACATGCAGATTTTGCACATATTGTGTTAGATTTGGGCCGACACATTTCATGATTTTCAGTGCTCTTGTAAGTGGCACGTCAGAACCTTTCATTTTCTAGTTGTTCATTGCTAGTGTATAGAAATGTAATTGATTGACATTGCATACCGCGACCTTGCTGAATGCGTTTATTAGTTCTAGAAGCTTGCTCTTCCTTCCTTCCTTCCTTCCTTCCTTCCTTCCTTCCTTCCTTCCTTCCTTCCTTCCTTCCTTCCTTCCTTGTTTTTAAGGAGGCTGCAGGCTCAGTGTGGAGCCCAAGGCCGGGCTTGAACTCCCCACCTTAAGTTGATCAACATCTGAGCTGAGATCAAGAGTCCCACCCTTAACAAACTGAGCCACCCAGCGCCCCCTAGTTCTAGAAGGTTTTAAAAAAATAGACTCTTGTATATTCTACATAGATAATCATGTCATCCGTGAATTGTTTTATTCCTGATCACCAATCGATGTGACTTTTTTTTCTTATTCCCTTATTCCACTGGCTTGTGCCTCGGGTATGAGGAGGAGGAGTGCTGAGAGTGGACATTCTTGCATCGCTACTGATGTTAGGAGAAAGCCTTCAGGTTTTCACAGTTCGGTACTATATTAGCTGTGGGTTTTTTGTAATTGCCCTTAATCAGGGTGAGGAAGTTCCTTCTTTTCCTGGTTTGTGAAGCTTTTATGAATTGTTGTTGGGGTTTGTCAAATGCTTTTTTAGGTTGTTTTTTTTTTTTCTCTCTCTCTTTCTTTCTTGTATTGAGATATTCATGTGGCTTTTCTCCTTTGGTCTATTGATTCCATTAATTGATTTTTGAATACTGAACCAATTTTGCATTTCCAGGATCACCTCCTCCATTTTGTTATGATATATTTTTCCTTTTACGTATTGCTAGATTCACCTTCCTGATATTTTGTTCACAATTTTTGTATCTATGTTCATGAGGGACAATGACCTGAAGGTTATTTTTTCTTGTAATATTTACTTCAAGTATGGATATTGGATAGTGGCCTAAAAAATGAGTTAGGAAGCAATTTCTTTTCTTCGATTTTCTGGAAGATTCTGTGAGAAATTGCATTATTTCTTCCTTAAAACTTTGGTGGAATCCACCTCTGAAGCCTGGAGTTTTCTTTTGAAGATTTTAAACTACAAATCCCATTTCCCTATTATCTATAGGAATATCAGGGTCATCTAGTTCCTCTTTGGTGAGCTTAGGAAGTTTGTCTTTCAAATTTGTCCACTTCACCAAATTAATCCAATTTATAGGTGTCATGTTGTTAAAGTGTTACCTGATGCTTTTAATGTCTAAGATCCATAGTGTAAGATCTTTCTTTCTTTCTTGGTATTGGTAATCTGTAGTTTCTCTTTCTCTCTTTTTCCCCTTTAATCAGGCTAGAGGTTTATCAATTTTATTGATCTTTCTGAGGAATCAGTTTTTGGTTTGACTGACTTTTCTCTATAATTTTTCTATTTTCATTCATTGATTTCTGCTTTTATCTTTATTTTTTTAAAGATTATTTGTCAGAGAAAGAGAGAGTACAAACAGGGGAGCAGCAGGCAGAGGGAGAAGCAGGCTCCCCGCTGAGCAAGGAGCCCAATGTGGGGCTCGATCCCCAGACCCTGGGACCATGACCTGCACTGAAGGCAGATGCTTAACCAGCTGAGCCACCCAGGCGGCCCTCTGCTTTTATCTTTTTTACTTGCTTCTTTCTGCTTTGGGTTTAAGTTACTCTTCCAATTTCTTATAGTAGCTTAGATCACTTATTTGATACCTTCTTCTTCTTCTTTTTTGTTTTTTTTTAGATTTTATTTGAGAGGGGGAGAGAGAGAGAGAGCGTGAACAGAGGGGAGGGGTGGAAGGGAGAGGGAGAAGCAGACTCCCCGCTAAGAAGGGAGCCCGAAGTGGGCGGATCCCTGATTCCAGAACCAGGACCTGAGCTGAAGGCAGACACTTAACCGACTGAGCCACCCAGGCGCCCCGATACCTTCTTTTCTAATACAAGTATTTAACGCCGTAATTTTTCTGTCTAAGCACTGATTTAGCTTCATCCTACAGTTTTTGTGTTCATTTCATTTAATTCAAAATATTTTTAATTGCCCTTGTGACTTTTCCTTGACCTGTGGGTTATTTAGAAGTGTTTTAATTTCCAAATAGTTGAGAATACTTCAGATGTCTTTTGTTTTTGGTTTCCAGTTTAATTGCTTTGTGGTCAGAAAATACACTTTGTCTGATTCTAATTCTCTTAAATTTGTTGAGGTTTGCTTTATTTCCCAGAATATGGTCTAGCTTGGTCAATGTCCCATGTGTTCTTAAAAAAAAAAAAAAAGAAGTGCATTCCTGTGTGTTGTATCAATGCACTTGGGTGTTCTTCATTCAAAAGCCATTTTAATTGAGTTTTCTGTGTCTTGCCACTTGAAATGTTCCTACCAGTAAGGAATTATGATTGGCATGAGTCGTTTGCCCAATCATGTGACCACAGGAGCAAGGTTCTCTGTTTGGCACCCCCTTCAGTACCATATGATTGAAGTCAGGGGTCCTTGTTCCCCAAAGGCATTGGGGGTGCTGGCCTGGCAAAAGCAATCAATGTTCACTGCCACCTCCCCCCCGTGGCTTTCACATGTGCGGGCACAGTCACGTGCTCATAGTGCCGATATGTACGATGTTAAATAGCCCCCACCATGCATCTCCTGCGTAACTCAAACATCGACCTGTTTTTCCCAAATGGAGAGAATGTGAAGTCACGTCCAATGAAAACACAGCTCCCAGCCCAGTTCTCTGGTGAGCTCCATATGCCTTTTGATAATCTGAAAATCACTCCTGCTTCAGGAACCATGTGCTAGATGATGAATGGACACACGTCTAGTCCTCCAAGGATCTTTTGGTGCAGAAAAGCCATAAAAAAGAAATCCGCAGCACGGCTGTTACGTCTTGCCTTCCTGGTTTACCAACATGATGTGTTCAGCGAGCGGTTGTGTGGGGTGTCCGATGGGACCAATTTATGTGAGACAACTTTGAGGAAGAACTGGAAAGGAATAAAGGAGCACATCCGATAGGCGTGCTGGGTCAGAAGCGCACACCAGCTTCCAGGCGCCATGTTGGTTTTCTCCCGTAGGGAGAAATGGGAGTTGCTCTGCCGTCGGAGAAACCACCTGATGAGCTCTGTGCTCACTCACTGATGTTTTGTGCAGTGGCTGGACTGTGGGCTCCATGGGGATGCCCTAGGAATCAGTCACCAAGCACACCCCTCCCAAGTAGTCAGAGGTGACAACAATCTGTGTTTTCCTCAGAGAGACAATACTGTCTTGATGGTGCTTTGGATGCAAGGGGAAGTTTCATGGTTTCCCTCTTGGCCTGCCGACCATGGTGGGACTTAGTCCGTGCCTGCCTTAGCAGACCGGCGAGGGGCTTCTGATGCTTCTGATGCTTACACGGGAATAGAAAAGAGCCTTAGGATGGGCCAGATCACAACCGCATTGATATCTGGAGCACATGACCGTCACTGCAAGTGTCACATACTGGTGATGTTCAGGGTCCTTCGGATCCCAATAATGAGCACTAACTTGGAATAAATATCCGGTAGACCAAAGGTTTGGGTATGTCTATTCTCCTAGGGCGCATTTCTCTTTGGGGAACGTGAGGCAGACGACTTACAATTTGCCTTCGTGCTGACATAGGTCTCAAGGCGACCTGACGTCTACTTCATTCGGGACTAGAGACTCAGGATGGATGAAGCGACCCGGCGTTCGGAACTAGGTGAAAGGCCTTGACTTTCTCGTGTCTTGAGTGTGTTGATGTTCTGAAGTTAGGCCTGTTGTCTTCAGACCTGGGTTTATTTTATTTTATGACGAAAAAAAGGGTTCTCCGTCACTTTAATTCCTGAGAAACCTGTAATTAATTAAGCACAGCAAAAGATCTCTAGACATCACACCGCTTTGTAAAATTGCACAACCATGCCTGCCTTGTTGCTTGTTAGGATAACTAGAACCCATAACTAGAACCCGTGTGCTGCTGGCGGGTAACAGGGGTCACCTGGGCCAAGCCGCCTTTGGCTCTCCCCATCTCCTCTACAATTGATCAAGAACCAACCGCAGCCCGTACCGCCAGCGTTTCCAGGCTCCGAGAACAGTCGGTAAGACTGTTTAAAAGGCTGACACCTTCCTCGCCAATCCATCCCTCAAGGCAGAGGTAAATGTATTCTTCCTGGGCCTCTTGGGAGACAAGACCGTGGGGTGGGGGAGGGGGGTCCTGGTGAGTGGGAAGCATTGGCTAGTTTCAATTCAGCATTCCTGTCTCCTGAAGTCTTTGAATTCTTTCCTCTATCTTATGCCAAAGTGTTTCTGGCCTTTCCATTTCATTCTGCACAGAGCAGCGTTCAGAACATGAGTCAAAACAGCAAACTGGTAAAGCAGCTGTGTGTGCCTCCTAAAAGAATGCCCTCGAATCAATAACTTCATCCCAATGGAAGACTGAGCCGCCCCCCTTCCATGCCCATGTCCCTGTCAGTCCATTCTCCCAAATACACCCAAGGCGTGTGCCTGTCCGTATCAGCGAATTCTTGCTGTTCTTTCGAGCTGTAATTCTTTTCCCACCCTGGTTCTGCATTTCACTCCCCGAGCACGCCGAGTTCAGATTCTGGTTCCAAGCAAGCCTTGGAGGTAGAAGGGCAGGAGAGAAATGGTTCTCTTTCCCGGCAGGAACAGGGTCTTTCCTGAGGGAGGGGAGGCACCCCAGGAGCATTTCAGGATGGTGGGGGCCAGGGAATCTTGGGGTGTCTCTGGGTATCTTTATTCCATGTCCAACCTGTCCACTCTCTTTTTTCTCCCCATTCCTGTAACTTTCAGTCAAAAGTACTATAGACTTGGCAGGTGGTAGGAGCGGTTTCAGATGGGCTTGGCTTTCAGCGGTCTTGGACCTCCTGATAACCAGTTACAGAGTCTTTGAACACAGCTGGAGAAAGGCTCCCCGATTTTATTCCCTTCCTTGAGGAAAGCGTTTTGAGATTTAACCAGCTGGGAGGATAGTTTTAAGTGCGCTAACACTGACAAAAGCAGCCACTTGATTTCAGTGTTTCTGCATTCCTCACCTCCTTGGAACTGGCTCCCGTATAAAGTTAAGGGGAAAAGGTGAGATGTGCGCATAGTGTGGTACCTTTTCTTCTTGAGACACGCTTCTCACACCATATAATTTGCCCTTTGAAAGCATACAATTCACTGGTTTTTCGTATATTCTCAAGATTGTACCATCATTCACCACAATTTAGTTTCAGAGCATTTTCATCACCCCAAAAAGGGACCCCGTTCCCATTAGCAGTCACCCCCATTCCCTTCTGCCAGCCCCTGACAACCGCTAATTTACTTTCTGTCTCGATGCATTTACCTATCCTGGGCTTTTAGTCTAAATGCAATCACACAATATGTTGCCTTTTGTGACTGATTTTTTTTCACTTAGCCTTCACTGTGAAAATGTGTTCGAGGTTCAGCCTTGTTGTGGCATAGATCAGTACTTCGTTCCTTTTTCTGGGTAAATAATGTCCCGATATGTGGGTAGAACACATGGAGGATGGACATTGGAATGGTTTCCGCTGTTTGGCTGTGGTGAGTAGTGCTGCTGTGAACAATTACGTACAAATCTTTGTATGAACGTCTTTTTATTTCTCTCTGGTATATACTAGGAGTACCATTATTGGGTTGTAGAGTAACTCTACGTTTAACTTTTCGAGAAACTTCCCAACTGTTCTCTTAAGTTGGCTGCACCATTTTACTTTCCCATTAGCGATGTGTGAAGGTCCCGGGTCCCCCACATCCTTGTGCATCCTTGTTCTTGCCCATTTTTTATTATAGCCATATTAGTGGGTATGGGGTGGGGTATGTTACTTTTTGGGTAAACACGAAGAGAGAATATATCTGTATGTAGTTGCTTATTATTGTTACAGAACAGCTCTGGGACATTATGCGCGAAACTAGCGGTGGGGGTGCCTCGCGGGAGTTCCGGCAATTAGCAGCCGGTGGCTGAGGTGGGAGGCAGATTTCATACTATCCACCCTTGTCTAAGTCATTCCATTTTAGATATGTGGAAGTGTTATCTATATAACTAACTGCATTCATTTGAATTTATTTAATTTTCAAAAAGATTTTATTTATTTATTAGAGAGAGAGAGCATGAGCAGGTGAAAGGGCAGAGGAAGAAGGAGGGAGCCCAACGCGGGGCTCGATCCCAGGACCCTGACATCATGACCTGAGCCAAAGGCAGATGCTTACCCTACTGAGCCACCCCAGCGCCCCTAATTTGAACCCTAAAGGTATTAAAACATTTCTTGACTTACAGCAGGGCTTGACATCTCTGGCCTGTGGACCAGATCTGACCGGCCCCCTCTTTTTATGTGCCTATGAGCTCATTCGTTTTTACATTTTTAAAATGGTCGAAAACAATAAAAGGAGTCTCTTTTGTAGCACATGAAAATTATTTGAAATTCAAATGTCAATGTCCCTAAATAAGCTCTTATTGGAACACAGCCGTGCTCGTTTGTGTACATATTTTCTGTGGGTGTTTTCCTGCTTTCTTGGGGTGGGGGGGCCGCGTGCGGTGCTGTCACCGCCCTCCCCTGCTGCTCAGAACACGCCCACCGCAGTGACACAGCTGTAACCCAGCGGCTCTCGGAGTCTGCGTCTGGGGACTTCTTTATGTTTTCTTGCTTTATTTTTATTAGTAAGCTCTCCTTCCAACATGGGGCTCGAACTCACAACCCCGAGATCAAGAGTCGCCTGCTCCACCGACCGAGCCAGCCGGGTGCCCCTACTGTGACATCTTCCAAAAAAAAAAAAAATTACCACTGCATATCTTTTATGTCAAGAGAAAAGAGGACACAGTAAACTGTGAACGTCGTGCCTGTAAGTCCTGACGGAGTGTGGGTTATGTTGCTGTCCAATTACAGAGCAAGGCGCTGTGCGCGGGGCAAGATGGCATCACAGCCGCGCCATGGGGCACGACACGCATCGCCGTCACCAGGCCAAGCATTCTGCAAAGTCTTCCCAACGCACAGGAAAGGGATGGGCAGAAAAACTGGAAAATGTAAAACCCTGTCTTGTCATGGCAGAATTTTTTCATGCATATAAAAAATAAAAAGGGATTTGCTACCAAAATAAGTTATAAAGTGGCTCATTTGTTAGCCGAGAAACAGAGCTGTTTATCGCCGGTAGGTCCATTAAATGCTGTTTGATTGCAACAGCTGAAAAGTGCTTCAGAAAAAAAAAGAAAAAAGAACAAACAGGCTTGTTGGAGAAAACTAGCCCTGCATGGAGAATAGTTGCTTGAAGAATTAGGACATTGGGAGCAATGGTGGCTTAAGAACGGGGCAGAGGTTCCTACACGGTTATGGATGATTCGAAGAATCGATGCAAAGTTAGGAAGTGACCAAAGAATGAGCCTCTATGAAGAGCCTGTGCGGAACAGCTACAGGTGAGAATACCTTGAAGATGATAAAAAGAGGGGCGCCTGGGTGGCTCAGACGGTTTAGCATCCAGCTCTTGATCTCAACTCAAGTCTTGATCGCAGGGTCGTGAGTTCAAGCCCCGCATTGGGCTCCGCGCCCAGCGTGGAGCTTACTTTAAAAAAAAAATAAAGATGATAAAAAGAAAGGTGTTGGAACCTGTGGTCATGCACAGATGTATTTATCAGCAGGGACTTGGAGGAAAACCTTGGAATCTGTCACGTTTTACTGAACCAGGAGTGTCCATTGTGACTTTGCTCTTGTGGCCTCAATCGTCAGGCCAATGACATTCTGTCCGAACTATAGCAGGACATCCTGACTTGTCCTCACACAGAAATTTGAAGGCCTATCAGTAGGGACGTTTTATCGAGATGTTTCGAGCTGAGGACCAAGACTGGAGTTTTGGCCGAAGAACATCCTTCAACCACTACTGTAAGGCACCGACCGAATGACCGGAAATTGCATTCTGCTGCGGCCTTGAAAATGTTTATTAATAAGTTCTGAGTAACGTTAGCAGGCAACGCACGGCTCATGTGCGACCCTTCTATTGTGGGGAAAGTCATTTCAACTTTGCTAATACTGTTTGAGTCTCAGGTAATGTCAAGCAGCTTTATATGCTTCCCCCGCTGTCAAAAGTTGAAGAAGGAAGATCCCACTCCCCTACAAGCCACAGTGCCTTTATGGTGTGAGCTCACACTGCCTTTCAAGCCTTGGTTTTTAGAACCTGATGCAAGCTCGGAGGAAATCTGTATATTTCAAAACCCATTTACCTGTGCAACAGACCAGCTTCCACATGGTTCCCAAGTGAAGTCATTAATCTGGAAGGGAACGACACGCTACAAGGCAAATGTCAAGAGAAGAGCCTGAGAGAACTCTGTGATTGCCTCGTATGCGATGAATTTGTTTAATTAAAATCACAGGCCTGTGCACTGACACCGGTCTTGGCAGTACCTCTCTGTGAAGAGGCATTTTCAAAGATGAAGCACATAAAGTCTCATTGCAGATCGGCATGGGGAGATGCACTTTTATGACTGGTGTTGAAGAGAGGGGACACTCGCTTCAGTCACCGAGTAAACAAATGTTAGTCCAAGTGTCTTGCTAACCAATGTGAGTGAAGAGTATTCTGTTCTTCTCAGGAGTAGACCTATATAACAACAAAAACGTATTATGGTATTTTTAACTTCATCAATTAAAAATTTGCAAAGTTTGTTTCCTCTCTTGTTACAGAAGTGCCTGCATTATTGAGTTTCCCCTGCCTTCACAGAGCCTACAATATTTCCTATCAGATGTTTTCTTAGAAAGCTTCCACGTCAGGGGAGCCTGGGTGGCTCAGGCGGTTGAGCGTCTAACTCTTGATTTTGGTGCAGGTCGTGATCTCAGGGTTGTGGGATCGAGCCCTGTGTCAGGCTCCTCACTGGGTGTGGAGTCTGCTTAGGAGTCTTTCCCTCCCTCTGCCTGCCCCCCGCCCCAAAAGCTTACATGTTAGACTAGATGGACTTGAGAGCGATGCAAAGACACTGTAAACAACACCGGCTGTACACACGTTCTTCTCACGGGCACACGGGGCATTGTCCATGATAGACCATGTGTTAGGCCACAAATAAAGTCTCAAAAGATTTAAAAAGATAGATACCATACAAAATATCTTCTCCAGCCACAATGGGATGAAGTTAGAACTCAGTAACAGAAGGAAGACTGGAAAATACACAAATTTGTGCAAATTAAACAGCACTCTTCACCAGTGGTTGAAAGAAGAAAAGCTATAGGAAATTAAAAATATTTAGAGATAAACGAAAACAAAAACACAACAGACCCAAACTTATGGGGTGCAGTTGAAAGCAGTACTAAGGAGGAAATTTATAGCTATAAACACATTAAAAAAACAAGAAAGATCTCACATCAGCAACCTGAATTTCCAACTTGAGGAACTAAAAAGGAGAGAACACTAAACCCAAAGCTGGCAGAAAGAAGGAAATAAAGATTAGAGCAGGGGTGCCTGGGTGGCCCAGGTCCTAGGATCAAGCCGCATACTGGGCTCCCTGCTCAGTCTGGAGTCTGTTTCTCCCTCTCCCTCTGCCCCTCCTCCCCTCTTGTTCTCTCTCTCTCTCTCAAATAAATAAATACAATCTTTTAAAAAAAATAAATAAAAATTTAAAGCCTAGAGCAGAGATAAAATGGAGAAGAGAAAAACAATAGAGAAAATTAACGAAACCAAAAGTTGATTCTTTGGAAAGATCACCAAAACTGACAAACCTTTGGCTACATGGACTAAGAAGAGAGAAGACTCAAATTACTAAAATCAGAAATGAAAGTGGGGCCCTTACTACCAATTCTACAGATATAAAAGGATTATAAGAGATTACTGTGAAAAACTGTATGCCGACAAATTGGATAACCTAGATGAAATGGACAAATTCCTAGAAAGCTCAAACCTAACGAGACTAAATCATGAAGTAGAAAATCTGAATAGACTTAGAACTAGTAAAGGGACTAAATCAGTAATCACAAATCTCCCAAGAAAGAAAAGCCTTGGACCCAATGGCGTCATTGCTGAATTCTCCCAAATATTAAAAGGAGAACCAATACCAATCCTTTTCAGAGGTTTCCAAAAGATTGAAGAGGAGTAAACACTTCCTAACTCATTTTCTTTCCTTTATTTTTTCCACGCAAAAAGCTGCTTTTTATTATTTTTTTAAGATTTATTTATTTTAGAGAGAGAAAGAGCACAAGCAGAGAGAGAGAGAGAGAAGCCAACTTCCCGCTGAGTGCAGAGCCCAATGCGGGGCCTGAAACCATGACGCTGGGATCATGACTTAGCCAAAATCAAGAGTTGGACGTTCAACCGACTAAGCCCCCCAGGTGCCCCCAAAAGGTGTTTTTTTATTATCTTCGATGAACGATGCTAGGACACCTGGGTAGCCACATGGGAAAGAATGAAGTTAGAGCCTTCCCTAACACCATATACAAAAATTAACTCAAAATGGATGAAAGAGCTATCTGTAAATCTTAAATCTTTGCTTAGAAGCAAACAGGGCAAAAGCTTCACAACATGGAATTTGGCAGTGATTTTTTGCATATGACCCCAAAGGCACAGGCCACAAAAGAAAAAAAACCCAGAAAAATTAGATTCCCTGAAAATTTGATAATTTTGTTAATCAAGACAGTATCAAGAGAGTAAAAAGGTAACCCCCAGAATGGGAGAAAATATTCGAAAATCAGTAAGGGATGAATATCTAGAATATTTAGAGAACTAAAAATGACAAAAATCAAACAACCTGATTTTAAAAATGGATAAAAGACATTTCTCCAAAAAAGACATACAAACGGCCAATAAGCATACGAAGACCAGCGTCACTAATCATCAGGGATGCAGATCAAAGCCGCAATGAGACGCCGACTCACACCCATTAGGATGAACAAACACTATGAAAAAAAGAGTAAGAAGTAGTGTTGGTGAGGACGCGGAGAACTCGGAACCCTCGAGCACTGTTGGTGGGGATGCGCGCTGGGGATGCGCGCTGGGGCAGCCACTCTGGAAGACGGTAGGGCGGTTCCTCCAAAAGTTAAAAATAAAACTACGATCTGATCCATCATTCCACTCCTGGGTATAAACCCACAGAATCGAGAGCAGGATCTTGAGGAGATATTGTACGCCCCATTCGTAGCGACACTCTTCACAGCAGCTAACACCTGGAGGCAACCCAAGTGTCCCTCAGTGGGAACAGACAAAATGTAATATATACACATCCGTACAAGGGAACACGAGTCAGCTTTAAAAAGGAAACTCTGACACATGCTACAGCATGGGTAAGCCTGGAGGAGATTATGCTAAGCGAAATAAGCCAGTTGCAAAAAGACACATACTCTACGTATTCCACTCACATGAGTTAGTGTAGACAAAACCGCAGAGCTGGACAGAAGAATGGTGGATGCCAGGGGCTAGGGAGAAAGGCAAATGGAGAGTCATTGTTTAAAGGGCATAGAGGGTTTTGGGGTTTTTTGGTAAGATTTTATATATTTATTTGAAAGAGGAGAGAACATGAGTGGGGGGAGGGGCCAAGGGTGATGAAGAGGGGCAAGTGGACTGCCTGCTGAGCAGGGACCCTGACACAGGGCTCCATCCCAGGAGCCCCCGATCGATCGTAACCTGAGCCAAAGGCAGACGCTTCCCAGGCGCCGCTTGTTTTGTTTAAGTAAGCTCCATGCCCAGTGGGGCTTGAACTCATGACCCTGAGATCAAGACCCTGAGATCAAGACCTAAGCCAAGATCAGGAGTGGGTTGCTTAACTGACTGAGCCCCCCGGGCGCCCTTGGAGTTTGGGTTTTAAAAGATAAAAAGAGTTACGGGGGTGGATGGCAGTGAAGGTCGCACAGCAGTATGAGTGTAGTTAATACTCCCTAACGGCACACTTAAAACCAGTGGAGATAGTAGGGTGGGGGAGAGGGAGGACGAGGGGGGAAAGATCTTGCTCGGTAGACCTGGAAGCTGCTTGCTGTGCCTTCGACCCACGAGCGCCTCCGCTCTCAGGACCCCGCAGAGCTCTGCTCTTCCTTCCCTGGGCTGGTCCATCTGACGCTTGGAAACGCAGTCGACCCTAGAACAGCATGGCTTTGAGCTGCGTAGATCCACTTATATGGGGATTTTTTTTCAAAACATGCAATAAATGTCTTTTCTCATTCTTACGGTTTTCTTAATAACATTCTCTTTTCTCGAGCTTACTCCGTGGGGAGGGTATCGTGTACGATACAAATCGCACACAGAACATGTGTTGACTGTTATTAGTAAGGCTTCCAGGCAGCAGGGGGCTCTTAGTAGTTAAGCTCTG
>NW_024424675.1:43826998-43865517 GCF_017311325.1 Ursus maritimus | reverse complement strand
GGGGGGGGGGGGGGTCCGAAGTTACAGGCAGATTTCTGACTGTGTGGTTTGAGGGTCAGCTCTAATCACCCTGAGTCGTCTTTCAGAATAAAGTCTTTAACTCCTTTGAAAAAGATGTTAATATGATACTAAGTAGATTAGAATTAATGCTGATAATAATAATAACAGAAACCTAATTGGCCACAGATGGGAGATGTTGGAGGATGAATAAATTATTTTGAACACTAGTAAATAAAGACATTTGCTAGACTTTATTTACCGGCCTATCCTATAGACACTGTATATTTGGGTAACCAAATAGTCGGTGAGAGGAAGTTTCTTTGTAATTTTTAAAAAAGATTTTATTTATTTATTTGAGAGAGAGCGAGAGCGAGCGAGCGAGAGAGAGCTTGAGTGGGGTGAGGGGCAAAGGGAGAAGCAGGCTCCCTGCTCAGGACTCGTGGGACTCGATCCCAGGACCCTGAGATCATGACCTGAGCTGAAGGCAGACGCTTAATGGACTGAGCCTCCCAGGCACCCAGAAGTTGCTTTTTAAAGCAGCATTCCAGCTAATACATGGGGAAGGAATGCCACTATTCGTTTACAGCCATACAGCCACTGATGAATTGGAATTGGACAAATGGATAATGACATGTATCCATAATTATGGTGTCAGAGTAGTTTCACTGACCTAAAAATCCTGTGTTCTACTTATTGACCCCTCCCCCAACGATGCCTGGCAACCACGGATTTTTTTTTTTTATGGATCTTTTACTGTCTCCATAGTTTTGCCTTTTCCATAATGCCATAGAGTCGGAATCATACAATGTGTAGCCTTTTGATTTAGTCATATGCATTTATGTTTCCTCCTTGTCTTTTCATGGCTCGCTAGCTCATTTCTTTTTAGCACCGAATAATATTCCATTGTCTGGATGGACCGCAGTTAATTTACACATTCACCTGCGGAAGGACCGCTTGGTTGCTTCTAACACGTGTCAATTATGTGTAAAGCTGCTATCAATATTTGTGTACAGATTTTTGTGTGGACACAAGTTTTCAGCTCCTTTGGGTAAATACCAAGGAGTGTGACTGGTGGGTTGTCTAGCAAGATTATGTTTCACTTTGGGGGCGCCTGGGTGGTACAGCGGTTAAGTGCCTGCCTTCGGCTCAGGGCGTGATCCCGGCGTTCTGGGATCAAGCCCCACATCAGGCTCCTCCACTGGGAGCCTGCTTCTTCCTCTCCCACTCCCCCTGCTTGTGTCCCTCTCTCGCTGGCTGTCTCTATCTCTGTCGAATAAATAAATAAAATCTTAAAAAAAAAAAAAGAGTATGTTTCACTTTGGAAGAAACAGCCACACTGTCTCGCAGCGGCACCATTGTGCATTCCTGCCTAGGGATGTGGTGTACTCCGCTGTTGTTTCAGTTTGCATTTCCCTGATGATACATGACGTGGAACATCTTTTCGCGTGCTAATTTGCCATTTGTAAAACTTCTTTGCTGAGTTGTACATGAAGGTCTTAGGCCCATTTTTTAGTTGGGTTTTTTTTCTTATTGTTGAGTTTTAAGGGTTCTTTGTATATTCTGGGTAACAGTCGTTATCAGATGCGTCTTTTGGTGTTTTGTTTTTTAAAGATTTTATTTATTTATTCATGAGAGGCAGAGGGAGAGGGGCAGAGGCGGAGGGAGAAGCAGGCTCCCTACAGAGCAGGGAGCCTGATGTGGGACTCCATCCCAAGACCCCGGGATCTTGACCCGAAGGCAGACGCGTAACCGACTGAGCTCCCCAGGTCCCCCAGATGTGTCTTTTGAAGATATTTTCTCCTGCTTTGTGTCTTGTCTTCTCATTCTATTGCCACTGCCATTTGCAGAGCAGAAACTTTTAATTTTAATCAAGTCCAGCTTACCAGTTATTTCGTTCGTGGATTGTGTCTTTGATGTTTTATCTAAAAATGCATCCCCATCCCCAAGGTCATCTTGGTTTTCTCCTCTGTCATCTCTGAGGCGTTTTACAGTTTTGTGTTTTACATTGAGATCTGTGACCCACTTTGAGTTCGTTTTTGTGAGTGGTATAAGGTCTGTGTCTAGATTCATTTTTCTGCATGTGGATGTCCAGTCGTTCTAGAACCATTTGTGGAATAAACTGTCTTTACTCCTTTGTATTGCCTTTGCTCTTTTGTCAAAAAGTAGTTGACTCTATTTATGTGGGCCTGTTTCTGAGCTTTCCATTCATCTATATTTTTGCCACTACCCCATCTTGACTACCGTAGCTTTACTCTAAGTCTTAAAGTCATGCAGCACCAACCCTCCCACTTTGTTCTTCTTGGCTTTTCTGGGTCTTTCACCTCTCCACATAAATTTTGGAATTCGTTTGTTGATACCCACAAAATAATTGCTGAGGCTTTGATCAGGACCGCAATGAATCTATAGACCAAATGGGGAGAAACTGACCATCTGACAATACTGAGTCTTTCTATTCAGGAACGTGGAGATGTCTCCATTTATTTAGTTCTTCTTTGATCCCGATCATCAGAGTTTTGTGGTTTTCCTCATGTAGATCTTGTACACATTTTGTTAGATTTATACCGGAGTATTTGATTTGGGAGTGCTAATGTAAACGGTATTGCGTGCGTGCATATGCGTGCGTGCGTGCGTATGCGTGCGTGCGTGCATATGCGTGCGTGCGTGCATATGCGTGTGTGCGTGTGTGTCGTATTCTACTTACTCATTGCTGCTACGTAGAAAAAGCAATTTACTTTTGTAGTTTAAAATTGTATCCTGCAGGGGTGCCTGAGTGGTTCAGTCGATTAAGCATTTGCCTTCAGCTCAGGTCATGATCGCAGGGTCCTGGGATTGAGCCCCGTGTCGGACTCCTTGCTCAGCAGGGAATCTACTTCTCCCTCTCCCTCTGCCTGCTGGTCCGCCTGCTTTTGCTCTCTCTCTGTCAAATAAATAAAATCTTAAAGAACATAAAACAAAATAAAATAGTATCCTGCAAACTTGCTATGATTGCTTATTACCTCTTGGAGTTTTTCCCCCCTATTCTTTTGGATTTCCTACACGCATGATCATGTCATCTGCAAACAAAGAATTTTAGGTCTTCCTTCCCAATCTATATACCTTTTATTTCCTTTTCTCATCTTACTGCATTAACTAGAAATTCCAGTACAGTGTGGAAAAGCACTGGTGAGAAGGGACATCCCTCCCTTGTACCTGATCTTAGTGGAAAAGTTTTTTTTTAAGGTCAGCTGTGGGAGGGGAGGGTTGCAGCTATTCTTTATAAAGTTGAGGAAGTTCTCACTTAAGAGCGTTTATCATGGATAGGTGCTGGATTTTGACAAATGCCTATTCGGCATCTGTTAATCATGTGATTTTTCTTTTTTAGCCTATTGATGTGATGCAACGCATTAATTGATTTTCGAGTGATGAGCCAACCTTTCTTGCACCCCTGGGATAAATCCCCCAGGGTCATAGTGTATAATTCTTTTTGTACATCTTTGGATTCATATGCTATTTTTAATAGTTGACCTGGAGTTTGTAACATGCAATTTCAACAAATCCAAATCTACTTTCAAATAACACTATTCCGCTATAGCGTGTCGCAGACGGTGCAAGAACCTTATAATAAGAAAAGATCCCTTACTCTTTCCTCCCATACTTGCATTGCTGATGGCATTCATCTCACTTATACATAATCCTACGTAAGTACATGCACGTACATTAGCATACGTAATGGAATACATTACTGCCATTACTATTTTAAACCAAGTATTACCAGTGAGATCTATTAAGAGTATAAAGAAAAATAAACGTTTTTATTTCATCTTCATTATTCCTACTCTGATGCTCTGACTTACTTGAGGTAGATCTGAGTTTTTGACTACATTATTTTTCCTCTCTCTAAAGAACTTTTTTTTTTAAGAGGAAGATTTTCTTTCTCAGCAGTCTTTTTTTTTTTTTTTAAGATTTTATTTATTTATTTGACAGAGACAGCCAGCGAGAGAGGGAACACAAGCAGGAGGAGTGGGAGAGGAAGAAGCAGGCTCCTAGCGGAGAAGCCTGATGTGGGGCTCGATCCCAGAACGCCGGGATCACGCCCTGAGCCGAAGGCAGACGCTTAACGACTGCGCCACCCAAGCGCCCCTCTCTAAAGAACTTTTAACCTTTCTTGCAAGGCAGGTCTACTGGCAACACATTCTCTCAATATTTGTTTGTCCGAGGAGATCTTGATTTCCTTCACAAGGTACAGAATTGTAGATTGGTGCGGATTTCTTCCTCTCAACACTTTGTAAAATTTCATTTTAGTGTCTTCTTGCTTGCATGGTTTCTGAGGAGGAGTCAAATATAATTCTTACCTTTATCCTCTGTACATAAGGTGGGTTTTTCCCCTCTAGCTCTTTTAAGGAATTTTTCGATTCATCTTTGATTTTCTGTAGTTTGAAAATGATATGCCTACGTGTAGTTTTGTTTTGCTTTGTTTGCTCGGCATTTATCCTGCTCGGTGTTCTCAGAGCTTCCCGAATGTGTGGTTTTCCGTCTGACGTTCATTTGGCAAACTTCTCAGTCATTGTTGTTTCAAGTATTTTTTTCTGATTCCTTCTTTCTTCTCTGTCTGGAATTCCCATCACACATATGTTACCCTTTGAGTTCTCTTTGCTTTTCCATTTCCGAGGATTCTGTTGAGATGTCCTCCAGCGCAGAGACTCTGTCCTCAGTCACGCCCAGTCACCTGGTAAGCCCATCAAAGGCATTCTTCGTTTCTGTTAACTGTGTTTGTTTGAGCTCTTTTTGATGCTTTGAGCATTGGGTTGGTTGAGCATTTCTTTCGATTCTGGCTTAGGATTTTCATCTCTCTGTCACACTGCCCGTCCGTTCTCGCGCGCCGCCTGCTTGTTGCGTTAGCGCCCCAACACAGATGTATGTCGGAGGCATTATGGGTCGGGGTCCAGACCACCACAATAAAGCGAATATTGCAGGAATGCGAGTGAAATGAATTCTTTGGTTTCCCAGCACATAAAAAAGTTATGTTTATACTATACTCTATTAAGTGTACAATAGCATTATGTCTAAAAAAAACAACGTATGTACCTTAATTTAAAATACTTCATGCTGAAAAATGCTAACCATAATTTGAGCTTTCAGAGAGTTGTGACCACGGATCATCAATTATCATAACAAAAATAATAGTAATGAAAAAGCTCAAAATATTGCAAGAGTTACCGACACGTGACACAGAAACATAAAGTGAGCCAATGCTGTTGGAACAATGGTGCTGACAGACTTGCTCGATGAAGGATTGCCATAAACCTTAATTTGTAAAAAAAAAAAAATGCATTATCTGCAAAGTGCAAGAAAATGAGGTATGCCTGCATATTTTCATAGGTGTTTTAAATTTCCAGTCTGATAATTCCAACATCCCTGCATGTCGGGCTCCGATGCTCTGTCTCTCCCGATGGTTTGGTTTTGTTGCCTTTTTTCTCCTGATAGCCACGCATGACGTGCTGGGTACAGGAAGCGCTGGTAACAGGCCTTTGGCAACATGGTGGTGAGGGTTAGAGTTGGTGGGGGGAGCCTTCTGCAGCCCATCATTGCCTTTCCTTGGCCTTTTAGTGAGCTCGTGTCTCTGGACTGTGCCCTTCTGGGGGTTTCTCCCCCCACAGGTGGGGCAGACTGGCTGTAATGGGCTCCCTTGGGGTATCCCTCCCCCAGGTCGGTCAGCTCTGGGGAACTACTTTCCTCTGAGGGCAGGCCTTGTCCAGAGCAGGTTGCTCTGGGGTGTTTAGAAACGAGGGGATTTTTCTCAGATGTTTATTGCGGGAACCTGGCCGAGCTCCCGCCGTTAAATCTCCCCATCCTGGGGGGACCCCTCCAGGACCGGGATTTTACCTGGGGGACGTTGTCAGCTTCAGCTCGGGATCTCCTTCCCGAGCCGGCTCCCCCCGGGTGGTCCTCCTGCGCCAGGCGGCCCCGTGAGGAGTGGCTGCCTGCCTTGGTTTTCTGGTCCCCAGCCTCGAGGCCGCGCTAGGCCCTTGTCCTCCCTCTCAGGGATCCAAGAAGCGTTCCCGAGTGTTCAGTCTGGTCAGCTTTCTACTGGGTGTTAGGACGGAGTGGCAATTTCCGAGCTCCTCCTGTATGGACCAGGAAACTGGACGTGGTCCACGCAATGCTCTTTTTCAGATAAATTCCTAGACGTGGGAATGCTGGCTGAACACTTGTGCGACCCTTGATAATCTCCGCCCTTCTCCGGCTGAGCCTTCCAGCTCCATCATGGAAGCATTCCCTTGCCCCGTCATCCTTTTACCCCATCTGGTCCCAACCCTGGGAGACCCCTCGGTTGGGTGTCATGCCTCCACCTGGATGGCTAAGGCTTGCAGAGGAAAAAAAAAAAAAAAGCACGTAACCAGGTAACCTGTTTCCTAGAAATTCCTAATCACCAACGTCAACCAAACAGCTTCTCCTTCCATCCTGCTGCTTCTTTCCGGTCCACACGTTCTCCTTCTCTCTGCAAAGACGTTCCAGACTTTCTGTGTCTCTCCCCAAACCTCTGACTTCCCCACACTCCAGCCAGTACCTTCTCCTGCGGAGAAATCAGGAGGCCCTCACACGCCGGCCTCTGGTCTCTTCGCCGCGGCGACCGGCCTACATGTCCTACCGGAGAAAGGACGCGCCCACCGGCGCTTAGGCCCCTCTGCCCTCTGCCTCCTGGGAGCTTCATGTGATGGATCGATTCTCTTTCGTCTGCAGATTCAGCGCCTCCTTCTCAAAATAATATTTTCCCCCTTCATCATTTTAACACACTCAGGTAGCTTCCAGCTTAAAAAAAAAAAAAGCAAAACGAAGACCCTCTTTCCTCCACCTCGCCCCCTTTGGTCAGCACCCCAGTTTTCTTCTCTGCTGGCCAGACCAGCAGTCCCCCTCACTATGGCTGCATACGAATTACCCCCCCAACCTGAGTGACATCGATTATTCGAGGGGCTTCTTTGGGTCGGGAATTCCGACAGAGCCCACTGGGGATGCTTGCTTCTGCTCTGTGGCCCCCGAGCTTCGGCGGGTGGTCCCCGAACTCGGGCTGGCATTTCCCGAAGTCTTGTTTCCTCACACGGAGGCGGACGGTGGCCGTCAGCCGGGGACCTCGGGGCCTCTCCACGCGGCCTCTTTCCGGACCACCTGGGCTTCTTCGTGGCCTGGCGGCTGCGTTCCAAGGAGGCAAGTAGCCAGCGAAGAGGCAGAGTCGGTCCGCGTCCCGGAGTCGGGAAGGAGATGGTGCCGCGGCTGGAGGGACGGGGCGGGACGCCGAGTCCGTGTTCCTGGGGACACAGCTTCGGTTTTGGGGGTCGACAGGAGCTCTGGAGAGGGGCTGCACGAGCGTGAACGTACTTGACATGGTACTTGGACCACCTGGAAAGTGGTCGAAACGGCGAGTTTTATATTCCGTGTTTTTTACCACAGCCGGAGAGAGAACACGGGCTGCAGCCTTCTCACGGCCCAGCCTCACACACCCCACGGCGCCACGTCCTCTGTTCCCGTTCATCAGACAAGTCACAGGTGCGCCAGACTCAGGGTTCGGGGCTGGGCTCCCCCTCCTGATGAGGAGAGGAAGGTTCTGGAAGAGCGCGTGGAATGAGAGTGCTGTGGCGTTTGTGGCAACACAGGCCGCCACGCTCTGCCTGCCCTCGGCCCCCACAGGTCCCTTTTCCCCCCAGCCTGGCTTTTGCTGTGCAGCTGCTCCTGGGAACGTCACGGATCATTCCATGCTGACGAATCTACATTGTGTTATTTTGTTGTGACGTATGGAAACGTTCAACTGTCTTCCAGAGTAGAAGCACAGAGCCGCCCGGCGTCGTCCAGCTTCTGCAGGTGCCGGGCTCCGCAAACCCCGTTTCGTTGACTCCCGCCGCCCTCCGTTCCCTAATTTTGTAGAAAAGCTCATCTCTCCTGACCCCCCAGCAGCACTGGACAGAGTGGCGTCTCCCTCTGCCTTGAAATGTTGGCTTCCCGTGGCTTCCAGGGCCCAGATAACCTCCAGGTCCCCTGTCCTTTTAGGCCTTTCTTTCTCAGTCTGTTTCTTTACTACCATCTCTCCGAAAGCGCTCCGCGTGGGAGACCTCAGTGCTTGGCCTGGGCCTTCTTCTCGGTCACCTGTCTCAGCCGTGCCCTCAGTGTCCATCACCCACGTGCAGGTCACTCCTGCGGCCGAGACCACCCCCAACAAGCTGCCAACATCCATCCGTTCCTTCTTCCAGCTGGGCACCTAGCCTCTCTTGCAGTGAGAAGCTCCGTGTGACAAAGTGACGGCCATTGGGAGGTGAGGGGAGATGACATGTGCCAACTCTGGGTGGTGTCTTCCTTCTCTCTGCCTCTCCCGATGCTTGGAGGCCATCATGGGGATGGGCCGTGGGGCCCCTGTGGACGAGAGCCACCCCCCAGGGTCACCGTACCCTCTCCGGCTCCTGCACGGGGCAGAGATGACGCTCTGTCCTGTGCCCGTTCCTTCAGCCTGCCGCGAGAGGCCAAACCTCCATCCGAACTACCCTGTTTCATCAACTCTCCGATGCATCTTTTTTTTTTAATTTCAGTGTATCTGCAATCAGACCTGTTCGGTTAATGGCAGCTCACGGTTTCTTAGTGGCGTGGAACACAGTGGCACAGCTCCCGACCGGTGGCGTTGGACAGGTGCTGAACCAGGCTCACGGCCCACACAGGCCTCTCCCGCATGCCCTCCGTGCCCCAGTCACCATGACCTTTACTCCCCCGGACAGGCTCTGTCCTTCCTCATCTCGGGACTCTTGCACGTGCAGACCCCTCACCCTGAACACTCTTTCCTGCTCTTCACTTGGCCAGCACCTTCCTTGGCCACTCCGTAACATGTGAAGCTAGGAACCCTAACAATGTAAGACATCCGCCAATTTCCAATCGGAAAATCCGTTCACCTGTGCATGGTGAGCAGAAACGTAAATTGGCCCAACTTGAACGGATCTGCTCTGTATCAAAACTTGAGGTTCATTTCTTCATTCAACAAATATTTATCGGGTTAAACATTATCTGGGTAAAACATCTTATGTTCAACGTCACTGCCTCCTGGTTCACCCCAGGCTTAAGTCAGGTCTCCTGCTACCTAGTCTCAAGGCACTTCCCTCCCCCCCTTTCCTGTAGCGCTGAGTACGGTTATAACTATCGTGTCCACTGGATTTTTTTTTTTTGAAGATTTATGTGTTTGTCAGAGAGAGAGAGAGAGAGCAAGCAGGGGCAGCAGCGCCTGACGAGGGGCTCCATCCCAGGACCCTGGGATCATGACCTGAGCCGAAGGTAGATGCTTAACCAACTGAGCCACCCAAGCGTCTCTCTTGTCCATTGGATTTTTAACATTCACCTTTCCGCATAGAATGTAGACTCCGAGTGGGCGGGGACTATGTCCGCTTGTTCACACCTTTACTCAGGCACTTGGAATAATGTCTAGCATGCACTGAGCACTCAAGTATTATTTGCTGAATGAACCAATGAATCTCACTCTTTGATACATCGAACCAACTTATCTTCTCGGAAGGTTACACCAACTGACGTTCCAGCCAGCCGTGCCTGAGCATGCTGATTTTTTTACCAGGAATTTGCACTCTATCTTTCATACATGTAGTACACTTCCATTGTCCTACTTTCTCAGAATTGTTCGTGTCATTTTTTTCAGACTACCATTGAAGTGGCCGTCCTGTATTAATCTCTAAGAACTCTTTGGCATAAGCGGGGTACCAATGCTTTGTCTGACATGTAGTTTACAAATCCCCCCACTCCCATGTGTCAATAGTCTGCTGATCTTGCTTCTTGATTCTGGTGGTCTCGTTTGTTTTTGTGCTAACAAAGTTTATTATGCATCGGCGTTTTCATTTATGACATTTAATTTAAGTGTCATGGTTAGAAAGGCATTTACCAAGGCTCCAATTCTTTCAGTCACCAATATTTTTTGCTACCTCTTGAATGGTTTCTCCCCCCCGCCCTTAAATCTTTGTCCATATAGAATACATACTGACTTCAGGAATGAGGTAGAAATCTGGCATTTCTGGGTTCTGCTGGTCATTGTATTTTCTCTTTCTCTTGCCCCAATGGGACAGCCTCTCACTGTAGTCTGAGGTGGGGTGAGCCCATCCACCACCCTTGCTTGACCCAGGTCTGACCAGTCAGACGACTCCGTCTCTCTGGTCACCGCGATTGGTCCAGGGAAGGGCATGTGATATAGGTCGGGCCAATCAGAATGTCTCCCTGGGACTTTTTTCTACCCTCACGATTAGGAAAAGACCATTTTCCTCAGGCTGCAGCTGTTAAGCAACCACGTGTGTTTGGTTATTGGAGGCTACCGTACGCACGTTGGGGAGAGCCCCTCAGAGAGATGGGAAGAAAGATGGAGATCTGATGACATTATTTGAGCACCTAGATCCAACTGACCCACTACCCATGGGACTTTTGAGTTACTGGAGCCAGTATGCCCTCCCCCCAAAATAAAGCAAGAAAGCCTCAACTGAGTTTCTATTACGTGCAATCAAAAGCATCCTGGATACATGACCTTACTTTTTACATCAAACCCTAAGCTAGGGATCATCTATTGCTTTGCCCAAAAGAGCATCCCTCCCTTCCTCTCCACCTCCCCCCATCCCCTCCCACTTGTTCTAGGAAAGTTTTTGCATCTGTTCCTGCCTTGTGATTTAAATAGAAGCTGTCATTTTATAGACCCACCTTCCCAGTCGCCTTTTTTAAATTTAAATTCAATTTAATTAACATATACTGTATTATTAGTTTCAGAGGTAGAGTTCAGTGATTTATCAGTTGCATATAACACCTAGTGCTCATTCCATCACGTGTCCTCCTTAATGCCCATCACCCAGCTACCCCATCCCCCCACCCAGCTCCCCTCCAGCAACACTCAGTTTGTTTCCTAGAGTTAACAGTCTCTTATGGTTTGCCTCCTTCCCTGTTTTCATCTTATTTTTCCTTATGATATTTATCTTTCTCAGACTGACTTGTTTCGCTTACCATAATGCCCTCTAGTTCCATCTGTGTCATTGCAAATGGTAAGAGTTCATTCTTTTTGATGGCTGAGTAATATTCCACCGTGTGTGTGTGTGTGTGTGTGTGTGTGTGTGTGTATATGTCACATCTTCTTTATCCATTCATCTATCTATAGTGTCTTTCCATAGTTTGGCTGTTGTGGACATTGCTGCTATAAACATTGGGGTGCAGGGGCCCCTTTGAATCACTATGTCTGTATCCGTCGGATAAATACTGTGCAGTGCAATTGCCGGGTATTAGGGTAGCTCTATTTGTAACTTTTTGAGGAACCTCCATCCCAGTCACCTTTGATTGGCCCGGGAATGGCTTCTGATTTAAGCCTGGTCTATCTTCCTTTGTTGAGATTTTTTTTCCCCCAAAGAGTTGGGAGATGAGGTGCAATCTGTTAAAATAGTAGATAACTTTCTGGGGGAACAAGAATATATCCATATTCCTATTAGTCCACGTCTAAAAGATACTAAAGGATCTACAGCAAAAATCTCTACCAGCAACTCTTGAAAATCAGTAAGAAAACTATAGAAACCCTAATAGAAAAACAAATGAACAAGAAATTCACAAAAGAAAAAATATACATATACGAAGAAATACTTAAACCATTAGACATCAGAGAACTACAATTTAGAGAAATAATAGCTATCATTTTACACCTATTTGACTGGCAAAATTAAAAAAGCTGGGTATTATCAAGCGTTGGCAAGATGTGGGGATAAATGCCCCTTTGAGCCTTCTCAGCATACATGGGAGCAGCCATTCTGGAGAATGATCTGGTGCTCTTAGTGAAGTTAAATACATGCCCACCTGTCCAGAAATTCCACTCCTGGGTGATGTTCAAAGCAATGGTCCAGGGGGCCGGTGGGGGACATATACAGGATTGTTCATCATCCCATTGTTGGGGTGGCAGGGAGACAAAGGCAATGTGAGGGTGTTTGATACCACTCAGCGGGACTGTGCATGGCTATTCTGACCCTTTCTCCTTCTGTAGTCAGATGGCAGGACTGGACGTCCCTGCCATAAACAGCTAGTACCATGTGACGTGCTCTGGCCATCAGATATGGCCAGAAGGTATGTGCCTCACTTCCAGATGAGAATCAAGTCAGTGCATGCTTCGCTACATTCTTTTATCTCTGGCATAGCACCTGGCAGCGCTAGAGACGGCACACGGGTCCCTGGGTGATTACAGTGAGCGAAGCCCTCCTGCCAATCTATCATGGACAGGGAGCATGAGTGCGAAATACGCCTTCGTGGCTTTAAGCCATTTCAAGGTGCAGCATATTTGTTACTGCAGTAAAAGACACTGACCGATGCAGTGGCCACATGCAGACGCTGGAAGCAACGTGCGAGGCGCACGCACCACGGTGTGGATAGATCTAAAAACCAGTTCTGGGTGGGGGAAGAACCAAACGAGATCTGTATCATAATACCATTTATATCAGTTAAAAATAAGGTGCCCCAAACAACTCACGCATTATTCCAAGAACACATGCAAAAGGCTACACCTCAAACGTACTAGAATTGCTGTTGATGGTGGGAAGGGAAATGAGCTAAGAGGAATAAATAAATCAGTGAAACCGGTGGCCCTTTCCCGGGACAGGATTGTCCAGGCGGGGACCTGGGGGTGACAATGAACTCTTCTCCTGCGGTCCAGTAAAATGAAAAAGATTCCCCTCTCGAATCCTGGTTGACTATCCTGCTAGGGAGTTTTTATTTATATCATACATATAATCTAGTATAGTATAATAAGTTATCTATAATATGTAATATATCATCATTTACCTGTATAATTATATGAAATATATAAATATATGCCATAATATAAACATATAACATACTATTAATCTATAATAAAATTGATAATGTAAAGCATATCAATTATATATAATTTGATATATATTTCGCATGTATGTATAATTACATATAAACTATATTATAGGGATACATATGTGGTAATATGTATATGTTATGAGTAATTTATACTATCCCGCAATATGGCACCAATGGTATTTCAAGTCTCTTACAATTGGTATGAGTATTAAAAAGTATTTGACAGATCCTGGCCCATCATAAACACCCAGGAGGTTTAAAGGTTTCCTGTTGCAGCTGTATGTGTATGAGTAGCGAAGTGTGAAACAGGGCCGGCTCAGGGTAAGTATCCCCTCAGTGCTGGCTTTTATCATCGCGGTGACACGTACGTGAGCAGTAGGACACTGGGGACGGTGCTGGCACTCAGCAAGTGTGAGGTTTAGTTACAGTGCATGCAGGGGCTCTTCTGTGGGGTTCGCCAAAGCTCTCCGAGCCTGTCATCTGCAGGTAATGACAGTGTTAGCTTCTCCTTTCTCAGGTTTTTAATTCCAATAGTTGTTATTTATTATTTTTGTCTAATTGTACTGGAAGTGTAATCAGAACTTCCCCAGAGGGTAATGAAAGAGTAATGATGAGCACAGGCACTGCTGTCGTTCCTCCTGACTTCAAGGACGTTGAGAATGTCCCTGGCTGTTGGTCCCCTGCACGCTTGGGAGACACACACATGACGTCAGGAAGTACCCTTGTAGTACACTTCTGCCACGGGCTTTAGAAAACAGCCAGGAAGGTACCCAAGGTCTCAAATGCCCTGTGAACCCCTACCGAGCAGCACGATGTGCCTTCCCTTTGGACCCATTAATACGGAGAACCACACCTGCCCATCTTGCGATGCCCGCCCTCTGCCTTCCTGCCGTCAGCCCCTCCGGCGACAGTCTGGATCCTGTCGGCTGTGATGGAACTCCTCTCTCACTCTCTAAAGAAGGGTGTCAAGCATCAGGGTCAGAAGCCGAAGTATCAGTATCATTTCAGGAAAAGCTAAACGAGCAAGAAGCAGGCCTAGCAGGACAACGTTCTTCTTAATGTTGCCGGGTTGTCGAACCGGCTTTGACAAACCCAGAGCTGCCGTGGAAAGCCAAAGACAAGTGCTCGGAAGTGTCTGCTCCGAGGGCCTGGGCAGAAGCTGGCTCTCAAAACCCATCCGAATTTACGCTCTTACGATGAGGGTTTGGGTTTCAGAAGATGCACTGAATTGTACCTGAAAAAGTCCTCGCCTTGATCAGATGTGTCAGTGAGGCGGTTCTGTGTCCAAGTTTAACGTCCCAATTGAGGAAGAAGTAGGTGACTTATCCGTTGAATTTTTATTTGGGGTAGCGAAGTGTAAAGCAAATCCTGGGGTTTTGTTTTACTGTTTGTCTTCCTTCCTTCCTCCCTTCCTCTCTTCCTCTCTCACGCTCTCTCTCTCTGTCTCGCCCTCTCTCACCCTCCTTTCCTCCCTCTCTCCCTTCCTCCCTCCCTTCCTCCCTTCCTCTCTTCCTCTCTCACGCTCTCTCTCTCTGTCTCGCCCTCTCTCACCCTCCTTTCCTCCCGCTCTCCCTTCCTCTCTTCCTCTCTTTCTTTTGTACAGAAGTATAAGACGCTGAGCTTTTACTTTCAGCACATCACTGGGTTTCGTTGAGGGCTGAACCTTGATCGAGTGAAGTCATATTGTCATAGGCACAGCCAGGGGACTCCGACGGTTTCTGTACTAGTATTACTACTTAATAAAAGTAAAAGCCTTAAGGCAAATGATAAGCTACTATTACAGCTTCAATTTATTGCTAAAACTATTATAAGAATATTTGAACCTCTATATGGAGATAATGGAAATGTTTATAGTTGTGGATGGAAGCAATTATAGAATTCTATATGGGGTAATTTTTCAATCGGTTTGTATGATAAGCTGTAATTTTATGGGTAAAGGGTTAATGCTTTGTTGTCATATGCTGTCGTTTTGAATTGAACCCGTAGCACCTGCTGGTTCTTAGATTTTCAGTTTAATTAAGGGAAGTCCTCTTCCTTTTTGTGAAATGTATTCATTTCTGTGTTGGATTCTTGTTCTCGGAGACAAATAAGAATTATTCCAGTGGCGATAATTCTCTTCTGTGTGAAGGCAAGAAAACTTGAATTTTTCCTAAAAACTTGCTGTACTAGCAATCTGGTATCTTCCTTCCCGGGTACCATTTTTCTTTAGGGGTCTCCGCTTCTTCACTCGACATCTTTTTATGGCCAACGTGTTTGAGATCTGGTACTAAACAAGTTTTCCATTTGAAACTAAGGAAAGAAGTTGTAGCATCAAATTACCCAAATGGAACCACGTCGAAGGGTTCCTCAAACTCTAGGAGCCCGAGACATTTCACACTCGAAAGGCATCGGAAAAATGTTGTCATCGTGGACACCGCCAACAAAGGCTACTTAGTAATTGGGAAAGACAAAACAGGGGAGAAATATCGAATAATTGCAGAGTTACCAAATACAGTGAGATTTTTAATTTTTTTTCTTTTTGCAGTGTGAGTTTTAATGGGTCTCTAGATGTTTGCTAAGCATTATTAAATCACAGAACCCTAAAGAATGTAGCTTAGAATGCCCTCGCTGGCCAGTTATTACCGTGTCCGAGGATCCCCAGTTCGCTAGTGATCTATAGAATTCTAAAGCAAGTACCAGGCAATCAGGGAGTAGATGATGAGGAAACACAAAAGCATTCTTAGCCTTTGTCTGAGGGGCTGTTTGGCAATGCCAACCCCGTCTACAATTATTCATTGCTTAAAGTCCTTGTTCACTGAAACCCAGTTTAATGGAGACCCCCTTTCCTTTGAGGTTCCCCAACCTTGGGGAACAAGGTTTTTTTTTTTTCTTTGATTGTTTCTTTCCTTTTGGAAAAAAGTGAGGAACTGATTCTTATCTCTGGCTCATGGGTCCTTATTTCTAGCAGCTGATCTCCATTATTCTCAGACTTGATCTTCATCTCTGAAGCAACGCCGTGTGTATAGAAGAGTCTAGGCAGGTGGGGGTCAGGGAGGTCCTGCGCGCACCTCCCCAGTACTGAGAAGCCCCTTGATGAACTCACTCACTTCACCAGAGAGTAGATGGAAATGTGCTCCTGTGTCTCCAGTGGGTTCATGGTACAACTCCGCTTCTGATAGGCAAGTCTTCCCATCATTCGCCCTCTTCCTAACCCCACCCCCAGGTCCACCGGTCTGGCCAAACTCTCCACTTTTGGTGGTGTTTCTATAGAAACTCGCTTTGGAAAGGAAGGACCTGAGACGCACGGCGGAGGTCCACAGGCAACGTCGTGAAAGTCCTTAATTATAAGCACACATCTGTGTCTCCAAATGTGCTTCGGTGACGTGGCGTGCACCTGGGACCTTCCCTGGGGCTGTGCCCCGTGCCTCAGCTCCTGCCTCTTCTCACGTTTCCGGTCTCAGGCCAATATCACCTCCTCAGGCAGGCCTTCCGTGATCATACTTTCTGCAGTGACACCACCGCCACCACATCCCCTTGCTCTAGATGGACCTTGCGACGCTGAGTTTCCTTGATGATATATTAGGTTAGCATTTTACTGTCTCAATCTCCCTGTGGAATGAGAGGGCTTTCCTGCCCCACTGCTGCTGTCCCTTGGGTGCCCCGCACAGTGTTTGCTGGGTAGTAAGCGCCCAGGAGCTATTTGCTGAGTGGGTAAAGTAGTCTATGCTATGACAAAAAGGGAAAACATTTGTTTTTTTTGGGTTTTTTTTTTTAAGTTTTCATTTAACTTCCAGATAGCTAACATGTAGTATAATATTAGTTTCAGGTGAACAAGACAGTGATTCAGCACCTCCCTCCATCACCCGGTGCTCCTCGTGACAAGTGCCCTCCTTCGTCCCTGTCCCGTTTCCCCATCCCCCCCAACCCCCCTCCGGTGACCAGCAACTGTGCTCTACAGTTAAGAGTCTGTTTTTTGGTTTGCTTCTCTCTTATTTTTTCCCCTTTGCTTATTTGTTTTGCTTCTTAAATTCCACATATGAATGAAATCATATGGTATCTGTCTTTCTCTAACTGACTTATTTCACTTAGCATAATATTCTCTAGATCCATCCATGTCATTGCAAATGGCAAGATTTCATTCCTTTTTATGGCCAAGTACTTGCATTTTCTATCTCTCTATCTGTATCTGTATCTGTCGTCTTTATCCAGTCATCCATCAGTAGGCACTTGGGCTGCTTCCATACTTCGGCTATCATAAATAAGTCTGCAACAAACACAGGGTGCATGTGTCCCTTTGAATTTGTGTGTGTTGTTGTTGTTGTTGTTTTTAAGATTGATTTATTTATTTTAGTGAGAGAGAGAAAGAGCATGTGAACAGGGTGGGGAGGGGCAGGGGGAGAGGGAGAGAGAATCTCAGGCAGACTCTGTGCTGAGCACAGGACCCAGTGCGGGGCTCGATCTCATGATTTAGTGTTTTTGTGTCCTTTGGGTAAGTACCTAGTAGTACGATTGCTGGGTCGTAGGGCAGCTCGATTCTTACCTTCTTGAGGACCCTCCGTACCGTTCTCCAGAGTGGCTGCACCAGCTTGCACTCCCACCAACAGGGCACGAGGGGCCCCTTTTCCAGATCCTCACCAATACTCCTTGTTTCTTGTGTTGTGTTTTTAAAATTAGAAAAATTACTCTTCACAGATTTATGCAGAGAAACTACCAGGACACCATGCTGATCAAAGACGAACCCCAAACTTTATATGTCAACAAGCCCCTCGGTCCTGCTCCACTCAGCCTCATAATATGAAACCCCATTTTGGAAACGTGCTTTGCCTCCCAGCGGACGCGTGCCCCCTGAGGACGGAGCCAGATCTGGTCACCGTCGTCTGGCTCAGTTCTGGTCTAACGGAAGCACTCACGATCTGTGATGAGGAAACCGTTCTCCTGAACAGCTGTTGCCCGTGGGCTGCATCGCCGGCTTTATTTCCAATCTAGCCATTTCGGGTGTTTTTAAAAAAATGCAGTGGGGCGCCTGGCTGGCTCGGTGAGCAGAGCGTGTGACTCTTGACCTCTGGGTCATGAGTTGGAGTCGCATGATGGTCTTAGAGATGACGTCAGGAAATAACGGGATTATAAATAAAAAACAAAATAAAGTAAAATTAAGTGTCTTGGGTCAGAGTTTAAAATCGCAGGCTCTGGAGCCTGACTACCTGGATTTGAACCCCAACTCTGCCTCTTTTGGCTGTGTGAGCATAAACCAAGACAATTGCGTGGCTTTCTCCTTAATTTCTTCATCTGTGAAGCAAGGATAAGAGCCCCTTGCATGATCCTTTGTGAAGCACGCAAACCAGGGTCGGGCAGGTAGTAGGCACTCAATAGCGTTGTCGCACCCCATGGATGTGTCGTCTGGGTCCTGCTCGCACGGACCTGCAGTGGTCGGCCATAGCATCGCAAGGTTTACAAATCTGCGTCTTGCAATTTAGGGTTCTTCTTTTTAAATTTTTAGTTAAAAATGTACAGAAGGAGATGGGGGTGTCATGTGTAGCCCGGTGAGGGAAGTTAACGGGACTGCGTTGCATGTCTGAAAGTTACTAAGAGAGTAGATCTTAGAAGTGGCCACCACAGGGGAAAAGGTTTGTAACTTGAGTGGTGATGGGTGTTACTAGGCTGACTGGGGTGGTCATGTTGGAATATATACATAGATCATTCCGTGGTACCCTGGAAACTCATGCAATGTTATGTCAATTATAGCTCAATAGAAACATTTAGAGAGAGCAGTATAATGAACCCATCACTCCGTTTCCGCAAATACCAGCTCGCGGTCAGTCTCTGTGAGCCCGTGACCAGCACGGCCTTGCTCCGACCCCCACTCCTTCTTCCGCCCAGCTAGCTGACTTGGGGACATCATATTTGGTTCAGTGGGCACACCTAAAGGGTACGAATTCCTGAAAAAGCAGAACTGTAATTCTCTGTCACACATAGAAAAGTTCACACAACTTTTTAAAACATTGTCAAATATTAGTTGCTGTTCCAGTTTCCCGGATAATCTTATGATTTTTAAAAATAGTTGATTTGGGGGCGCCTGGGTGGCTCAGTCGTTAAGCGTCTGCCTTTGGCTCAGGGCGTGATCCCGGCGTTCTGGGATCGAGCCCCACATCAGGCTCCTCTGCTATGAGCCTGCTTCTTCCTCTCCCACTCCCCCTGCTTGTGTTCCCTCTCTCGCTGGCTGTCTCTATCTCTGTCGAATAAATAAATAAAAGCTTTAAAAAAATAAAATAATAATAATAATAATAGTTGATTTGGGGGCGCCTGGGTGGCTCAGTTGGCTAAGCGTCTGCCTTCGGCTCGGGTCACGATCCCGGGGTTGTGGGATCGAGTCCTACATTGGGCTCCTTGCTCAGTGGGGAGTCTGCTTCTCCCTCTCCCCCGGCCCCCACCGCTCTTGTGCTCTCCCTGTCTTTCAAATAAAAAAAAACCTTAAAAAAAATAGTTGGTTTGTTCAAACCAGAATTCCAAATGGGTCTGTACTATCGGGATGCAATCAGAAAAACCTAAAATGTGGAAAACTCGATAGGACAGACCACCTGGTTGCTTAACAGTGAAACTGTAAGAGGGCTCAGAGAGGGAGCTACAGATTAAAGGAGACGTATAAACCAAATGCAGCGTGGTAGCCTATCCAGCCAGCGGTCTCCTGTGTTTTCCTCAAAAGGATTTATTGTTTTACCTGTCGTGTGTTATCGATTCCCCCTTCCCCACCTTTACTGAGGTATAATTGACAATTTAAAAATATATATTTGAATTGTACAGCTTGATGTTTTGATACATGTCTAGTTGTGAAACAGTCATCATAGTTGAATTAATTAACATCTCCATCACCCCACATAGTAGCCATTCTCTTCTTCTCAGCCAGAACCCTTACCACCTAGTCTCTTAGCAAATTTCAGGTACACAATACAGTATTAACCATGCTCACATTGCTGTGCTTTAGATCTCCAGAACTTATTCGTATAACTGAAACTTGACTTCTGACCTACAGTTCCCCTTTCCCCCCAGCCCCCCCACCATTCTCTCTGCTTCTATGAGTCTATTTTATTTTATTTTATTTTATTTATTTATTTATTTTAAGATTTTATTTATTTATTCAACAGAGATAGAGACAGCCAGCGAGAGGGGGACCACAAGCAGGGGGAGTGGGAGAGGAAGAAGCAGGCTCACAGCGGAGGAGCCTGATGTGGGGTCGATCCCAGAACGCCGGGATCACGCCCTGAGCCGAAGGCAGACGCTTAACCGCTGTGCCACCCAGGCGCCCCTATGAGTCTATTTTATTTTATTTATTTATTCAACAGAGATAGAGACAGCCAGCGAGAGGGGGACCACAAGCAGGGGGAGTGGGAGAGGAAGAAGCAGGCTCACAGCGGAGGAGCCTGATGTGGGGTCGATCCCAGAACGCCGGGATCACGCCCTGAGCCGAAGGCAGACGCTTAACCGCTGTGCCACCCAGGCGCCCCTATGAGTCTATTTTAGATTCCACAAATAAGGTGGGTCATGCAGTGTGTTTCCTTCTGTTTCAAGCTTATCTCACTTAGCATAATGTCATCCAGATTCACCTACTTTATCCTAAGTGGCAGGATTGCCTTCTTTTTTAAGACTGAATAATATTCGTGTGTGTGTGTGTGTGTGTGTATGCAACATTTTCTTTGTCCATTCATCTATAGACCGGTTGTTTCCTTATCTTGGCTGTTGTGAATACCGCTGCAGCGAACGTGGGAGTGCGAATATCTCTTCAAGATATTGACCGACTTTCTTTTGGCTCTATACCCAGATGTGGGTTTGCTGGATCATAAGTTTGTTCTGTTTCCATTTTTGAGGGACCTCCATATTGTTTTCCATAGTGGCAGAACCCATTTACCTTCCCAGCAGCCGTGTGCAAGGGTTTTCTATGATTCACATCCTCTCCGACACTTATCTTCTGCCTATACGACGACGGCCATTCTAACGGGTGCAGGGCGATATCTCATAGTAGTTTGGATTTGCATTTTCCTGGTGATTAATGATGTTGAGCCCCTTCTATGCACCCGTTGGTCATCTCTCTGTCTTCTTTTGAGAAATACCTATTTAGATCCTTTGTCCATTTTATAATTGGGTTATTTGGGGGTTTTTTTTGCTATTGATTTTTGGAGGTATATTTGGGGTATTAACCCCTTATCAGATATGTGGCTTGGGCATATATTCTCCCATTCTGTAGGTTGCCTTTTCACTCTGTTCCTTGTTTCTGTTGCTGTGCGGAAGCCTTCTGGTTTGATGTAATCCCATTTGTCTGTGTTTTGCTTTTGTTGCATGTGCTTTTGGTGATATCCAAAAAATCATTGTCCAAACCAATGTAGCTTTTCCCTATGTTTTCTTTTCTTTTTTTCAAGTAGTCTCCACATCCAGCATGGAGCCCAAAGCAGGACTTGAACTCACAGCCCTGGGATCAAGACCCAAGATAAAAAACCAAAACTCTGATATTCAACTGACTGAGCCACCCATGCGCCCCTCCCCTATGTTTTCTTCTATTACTTTTATGGTTTCAGGTCTTACATTGACATCCTCAATCCATTTTGAGTCGATTTGTGTATACAGTGTTAGATAAGAGTCCAATTTCATCCTTCTGCATGTAGATACCCAGTTTTCCCTATAGCCTTTAAGGAAGAGACTGTCCTTTCCCTCATTAGTATTTTTGTCAAAAATCAATTGACTATAGATGTGTGGATTTATTTTGGGGCTCTCTATTCTGTTCCATTGATCTATATGTCCATTCTTATGCTAGTACCATACTGTTTTGATTACTGTAGTTTTGTAATATATTTGAAATATATTTCAGTGTGATCCCTCTAGCTTTGTCTTCTTATTCAAGATGGCTATGATTATTTGGGGTCTTTTGTTCCAAAATAGTTTTAGAATTTTTCTCTATTTCTGTAAAAAATGCCTTTGGGATTTCGATAGAAATTACACTGAATTTATAGACAATTTTGGATATTATGGACATTGTATCAATATTAATTTTTCCAATCCATGAATATGGAATGTCTTTCCATTCACCTGTGTCTTCTTTAATTTCCTTCATTCTGTAATTTCATTGTACCAATCTTTTTTTTTTTTTGCCAAAGTAACATTTTTATTTATTTTTTATTTTTTAATTTTAATTTTTTTAAAAGATTTTATTTATTCATTTGACAGAGAGAGAGACAGCCAGTGAGAGAGGGAACACAAGCAGGGGGAGTGAGAGAGGAAGAAGCAGGCTCCCAGCGGAGGAGCCTGACATGGGGCTCGATCCCAGAATGCCGGGATCACGCCCTGAGCCGAAGGCAGACGCTTAACGACTGAGCCACCCAGGTGCCCCAGAGTAACATTTTTAATACCCAACTTTTTAAACATAAGGTGAAACAGTCTTAGGCAACCCCTGGGAATTTTTAAAAATTTCATGGCAATTACACAGGTATGGATCACATTCAGTATTTAGTGTATGATTGAGTTAATTAAAAAGAAGTAAAAAACAAAGTGAAAGTTAAGAACCAATACGTCTTTGAAAAGCTTCTGATGTTAGTTAACATAAGTGGGAAGAGCCATCAGTGTAAACCTATTTTAATTTTAGTCTCTATCCTTTAAATTGCCTAAAAGTTCTTAGAACACAGAAAAACTAAATTTGAATCCATTCGTAATAGCTTAATAATTTATGTGCCCTATTAGGGTCTTTTAATGGCATGTTTTGAACCAATCATAATTTGCTGCAAAGATAAATCAGAAAAAGAAAACAAATTTTTGAATAGCATGTTACAATGTCCTGGGCAAAAGTAATTATCAAGTAGGAATAATTATACATGCAACAGAATGAGAAATTAAATCCTCTGCTATATATATTTAAGTATTTTGTCAGACGCGAGGAATGTTCTATCAATAGCACTCATCTCCAGGGGCACCTGAGTGGCTCAGTCGGTTGAGCGTCTGCCTTTGGCTCAGGTTGTGATCCTGGGGTCCTGGGATCGAGCTCTGCGTGGGGTTCCCCGCTCCGTTGGGGGTCTGCTTTTCCTTCTCCCTCTGCCTCCCGCCCAGCTCGTGCTCACTCTCTCCATCTCAAATAAATAAATAAAATCTTAAAAAAGAATAACATTCATCTCCCCACAAATTCAATTCTATTTTAAACAAGAAAACAGTTCTTTCTCTCCAGATTTTTATGTTTATCAGTGCAAAGTGAAACAAAGCAATCTCAGTAGAAGTGGCTTATTACAAATTTATTTTAGAAAGGTTTCTTCTTCAAAATGGACTAAAAGATGTCCACGTTATGAGAACGATCAACCTCAGTGACTTCCTCTGCGTCCACCGTGGCCTCTGTGTGGCTTTCTGGGGGCTCGGCAAGAGAGGCCAGTGCCTCATTCGTGTCACTTGCAAAGTTTCTCATGATGCGTCACCATCTTCTTGAACATTTAGATTTTTAATAGCTTGTTTCATCTTTTTTCCCCAACATTTGTGTTCTCTTCCTAGCAGCCTTTTTATGTTCATACTGCTTTTGATTTTCAACGTAGAAAATGTCCTTCGCTTATTCCTCGCTGACGCTGGGAGTGCTTTTCAGGAGATCCAGGAAAACTCCACCTGGTGTTTTTCTTTGACTAGCATTCATTATGAAAAGGCCAGCCTTTTGTTCAACTTTGGCAGTTTTCATCAGAAGTTCAGTTACCTTTTTGTTCCCAATTATCCTCACTACTTGTGCTACCAGATCTTTCTCTGGAAAGATCTGCAATCTGAAAGAAATTTCCCACAAACTGAAAGAAATTTCATCAGCCCGTTTCTCCTGTGACTCGTCCTCTGTGATCTGATACCGGCCTTTAGAGTTCATTCCTAGTCTGTCCCCTCGCCTGTCTTTAGCGGGTCAGTTCTGTGTGAGACCACCTCGCCCATTTTCCTTTGATCCCATCTTTTTGGCCACCGTGCATATCGTCATCTAGGTCTTTGTCTAATCTTTTTGTGTGTTCTTGAGATTTCCTCCTAAGTTTCTTAGCAAGCAAATCATTGCAGGTCTCCCGTTGTCTGCTTCTGTCAATAGCACCCTCCATTCCCAAGACACCAAGTTCAGCGGCCAGTGCGTCTTGACTCCGTTCTTGGAGCCCAGCGCCCCCTATGTCGTTAACCTCCAGGAACAGGTGGTCCCTGGCTGCTCTGGCTTGGAAGGAGGGTTCAACGCTCCTGTCGCATGCATTTCCAAAGATAGCTATTATCATCTCTATCAGAAAAACTCTCTTCGCTTGAATCCACACTTTTTAACAGTCTGATCATGTGATACTGGTGTTGCCGTACCCTGGAAGGGCCTCACGTCGCTGTCCCCACCTAGTGTCTTCAGTCCCTGCAGCTGCCTGTCCCGGCGTGTAGCTGTCATGTCAGAATCCAGGTCGGAAAGCTCCCGCGCCATCTTCCCACAGCCTAGATTGTTTTCTTAACTTCCTTTCTGGATAGTTGTTGTTTGTATATAGAAATGTGATGAATTTTTATGTCAATTTTTAATTTTGCAACTTTACTGAATTCATTTATTCTAACAGCTGTTGTTGAGCCTTCAGAGTTTTCTGTATTTGGGATCATGGTCCTCTGCAAACAGAGGTAATTTTGTCTCTTCCTCTCCAATTTGGATGACTTTTATTTCTTTTTCTTGTCTAATTGTTCTGGCTACAACCTCCGGTACTATGTTGAACAGAAGGAGCAGGAGTTAGCGTCCTTGCCTTGTGCTGGATCTTAGAGGAAAAGCTTTCCGTTTTGCCCATTGATTATGGCATTAGCTGTGGACTTTTTTCATGCTGGCCTTCATTGGGTTGATGTAAGTACCTATTTTGTTGAGAGTTTTTCTCACGAATGGATATAGAACTTTGTCAAATGTTCTTCTGCATCAACTGAGATGATCGTGTAGTTTCTATCCTTCATTTTGCTAACGTACGGTCCCACATGGAATGGTTTGCGTGTGTCAAGCTGTCTTTGCATCTTTGGGGTAAATCCCGCTGAGTCATGGCGTATGATCCTTTTAATGTGCTATTAAATTTTGCTAGTATCTTATTGAGGGTTTTTGCATCTGTGTTCATCAAGGATATCAGCCTGTAGTTCTCTTTTCTTGTGCTGTCTTTATCTGGCTTTGGTATCAGGGTAATACTGACCTCATAATACGAGTTTGGAAGTGTTCCCTCTTTTTCTATTATTTTGGGAGAATTTAAGAAGAATTGGTATTAATTCTTCTTTGAATGTTTGACAGAATTCACCCAGGAAGCCATCTGGTCCTAAGCTTTTCTTTGTTGGGAGGGTTTTGATTACTAATACAATCTCTTAATTTGTTATTGGTTTGTTCAGGCTTTCTATTTGTTCTTGATTCAGTGTTGGTAGGTTGTATGTTTCTAAGAATTTATCTCCTTCTTCTAGGTTATCCAATTTGTTGGCATTTAATTGTTCATAATATTCTCTTATGATCCTTTTTATTTCTGAAGCATCTGTTGTAATGTCTCCTCTTTCATTTCTGATTTTAAAAATTTGAGTCTCTTTGCTCTCTTTTTTTAAAAAAGATTTTACTTTTAAGCAATCTCTACACCCAACGTGGGACTTGAACCCATGACCCCAAGATCAAGAGTCACATTGCTCCACTGACTAAGCCAGTCAGGCACCCTGAGTCTGCTCTTTTTTTCCCTTAGTCTAGCTAAGGGTTTCTTGATTTTGTTTATCTTTTCAAAAAACCAACTTGTAGGGTTTTTTTTTTCCTATTGTTTTTCTATTTGATTTATTTCTGCCCTAATCTTTATTATTTCCTTCCTTTTGCTAGCTTTATGCTTAGTTTGTTCTTTTTCTAGTTCTTTGAGGTATAAAGTTAGGTTGTTTATTTGAGATCTTTCCTCTTTTTTAATGTCGGTATTTATCACTATAAACTTCCCTCTTAGTACTGCTTTTACTGCATCCTTTAGGTTTTGGTGTGTTGTATTTTCATTTTTGTCTGTCTCAAGATATTTTAAAAATTCCTTTTAATTTTCTCTTTGACCCAATAGTCATTCAAGAATGTATTGTTTCCACATATTTGAATTTTCTCATTTTTTACACTTACTGATTTCTAGTTTTATTTTATTTGGATGGGGAAGACACTTGGAATAATTTTGATCTTCTTAAATTTATTAAAACTCGTGTTATGACTTAACATTGATTTATCCTATTTCTGTTGAGAAGAAAGTTCTGTATATATCTCTTTAGGTCCACTTGGTCTGTAGTATTTTTCAAGTCAGCTGTTGTTGACTTTTCTGTCTTGACAGTCTACCCACTATTGAAAGGCTAGTGAGTTTTCATGTTGATCTCATAAACCTGTTCTTTACTAAATTCTCATTTTTTAGTAATTACTTTTCTGTGGATTTTTTGAGGGGGCTCATGATAGTCAATTACACCATTTGCGGTACAAGATAAAAGTTTTACTTCTTCCTTTCAAATTCTCAGGACTCTAATTGCTTTCTTTTGTCTAATTGAATCGGTGTATATTTCCAATACAATGATAAATAGTATGGTGATATAGCACCCTTGTCTGTTTTGTTTCCTGACATTAATGGGAAAGCTTTTAGAGGTTTCTTATTAGGTAAAATGTTGGTTTGGGGAGAAAAAAGTAATATAGCTATTTAACATATCTATATTAATTGGTTACTTGATCATCTATTATTAATAAAACATATTTATATTTAAATATATTTATTTATAAATAATATGTTTATATAAAACATAGGAAAGTACATTTTAGATACTATATAGATGCATATATAGACAGTGTACTTTATATATTATATATATATATATATATATATAGTATACATATAGTCATTAAGAAAGCACCCATTGATTACTATTTTATTGGATTTCCAAAAATATAAACGGGTATTAAATTTTGCAAATATTGCTATTCTGCGAATATTGAACCAACCTTGAATTCATAGAATAAATCTCATCTAGGCATGATGTATTATTTTTTAAATACAATATTGGATTCTGTTTGCTTGTATTTTAAGATTTTTAATTGACATTATAAGTGAGATTGGTCTGTAATTTTATTTTTGGATGCAATCTTTGGCATATTTTAAAATCCGTGTTATACCTGCTTTTCAAAAATAATTTTGAAATTTTCCTTTGGTTATACTCGGGAATAATTTAACTAGTATTGGAATCATTCAATCTTTAAAGATTTAGTAGAATTCTCTGTAAGACTACCTGAGTGTAGTGCCTTCTTCCTTTCTCTCACTTAAAAATGTTTTTTTTGAAGTATAGTATACAGACTGAAATCTTCATGAATCATGGGCATATAACTCAATGAATCTTCTCAAGTAAATTTGCTTAATCAGCATTGTCAAGAAACAGACACCCCATGAGCCTCCCTCAGATGTCCTTCCATTCCCTAGTTTCCCACTCCGACCCGAGCCTGGGTCCATCTTGTCCTGCTGCTCACTATGGTAACGTGAGGGGTATCTTTTTCCCCTGTGGTAACTGATTTGCTTCAATTTTTTTTGTCTCCACCAGGGTCAGTTTTAATAAATAGCATTCTTCTGGACAACTCTTTCATCTAGGCTTTCAAACTGATTTACATAGAATTATACAAATGGCTCTCTTACGATTTGAAAGTTTTTTCCTGTTATCTTCCCTAATCTTTAAAAACTACAGGCACTGGATAGATCTTTCTAGATGTTTCATCAAGGTGTGTGCAACAGAAAATTATGAATCCGTCTTTCTCTGTGTGTGGTAGTGTTATTAAACATACATTTTTCTGTCTGTCTAGCTAGTTATCTAGGCATCTAACTAGTATCTTGCTATCTAGGGATCTCTGTGTATTTCACGTGGTTGAGAAAAATGGAAGGGCAGCTACAAAGCTTTTGCATTCCTGATAAAAGAGAGAATTGGCTGGGCTGTCTTTCCGTCTCCTCTCTGCCTTGGGCTAAGATGTGATACCATCTCGCCACCCAGAGAAAGAAGCCAAGAGAACTGTTGGAGGCCCCGGCCCTGCTATGATGATCTGTTTAAGTAACACCAGGAACTGCTTTCAGGGTTCTTCAGGATTCCTGTGAAGTGAGTTAGAAGCCTCTGTTTGTCTATGCCACTCCAAGTCAAGGTTCTGTCACGGGCAGCTGAACACATTCCTAACTGATAGAATACATTAGACAAAACCAGCAAACTTGAGTTGTTCATAGTATATGCGTGTTTAAACACAGGGAAATTACCACAGAGACACCAAATCCCCTAACTCTAAAATAGGAACCCGGGTAGCAATTACTCAAATTCAGTGCTTACTGCAATGGCCTTTTTCGTGTGGCCGTTCTTAAAAAGCGTAATTTTCATAAATTATTCACCGTGTTTCAAATATCACTTTTCGAAATTTTGGACAACGGGGTCCAGGTCGGGTGCATCTTGTCCAGATGATAGACTACGTCCCCAAAGAGTTTCAAAGAGATTAAAAGAGATAATTCACCAGAAGGGCCTAGGACAGCCCCTCTCCCATGTTAAAGTACCCCGTAAATATTAAGTATAGTGTTTTAATAATCAATGTTAATAAAAAATATTGATGTTACCTACTCACATGGATGGCCAGCTCCTTCTCATCTTTTGTATTCCCACAAGAAAAGTCACCTCCCCTGAGAAGCCCTCTCTGGCTATTCATCTAAAGTGGAATCCCTCCCCAAATATCTCCCATTCCCCATTGCACCATTCTTTTTATTAGCTCAGAGAGCTTGTCGCCATCTGTAATTCTTTTGATTATTTATTTGGTAAATGTGTGTGTCCCCTAATAGAATGTAAACTGCACGAGAGCAAAACCTCAGTGGCTGGTAGAGATTCTGTACTCTGCACATGTTGCATACCGAGATGACCAGTCCTGTCCAAGACACCATGAAAATAGAAGGCCATTGGACATAGGTTTTGCAGAGGTGGTCATTCTTGGGGGTATGATTTTGCCCACATTTAAATAAAAATGAAGGTAGATAAAGATTCCGCTCAACTCTAGACCCTCCTCATACTAGGCTTTATTGGGGAGCTTAGTGGTTTATTATTTTTTTTATTTATTCTCTAAAAGGTCAATACATAATTCTATATAGTCTAGACACCTTTAGAAAGTGTGGCACAAATTGCTACCTTTAGAAAAATGTTTTGCGTTCAAATAGAGATGTGAAATCAGCTGAAATTTTAAAAACCAATGGCTACTTGTAATCAAAGATTTAGATGAAATCTCATAGTTTTTGACTTTCTAAAGATCCTAGAATCTAGATTTTAAAATAGCCCTATAAAAGTTATGTTCGGGACCGGGTCAGAGGGAAAATGGAAATGTTGTCAATAGAAGGAATAAATCCTAAGGAGCAGAAGGAACCCCTCAAACGCATTTGAGTGACTCGAGGGGAGCCCAAGGCAACCCTCTGGACTCGTGGGAAGGCAGGAGTCTGTCCAAAGCCACTGTCCGAGGGAAGAGGACCCCCTCCCTGCTGCGCCACCGACCCCACCTACCCCACCATCACGACTGGCTCTGGAATCCAGAGGAGCCCTGCAGGATTTCCCCTTGGGGTCACAGGTCAGGGACTCCTGACAACAGGCATCCTGGAAGGAACAACAGGAGACCTTTTCCTTTTTTCTGTGTCTTCCAGAAGGACAGTATGGTGTGGTAATCTAGCAGTGGGCTTTGGCTGAGTTTGAAGGCCATTTTCCCCATTTACCAGCCTTGTCTCTTACAAGTAGGCCTGGGTGGATTCATTGGTAAAACGGTGGTGATGGCCGGTACGTAACAGGTGCTGGGTAACTGTGACTTTTATAACCCTCCTTCTGGAGGTTATTGTGAAGTCTGCCCATGTTGACCAGCAAGGGGGTAGGGTTCTGGGATACCGTTTTCTTGGTGTAACTGCTCTAGGGCCTAATTTTGATGGATCTGTGGCTAGTGCTGTGGTAATCACCCGTGGATTCTTCAGAGAAGGTTCCAGAATTTCTATGTAGGGGGGCAAACAGGCAGCCATCTTGGAAGCGCTGGCCATCTGGTGGGCTAGTCTTGATAGCCGGTACCCAGGTTTTAGTTAGCTGTTTATCTGGAGTACTTTGGAGGATGATGGGGATTGGTGGGCTGGTCTTTTGGCTCTGTTTGCATGATAAACACTACGTATCTCGATGTTAATTTGGGGGTGCTTTGGGGGGTTCTGCAACGAAATCTACAGAGCACGCGCACAATTTTTATGTGGACTGAATATTACATGGGAAGCTTTCGAAGGGTTTATGGAGATGGGTATTTGCTACTTTTTCTGCCCTCCTTGGGGCTTATTTTGCTCACCTCTGGGGACTACGTGAGAGGATTGATTTGGCTGGGATTAATTTTATCTGGAAACCAGAACCATAAGTGGATTCAGGGTCTGATGTTTCATTTGGCCACTTTCGGAGGGTACCCTGGCTGATGCTGAAGACAAGCTGGTCTCTCGAGATTCTCCCGCCTCTCCAGGAAGCCACAGCAGGGGTGACCACAGGCTTAAGGTATGACCCCGGGGATGAAGGTTAGGGAGCCCAAGTGGACCTCAGACCCAAGCCGCAGTTCATTACAGCTTTACTGAGTCTCATGTGGGGCCTGTGAATGCTGACCACCCACCCCCCAGGCCCCCCCTAGTGAGCTTATAGTGCATTTCATTGAGACTCCCCATTTTCCCCTTTATATGTATTTTTTCAAGTAAACCATGTGTTTGTGAATTTTACATTTTTAAGACGGTTTATTAGTTCTTATGAGCACTTTGTTAGGGAAATCAACCCTTTGTCACCGATTTTTACCCAGTCTCCACCCCATTCATATTTTTTTATATAATCCTAATTTTATATAGCCCACCCCACCCCATGGCTTGTGCAGGTTAGAGCATATAGAAGAGGCCTTCTATAAATTTTAAAGTACTTTTCTGTATTTAAACATGTGATTGATCCACATAAAATTCCTTTGTGTAGGGGGTGAGGTAGGGATCCAGTTTGTTCCCAAATGTTTAGCCATTTGTTTCAAAACCATTTCTATTTGATAGCTCTTGTCTGTCTCTCCCCAGCTTTGAGGGACACTAGACAAACTTCTGAGATCCTTACTGAAGTGTACAATGTGATGATTTGATAAAGGCCTACACTGTACACCATTTCTTGAGTAACCCCACTCCCCCTTTTGAAACACTGCATTCCTGAATTTCCCCCCACATGTGGGAGTCCATATCCTAAAGCTGGACAGAGAGCCCCAAACTTATTTTGGGGGGAGATTCTAGCTAAAACAGGCACCATATGATGATATATTTAAGGGAAGTTGGTGGAATGGATAGGGTGGCTATGATCAATTCAGAGGTCTTTACACGGGCTAATGGTTTTCTATGGGCTTGGGCAAAGGACAGGGGTAGACTTTTTGGAGTACCTGCAAATTGTTTTCAGAAACCCAAATTATGAGGACTTGTCACGTCAACATGGGGCTTCCCAGATTTGCCGTAGTCAAAACCAGGAACAATGGGTATTTGCTTGAAGCCGCAAGTAAGTCACAGGACTCACATCCTTTGCTCACATTTAATTTTTATTTTGATTTTTTTTTTAATGCTGCACAAGACAATATTTATTTCATTTATTTCATTTATTTCTTTTATTTATTTCTTTTATTTCATTATTTCTGTTTGCTGCTGTTATTTTATTTACTGAAAGAGAGAGGGAACTTTTGTGGCCTTTTTCTTTTTCTCTGTAGGCCGCCTTAAGCTTTCTAAATTTGGAATATTTAAGCAAGCTGAAGGGAAAGGGGTTTCTCAAAATCACTTGGGAGAAGGAAAGGCTGCCTTGTCCATCATGCCCTATGGTGGGAGATCAACTGCGTGTACAATTACGTTTCACTCTTAATTGTGCTTAAGGCTTTAATTAAATTTGGGTGTTCCCTTCTTAGAGCAGCTCGTACTGACGAAGGTGCATGCGCTGAATGATGTCACGGCAGTCGTTGAACACACGGCGAATGTTCTCGGTGTCCACAGCGCAAGTGAAGTGGGGGTAGCAGTAGTGGCGGCCGTCCCCACTAGCAGTGCTGATTCTCTGCGGCACGAGCACAAGAGACCAGAGTCAACGCCGCCTCCCTACCGTCATCAACGGGGCGTCCACCAAGCACCCGTCCACCCGCTACGGACGTCACGTTAAAGCTACAATGCTCGCTGGCTACCCGTGAAATACAATGGAAGAACTGGAGAGTGTAATCCCCACACGCTCAGGTAACCCCCCCCCCCCAAGAAGCAGCACCAGCCAAGAGAGAACTAAGGACAGTCTCTACTCACCAGAAATTCGTCGCGGATGAAGTACTTGGCCCGGGTCACGCGGGGGTCCTCTCCGGGCTCTGGGGTAGCTACGAAGAACAGAAATAGTTCTGGTGAGGTCACGCAAAGGTAAGAGCAGAGCCGGAGCGCCGGCGTCGCGGCAGCCCCTCGGAGCAGACGGCAGTTTCTCCTGCCTCGCGGGCGTGAAGGGACATTCCCATTCTTAGAGGTGGTTCATTGAGGTGACTGTAAAACTCCACCCCCATGAGACGTCCCCAGAAATGGAACGGGCAGCACACTGCTGAGGGCACAGGACCAACGAGCGGACCGCGCCCCGGCACAAGGCCGCACGTACCATCCTCAGGAGTAGTGTAGCGAGCAAACTCTGGAAAGTAGTCCTCAATCTTCGATTTTCCAGCGAGGACTTTCTCGGCGAGCAGGTCTTGCTTGTTGAGGAACAGGATCACGGAGATGGTGCGCAGCCATCTGACGGAGAGGGACGCGGGTTCAGCGTCGGGGAAGGCGCGCACGCGGTCCGCGAGGGGTCTGGCACGCTGGCACGGGACCGGCTTTAAGAGCGGCGCCGACACAGGGCCTGGGGCTCCGTCGCCGGCCCCCCGGGGGAGAGGCTGGGAGGGAGCAGGGGGCTGAGCTCCACAAACCTGTTGTTCCAGATGCTCTTGAACAGGTTCAGAGCCTCCTGCAGGCGGTTGGTCTGGTTGTCCTCCCGGATGACCATGTTGTAGCTGCTGCTGGCCACCACGAAGATAATGGCGGTCACATCTTCAGCACGAGAAAGCAAAGGCAATGCATGTTAGAGGGGAACGTGATCCTTAACGCTTCAAAGCAAAACGCCCTTACAGAGCGGAGCAGTCTATGGCTTCCATACCGTTGAAGCATTGGATCCATTTGCGGCGTTCGTCGCGCTGGCCACCCACGTCAAACATGCTGCGGGAGACAGAGGACAGCCGGTCACTCCACCACTCTGCTGGTGGGGGCCGAGGGAAACCAGTCTCTCTCTCAAAAAGGGAGCCATTCACTTACTGGAAGTTGACTTTGTCCACCTGGAACTTGGTCTCAAAGATTCCAGAAGTCAGGACGCGGCAGCGAAGCAGATCCTAAAACAAAAGCTGGGTCAGTGGATCTCCCCAAAAGCAGCCGGAATATTCGTAAATGCCAACTGGGAGCACAAGTCTTGACTAGCTGGGAAAGAGGGCTGCGAGTCCTCGGACGGTGAGAACGTTCACATACCTGATCGCTGGGCACATAGTCAGCCTGCTTGATGACATCGATCTTGTCCAGGAAGCTGGGAGAAGAAAAACACGCAGGGGTGTTCCAAGAGCTCCTGAGCTCGTGCTGATTTGCCCCTAATTCCTGTCGCACTATGAAGTTGAGCTTGACGGACACGGTGGTGTCGGAGTTCTATGGCAGTCCGTCAGCGGGAGTTTTGCCTGGGTTGGTTACGTTTATGACTCAAAGCCTATGCCTTGGGAAGGTGAGTGCGAGCAGCATTTAAGAGAAGTGCACTTGGCGGACCAGCAGATCTAGGAACCCGGAAGTAGGACTGGACTCTCAGGGCCCTGGCCGACAGGTGCAGCACAGGACTAAAGGGGGGGCTCTGGACTTGCAACCAGCAGAGGCCCCCAAACCAGGCCTATCTGATCTTGTGCCATTTCAAAATGATTAAAAATTTTAAATTTTCAAGTTGTTTGCCTTTGACTAAAATAGCAAGTAATTTGAAAACTGTCTACTTACGACCCATTCCATTTTCTTTTCTTTTCTTTTTTTTTAAGTAAAATGGCACACTTAAAAGCAGCAAGGATTTTCCCCTCCAGGGACTCGTGAAAATGAGATTGTTTGAATTACTCAGAATGGGTATCCCTTCCTCCTACTTTTTAAGAATCTCACTTATTAAAAGAGAACAAAAGAGGTTGACACAAAGGGGCCCTTTCTGGCCTAACCACACCGAACAGGAAACAAACACAAAGTTCCCTTCCGTTCTGTTTGGTCCATGAAATAGAACCCTCCAGATAGCAGACTGAGTTTTTAAAAAATCCCACAGCCATCCAGGTTATGGATCCTTCTAGGGCCGGGATCCCGCACAAAAGAGGGGCTCGGGGCCTGAGACGCAATCGCCCACCATAAGGACATTTTACATCAAGAGCGGGCCGCGACGTTCCCAAATAACGAGGACCTCACTGGTGTGGCTGGCCTAGACACACCATTAGGAAAAAGAACTTTGGAAAGATTGGGGTCATTTAATTGATATGGAAAAATGAATGTTAAAACGGGAGGCGGGGTAGTTTTTCTCAAGCGGGAGGGGGGGGCTTTGGAATTGTTCTAAAACTGAAAAGAAAATCACAAAGGGAGAAAAGTCTACTTTGAAGAAATTCTGCCAGTTTCCCCCCCACCTTCCTTTTTACCAGTTGAGAGTTAGTCTGGCTTAGAGGATATACTAACTTGCCCAATCAGTCCTACATTACAGCACCAGTCCAGAAATAGCTCCCTAGCCGCCCTGGCCTCCAGCATGTTGCCACGGCAACAGAACCACAGTTCTATAAATAGATCATCAGCACCAAATCTTGTGAGAGAGACATCTGGAGCGGCGCCAGCCAAACCCCAGCTCAACAAATAAAAATAGGCAGCTTAAGAAATGGGCAAGATACCAGTATGGCAACTTTAACATAAAGGCAGTTAAACCAGAAACACACTGGTCAGCGTGTCGGGCGGGGCTGTTCTAATCATCCCGCCGACGAAGACGTTTTAAAAGTTGTAAGCTATGTTTTTTTTCCCCCCTCCAAGTTTCCTTAAAACTTTCCATAAACTGTGCAAATGTTGCCATTTTCAGATAAAGTTGCAGGAACAACTTAATGTTGCTGTAAGAGAAAACTTTTTAAATGGTGTGAAATAAAAAAAAATTAAACAAAACCCAGAAACCCGGCTGAATGACTGTTCATGAAATTGTTAGGCTCTCCGCCCCCCGCCCCCAGCACTCAAAACGGGGAGGGTCAAACCTTCCGAATCTTGTACCTGTACTTCTGACTTGGAGCCAGAATACCAAACGCAAACAATTCCAGGATTTCCATTTGTTTTGAGTTACTATAATTAGCACTTCCAGCTTTTAGTTCAAACTTTTGAGAAAATCAGGGACTTTGTTGAAGAAGTGGTAGGGGGTTGGGGTCACAGGGACTGGCTAAGACGGACTGTTTTTCTCTGCTTGAGAACATACGCAGATGGGTGGGTATGGTCCCCGCGACACAGCTCTGTGTGTGGCCGCTGGACACCATCTGCCGTGGGCTCCCCGTGGGGGGCGGGGCCGGGGCGCGAGACACTGATAGGTTTCACAGACCCTACCAAACGCTTCTGTGATTTGCAGATAACAGATTCCAGGGAACTTGCTGTTGGCTGTTACCTCTTCCTCCCTATTGATTCCACTGGTGGTCACAATGAACCCCTCAGGCTTGGGGCTCCTGCGCAAGGCAACTGCGGCTTTCTGTGAGCCAGCCTGGAACCCTGGGCCTCACGGCTTGATATTTTTTTTTTTTTTAAAGATTTTATTTATTTATTTGAGAGAGATAGAGACAGCCAGCGAGAGAGGGAACACAAGCAGGGGGAGTGGGAGAGGAAGAAGCAGGCTCACAGCGGAGGAGCCTGATGTGGGGCTCGATCCCGTAACGCTGGGATCACGCCCTGAGCCGAAGGCAGGCGCTTAACTGCTGTGCCACCCAGGCGCCCCGACTTGATATTTTCTATAGCAAAGTCGCTTCTAAGCTTCCGCGACCTATAGAAGAAAGGCTGGAGCCTCGCAAGTATCTATCACCCCCGCCCAAGTCACAAGACACCCCAACTTCAGAATATTTTCACCGAAAATATTAGCATGTTTGTGGATAGCAACAAACTGTCTTCCAAACATCTCCTTATGGCTCTGAGCACCCTGTAATTCCTCTACCGGGGCCGGGCCAGAGAGGCGGTAAGTGCGCCGTCTACTCCCCACGAGGGCAAGCGTCCTGGAGGGAAAGCCCCGTGTGAACGAATAAGGTAGGAAATGGAACGCAACAGCATGGGTAACGCTGGGCTCTGACAAGGACCGTGTCACTCACCCGATCGCAGAAAGAGCAAGCCGATTATCAGCTACGGAGAAGGGGGCGGGGCACGGGTTTGTCCTCGCCATGTCAGTTAGGTTTTTAAAGAACAGCAATAAGATATAATATTTTTACATTATTCAAATCGTGAGAGCTGCCCAATCTTCCTAAAAGCTTGGAGGTCAATCCAGTTAATTACCTCAAGCTAATTAATTACGAACATCACTTTACTGCCAGTAATTATCATTTTGCTCTAACAGGCATTAATTGTTTATATAAAATAATGTCACTGCACTAAAAAGTGCAATTAAGGGCTTTCTAAAACAAATGAATCAGACCAGAACTTTCTAAGTGCAGGTGGGACTAACTGGCTGGCTTCTACAAGGGGTGTTGAGATGTCTGGTGTTTTCTCCATTTGTGCCTATGCCGTGTGTGGAGGGGGGAGAGAGGTTACTCACTACTGGGCGCAGTCAATCAGCTGGTACTCGTTGGAGCGCTCGTAGCAGGCACGCACTCCTTCGTCCTCCCACAGAGCCTTGGCATGCTCATAGAACTCCTGAGAGCAAACACAAGAGAGAACACACGTGAGCTCGTGCCCAGGCAGGCGCCCTGCCCCTACAACCCAGACACCACAGTTCACAGTGGGACCAGCACGGGTGAGATTCCCACTTGCGAACCCAGTTAATGACTTCGTGCTCAAAAGAACTTTCATTCAATTTGTTAAACGTAATTAAAAGCCAAAGTAATTAATTTATTGTGAATTAACTGGTCTTGGGTAGTGTTCCTCCTGTGTTTTTTTGGGGGGGGGAGGGGGACAGGACAGAGTAAACTACTGAATCACTCTGTTTCTCCGCACAATTGCTTTTACGGGAAAGATATACATTAATCTGCATTAGGAAAATATGCCAAGGAATGATTCAGTGTTGTGAAAACATGATATTTCATTTGTAAGATGTGCTGGGATGAAACTTCCCTTCCAGGAAAATTTGAATTTTACCCAAAAAATATTATGGTTGGGAATGGCTGGCAAATCTGGCCTTGTCAGTGCCTATCCCTTGGGAAGGGTCGTAACAGGGAGAAACAAAGGAGCAAATAACCCCTGTTGTTTTAAACTGCAGTAGGTTACGATTCATATTTCATTTGAACATAGAAACATTTTTAATTCTACAGGGGCAATCTTCCCTCACAAGGAAAGAGAAGGTTTTTCTTCAATGTGAATTCAGCCAGAGAAGGATTAAAAGTAGGCAGGGACACAAAGTTCAGCTATCAGCACAACTAATAAAAGGTTACTGTTCTGGTACATTTTCAATCAGCTGCCATGTTTCCTTCTATTAAGAAATATGCATTATGTATATCGCGCTGACTGCTTGAATTTTTTTCAAACAAACGCTATTAAAAAAAAAAAGAAAAATTGGCCTAGCCCTACTTATTAATACTGCTTCCCTGCTAGTAGAAGTTTGCAGCCAAGCCCATTTAAAATACACAAACACAAATTCCCAGGAAAGCCTGACAAAAGGCCACAATAACTCATTGTTCTAACTGTAGACAAGTCTTTTCCTTCTGGGCCTCATAAACTCGCGCATCTTTCCATCTTGTTTCCCGTTCCCCTCTTAGAAACCACTCTTCCCCTACAAAGGGGTCAAAACGTATACGTTTGGGCACGGGCAGTTCTGTGTCACCTAAAAATATTTCTTTATGGGACGGAGAATCTTTGTAAACAGTGTTCTGCACGCCAACAAGGACGCACGGAAGAAAATCTCCAAGTTATAATTTAGGTGAAAGTCCTTTCTTTCCCTTTTTAAAAAAAAATGAGAAAAGGCTTCATCTGCCCCAGTGCAAGGGCTGATTTTAGGGAAAAAAAACCTCATAAAGGTCAACAGCAAATTGTTGAAAATGAGAACGTCTCCCATTTCCAGGGCTGGCACTTCCTTTCTGCCTTCTCTGCTCTCTTCGGACACGTTCATTTAACTGGACGACTAGCATCTGTAGCTTCACCTACTGTTCGGTTTGCCACAAGACGTGTCCGAGGGAATAATTCAGGCTGCGCCACAACTCGTACCATTTTCCCTGAAAAACACCTACAATCTAGTCATGCAGAGATGCCAGTGCGGCGTTTCCTCGTGGGGATGGGCGAGCCAAGGCGTACGAGGGGTGATCGAATTTTGCTCACCGTCTTGAGCAAAAACCCTACTGATCATTAAAGTTTTGGTATCGAACACTAAGGACCCTCATGGAGTTCACTGTCCCCTACGAATCGGTGTCACTGAAAGGTGTTTCGCCGGAAGTGTGGCTGAAACGGGACCGGTGGATGGAGCTCATGACCTGTGCC
>NW_024424675.1:43797256-43826991 GCF_017311325.1 Ursus maritimus | reverse complement strand
GGGGGGGGGGGGGACAGAACCAAGAGCTTAGCTTACGGGAGGGAAATCGAAGTCCGGTACGTTCATCACGCTCAGAATATAGTCCACTCTGAACTGGTTCTCAGGGTTGGCCAGCTCCACGGGCGGCACCAGGTTGCTCATGGCGGCCACGATGGTCTGAAAACGAGTGAGCAAAGCAGTCAGGGGGACGGCACTGCCTGAGCGGGGGCTACGAGAAGAGAGAAAGGACCCAGACACGTACTTCGATCGCCTCTTTCAGGTTGTTTTTGATGTCCTGCACTTTGGTCGCCTTCTCACTACAGTGGGATTGAAAAGAGAGAGACATGATATTGCATCATGCGGACGAACAGGGTCTCTTTAGTCAAGACAGTCCAACTAAAAGCATAGTATTCTGTTCTTGCAAGAGCCGTGGGTTCAAATCTGTCCAGATTGGAGGTTCCTGAATAAAGGTGGTTTCGAATTGAATGTGTCCCGAAGACACGCCCGATTGGAGCCGATTAGCAAACTGGCATCGAGAGAACGATCGAGTCTACTGTACCAGAAGTCAGACCCGGTTCTTTGGGCGTTTCAGACATGGGCCCATTTTTCGAAGCTCCCACTGCACGCCAACACGTCCTAAAAGGTTTCTACTGGCCCTTATCAACACGTGAGAGAGAGAGAGAGTGTGTGTGTGTGTGTATGTGGGGGGTGGAGGGGTGTAAGGGGCTGATATGTCAATCATTGGGGAGGAGAAAAAGTTTCATGGTTCCACTTGGGGCTTACTCTGTCACTGGACTAGTATACAGAGACCAGGGAAGGCAGACGGTGATATTAGATTTTAAGGCTTTGAGGCCATTTTTATTAATTAAGTCACTGTGTCAGTCACTAAGCCAGCAGCAATGACGTTTCTAGGTGATGTGAATATACATTGATTCCTCAGCGTGAATAGGGATAAAATAAGATTCTGCCCCCAGGAGTCTTCATGATCTGGGACTTGTGTGCTGGGGGGATGGGGGGCAGGGGCCCCTATTAAGTAGAAGTCAGAGCTTTAGCTGCCTTTTAACTATGATTTGAACCTAAGTCATACAGGACATGAGGATGATCTTTATTCAGAGTCACTGGGACCACAAGGAAAGGCCACACCCTTTGACTCCTTGGGGGGGGGGGGCTGACAGAATGCTTGCTGCCCATCACCTCAATCTAAATGCAGTAAGTGTCTTTCAGCAACTGTCCTTCATTAGACACACGACCAAAGAAGATTCTAGAGTTTGCGTCTTCAGGGGATAAAAAGGACCTCTTGCTTGGGGTAAATCTTATCACACCTATTGCCTCAACCTTGCGGATTTGGGTGGGGGGAGTGGAACCCGTGTGCAGGACACACCTACTGTGTACTAGGCCCAGGGACACGCCAGCACCGTCGTGTGCAAGTAAGGCGCCGCCCCCTCACGGAGGAAACTAAGGCTGAGAGGAAAAGCACAGAGGCAGAAGGGACAGAGCTCATCTTTTTCTTGCTGCGTAGGAATTTTAAAAACAATCTAGAGATTCCTAATTGTTGAAGCTTTCACTTGGTTGCTTTTCACCAAGAGTCCTGGAATGGAGGTAGAGGAGTAGAGGAAACACAAAGAAGGGGGGTGTCAATAGCACCCACGGGCCAGCAGAACGGTTAGTTGTAGGGCAGGGCGCCGGGGAGAAATCGGGGTGCAGGGGTCATGTGCTCGCCTGCCAACAGCCCTGCCCCCCACAGATCCTGGTCCTGAGTTTTCCAGGCAATTGTAATAGCTAATGTTTCCTGCCCGTTTTATTCTTATCAAAAGAAAGATCTGCATATTGATTTGAGGGGTGGGCCCTGATTTTCTGATTTCATTTCATCCCTTCTCCAGGGTCAGCCCTCTTTGTGGTAAACTGGCCTCAGAGAAACTGTTTTTTATATCAGAGTGAGAAGCTAGTTTAGAAGCATTCTCATCAGTGGGGGAGGTTCAGTAGGTTTTGGGGTGTGTGTGTGGGGGGGGGGTTAAACGGTACCAGGAACCCCTCAGGGGCCACTTAAAAGTGCTGGAAGTCAGGAGAACTCGAGGGAATAGACATGACGGCAAGAGGTGTCCTGCAAACCACAAGTGAGGCATTCACGCCCTGACTGGAGGTCTGGCTCTGGCCCCCCACTTTTAATGCAACCACCCTACACTGAAAAGGGACCCAGAGTCCTGACCCTTCTGTGGGACTTCTCTGCTCTGCACGTGCACCACAAAAGCTCGTTTCTGAAATTAGGAACCATGTCCAGACTCGCTGCTATAGTCTAAATCACTCAGACACTAGACATTTTTAAAGGATGTGCATCGGTCCCTAATTAGTTCACTCGTGGGCTCAGATTTACCTGAAACCCCACAGGACAAATCATTCCCATTCATTAAAAACAGGCTCCGTTTCCATGGTAACGAGAGCCATTAACCTTCAGTTTCAAGGTCCTACGGTAGTTAAAATTAGAGATGTCTGGGTATTCAATACCCAAATGTACGTACCGCAAGAGGAAAGAACTTCCAGAAACTAGGTTCTTTCATTCAGTTTGATATTTTGGTCTAAGGAGTAGTATGATAATTGGAAAACTTCCAGTCTTAAATACGGATATTTTGAGAACGTGTTCAGTATTCATCTACGTATGTGAATAGTTGTGGGAGTATATCAAGTATAAAACAGCTAAAATAGAAATCTAAAATCTAATTCGGGTGTGTAATACTAAAACATAAAACTCTTCCATTGAAGCAATTACTATGTAGACGGCGATATTATACTGGGGCTGGCGGGTTCAACGTCATTTTTACTATCGCTTAATGAATCTAACGTTGATTGTGAAATTCAGAGAAAATCCCTCGGATGTCTCTAAACTACTTAACAAAGCCAAATTATGTAGCTGCTACTACAATTTGGAGGGACTAAAATATTGGGGCTGGGGCGAGAAGTGCCTGTAGCACATTGCTCCCTTCCTCCCCCCCCCCCAACATGTATATAAAGCCTGTTGTCTGGGTTTGAGTTTTAAGAGCGCCTCCCCCTCCCCCCCATCAGCTGCCTAAGTAGTAGGGGGAGGCTGCGCTGTCCTGAAAGTCTCTTTCAGTCCTACACCTGATCTTTGTGCTTTTTGTGGGAAAGGACAGACAAAAGAAGAAAGACAGAAGACAGACGCAAGATACAGGGATTGCTGAGACATGCAGAGAATTTTTATTTATCACGTATGTTAATTCTTGTATTTACTTGCAGAACAGAGTCACAGAGAGAAGTGCAGGCAAGGTATTAGTAGGGTTCAAGGGTCTAGCACAGCGTCTAGCACACAACAGGTGGTTCAATAAGGGCTTGTCATATTTCTCAAATGCCAACTTTTGGTACAGCAAACTGTCACTCTTACGCAGATGCCTTTTTTTGGATTGCTATTACACTACATTTTTGCCAATTAAGGATTTCATTCCATATTTTTTTTGTGTGATTTTTTATGGTTTTTTGTAGTTTTTGTTTTGTTTTCAGTTATCTTTAGAGGTTAGGTGGTAGGGCCCCCTCCCCCTCCCCCCCACAACAGAATAGTATTCTTATTAGAAGTTCCTAAGACCAGGCAATTCCAGCATGCAAAGTGTGATAGGACATAGCCGGGAAGATGAGAAACTGTAGCCATCATCTAGGGATAATATATTCTAAAAGAAACAGATGAACAAACACGTGTAAGTTACTTTGTCCCGACCCCAGGATCCTTTGCCCCGCCCCACCCCCCCCACCCCCCCACCCCCCCGCCACAGAAGCTATTTCTTTGAGATGCCCTAGGCTAGGTCAATTGGCTCTGCGTGTTCTCATGAGAAATAGCTGCTTCGTTACTGCATGCTGAATATGCAAGCGGACTTCCAATGGTTACCTGGCATGCGTGTGCGTGTTGGTGTGTAATGGGGAGTGGGGATGTAGGAGGTGAAGAAAAACAAAATTGATAATGAATGGAGAAAAAAAAAGCGGATGCCATCGTGAAATTTCCTATCCACTAGCTAACACAATATGCCTCCAATTAAAAATATACTCGAAGATCTTAGATCAGAGGCTTTGAGATCATTCTTAACAATGACCCCCTGCAAGATGCTGAGGAACTTTTTTTTTTTCCTCTCCAAATTACGGACAGTGTAGCACCACAGATTTTGATAAGGGAAAAAGATTTTTTTCCCCCCAAGAGTCTGAAATTTTAAAATCAGACCAAGCAACTGGGTGGATGGAATTTAGTAGATAGTTTTAAAAACAAGTAGCCAATTCAAACGGACAGCTGGGGTGTGTGGGGGGCGGTGGGGAAACAGAAACCATATGGAAAAACATCAATTCTCGAAATCTTAAACTGGTCTGAAGCTGAAATCTATAACTTTTCCCCAGCTGGATTTAATTACATTTAAAGGATGGCCCCCCAAACTTATGTTTTGCGCTTTGCTTGCTCTGAAATGTTGAGACCGTTCAGGTGTCAGGTGCACACGTAAACCACGATGGCGGATGGCCCTGGAATGAGTTTTGTTTCCTCCCCGGGCTCGGCCCTCAGTTTCCCAGTATGATCTTCGTGTTTGTTTGTTTGTTAAAAAGTTTTTCTGTTTTTGAATGTGCCTACCCATCGCTGTTGCTCCTTGCAGCCTGCGGGTCCTCTTCGCCGCCCCTTTTAAAGAGAGATTGAAAGCTCACCTAATCTGCAAAGCACCGCAATTTCCCAAAAACCCCACACAGCCTCTCTCCATTCCTGAACAGACGGCCATCCTCCCCTTCAGTCCTAGCCGCCTTTCGGGCCACGCTGCAAGGTCTACGGAGACGGCAGGCAGTGGCGGGAAGAATGCCACACCTTCGCACCCTATTAGCCGAGCCCTCTGGAGACGCTCTGGTCGGGTATACAGAAGGGACGGATAATTATTTTCTAGTGCTTTCACTAAATGTACATGCATTAGGGAGATAACGCCGTGATTTATCTCACAATTCTTTGGAGAATATAGCAGCGCTTAAGGCTCCTTAATGCTCCCAGATCTCAATCTTTACCACGTTGTATCTGAACACACAAAGGCCCAGACATGGGTGATCTTTGCCCATGATTTCCTGGTACAGTATTAATTTCCTCCCTTCTTGTAGTCGGGGAAACTACCTATGAAGTGTTTTTATTTATATAGAACTGTTCCCGATAAATTGTCATCAATAAAAACTGCGTCTGCACCGTGAGGCAGCAAAAAAAAAGAAAAAAAAAGAAAGAACAAAACCCACTACCACTAACACCCCCCCCAAAAAAAAACTGGAAAAAAAACAAAACAAAACCCACCACCAACAAAAAAACCCTACTCAAAACGCAATCTTCGTAAGTGATAGGAATCCCTCCTTGGAAGTGCGAAGGGCAGGACGGCTAAGCGTTCTACGTTCTACGTGGTTTTGCAATTGATTAGCTTATTAGCTCGACCAATGTTAATGGCACTTTTTTTCCCCTTTGATACTAAAGGTAAGGAAGAGTTAGCTTTGAGTTAGGAAAATCCGCACTTGACCTCTGTATGTCTCAAGGTCAGATTAATATTACACCTTACTCTAAAAATGTAATTGGCACAGCAATCTGCGGACAGTTAAGGCAAATTGAACAGCTCAGCCCAGCCCTAACAAAGCGCACATTTACGGGAGCGAGGAGGAAAATGCCCTGGACCACGCAAAACACGCCTTAGTGGACGGATGTCACCATCATTTCAGAGGGAATTCCTAGTGAAGAAGGAAACTGCTCTTGTTGCAATACCACACTGAGGAAAAAGAAAAAAGGAGGCTCACTTGGAGGAGACAAAAATAAGATTTCTAGACTCACATGAAGAATTCCCCTGTATGTCACTTCCACGGGCTAAATTTAACATCCTGAGAGATTACCTATGGCTTCCTCTATGAGGCAGGCAAACTGGGAATGTCGCTTCCTCTTTTTAAAAAGAAAATAGAAAAGAGAAGTTCTGGTTTAAATGTCTCGTGTGCATTACAGACTGGCTTGCCAAGGGAGGAGAATCCTTTCTCTAAAAATTAAAAAATCGTGGGGCAGTCTGGAGAGTGATGAAGCCTTAAGTAAATCATTGCAAGGATGTCCCACCTTCTGCTGGATTCGAGCTAAGGTAAACAGCAGCGGTTGCACCCTTTTAAAAATGCTAGCCATGTCCAGTTTTAATCAAAATATTTATCTAGAGGGTACATGGTCAAATTATTTTTGCTCAACTAGCCTCATGAAGAAGCACTCCCCGGCAAGTTACGGGGAAAAATAATTATGCAAGATTTTTCTTTAAATTACAAATTCACATAGCTAAAAGTCGGTTTCTGGCTTTTTGTTTATCCACCACTGGCAATCTCTGGGACTAGGGCTTTATGGAAGTCTGTGTCAGGAATTAAGAATTCCAGAATTGCTTTGTGACAAGTGAGTAGTTAATTAGCCGCACGAACGTGCGTATTGATAACTCATCGAGTCACTCGTAAAATTGGTAAAATAGCCCATCCTTCCGAATCTGTGCTTAAAGCATAGAAGGCACCCTAAACTAAAGCACCCATTTGTATGCGTGACATCATCCTCAGCCCCTATTATCTGACCTAAGAAATTCTAGAATGTTCCATAAAGAGCTGCCTTCAAGTGCAGTCCTTTTACTTCTGAAAGGTAATAAAATTCATCTTTGTGCCCCCAGTGCTTGGTGCAGAGTAGGCGTCTGTAAGTGGCTTTTTACTGGTTTGTTTTTGTGGGGTTTTGGTGCATTACTGAAACTATGCGGCCTTGACTCAATGTCCCCCTTTGAAACTAAAGGGGATACAATGGAGAGGCAAGTTTTCAACTGAATCCAGGTTGAGGGAAGGGAATGGGATTGCTAATTAGCCAGTAATTGCAAACTAGTGCCTTCAGGTGTTTGCAATCTGGTGAGGTGAATGGCTGTCACCCCAGTGAAAGTGGAGGCTGGTAGATTTCGCATTTTCTGTTTCACAATGGGGGGGACATTTGGGGTCTGGGGAGAAAAGCAAATACCCTAATTATATTGAGGGCTGCCCTCTGTTTGCATTCTTCACGGCAAGCAGGACCCACATTTCTCCTCCATCCCTAGTACACACGCACTCTCTTTTAATCTTTATTCTCAATGCGGTATTGTCACCCTGTCCTACACCAAGATGCCTGCAAGGACTTTTCAAAGGCAAAAATGCCCCTTGACACGGCCACAAGTACCTAACTCCCAGTCTCCATCACTTAAATGTCTCCTTTTTCTTTCTTTAGGCAATATTATTGATTTTTAGAAAGGGAAACAGTGATTTGCCCATAATATTAATTCCAAAGGGGGGTGGTGAGGGAATGAGGAATTATTAACAGGGGCTGCTGCCTCTTTCCAACTTTGTTTTACGTGAGAACATTACTGCAACTGTTTTTCCCTAATAGTTTAAAACATCCTGCATTGGTGCATTGCGCTGACATCTGCTGGGGTGTGGGGGCAGACGGGGGGGCTTCTTTGCAGTGGTCAGGTTGCCCGCAGACAGGGTGGCCACGGCAGGTGTCAGCCATGCTGGAGACCCACTGCACCAAAATCCATGGACAGGTCTGCAGCAGACCTGTCATGGGGCCAACCAGGTGCTACTTTCCTGGGGTGGGGGGGGTATTTTTATAAGAACACCGGTGCTTTAGTATTACTATTATTATTCATTGCTGCACCAAGATTAAAAGGAGGGAGGGGGGAAATCCCCAAAGAGTTCTTCCCTGGATTTTCTAATAGGTAGGCTGAAAAAATTAAGTGGAAATTGGCTGCCCAGCCCCCCAAATCTACCTAAACTTCCTAAAGGTTAGTATACACTGTGTGAATCTTACGTGCCCTTGGCACAGAGTTGACACTTACTCTCCATTAAACCCATTAACATGCAGGATCCTCATTTGCTTCACAATGGTGCTTTTACCAGATTCTCCGGCACCTAGAAAATGAAAGTAAGTCTCAGGTTATGAAGGAGGCATCTTACACACTTCGGGCAGGGAAGAGGACTGCTGTCTTTTCCATAGAAGCAGCACGCAAAAAACAAACAACATAACAGACTTGCAATTTTCCTTGACATTTCGACGCAGAGAAAATGAAACACATGTCCCACTCTGTCTACCTGCAGTATTCACCATCACAATGATGAGAATTACAAATTACAAATGCTGTTTTCAGGATCTGTTCCCCCCCCCCCACCTTGGGTTGTTTTTAAAATTTGTAGGGTGGGGAAGCCAAGGGGCAAAGAGAAGGAATGACGCAATTTTGTCATTGGAGGTGGCGGGGGGAAGAAAATTGAAGTTAAAACTGAAACTGAATCCTTGAAACAGGAGCATTCACTGGTGAAACGCACACATCAGTGTAGACAGCCACAGAATTCACGGTTTGTCGGAGCTTTCATGGTTAAAACACCCAGGATTCACGAACAATACCCACACACCGCAGTCTCCTTCAGCGCCCAGACTGACGCAGCATTTCCCTCCCGCAAATTCTCACAATGCAGCTGCTTTGCGGGCAGCTTTCTCTCCCCTTGGGCTACTCAAAACTCAACCCTAACCCGCAAGGTTACATGTGTCCTCCTTTCCCGCAAAGGGTATTTTCCTAAAGAGAAATTCTCTCTGGATACAACCACCATGTTGCAGGGGGTGGGAGGCGGGGGGGGGGGGGAACCCATCAATGGTCTGTCATCTTCTCGAAAAACACATTTTAATATCAAACGTAGTGCTTGAGAACAACCATAACCACATGCAGCAACAACTGTAACAAGTATTCAAAGGACACGACTTTAATCTTGAGGAAAATATTCCTGGGAGCTACTGAATTTTCAGATTCCTCAAGCCCTTCTCAAAGTAAGAAGGAACACATGCCTCCATTTTAAATCACCTTTCTTTGTAAACATATATTTTATGAAAAAAGCACATTTCCACCCAGCTAGAAGGAGGATTGCTATTTTTTCATTTTCTTTTTTGCAAATGTACACTCACTTCAACAAATACTCTTTGTGTGAAAAATTTTTTGCCCTCCTCCCACACAAACCTGTTTGGTTTTTTTCTTTACCCTTTTCCCTTTTTTTTCCTTCACTTTTAATTTTATTAATTGCTTTTGTTTTACTGCCCAGAGAGCAAAGCATTCCTCCTTCTCTTGCCTTTTCACAAGGCTGTAATCAATATCTGTAAAAGTTAAAATTAGTTTCCACAGAAACATTGATTTCAAAGCAAACACTGTATCTTAATGAGCCCAACTCTAATAAGTTAAAATATTAAAGGCACTATTAAGAGATTCCATGCAGAGAATACATGACATTAATCAGAATCTCCAAATTCTTTTGTCAGAAGTGTTAACATGTGTAACACCTCTCTCTTACACAAACAGATCTGTGCCTCAGTTTCCACATTTATGAAATTAGAGAACTGGGCTGAAAAATTACTGCGACATCTTTTGTGGCACTGTCATTTACTCAACTTTGTCATTAAATTAAGATGCACTTAAAAACAGGATTTGGGGTATCATTAGGTTTCCTCTTGGGGGGGGCATTATTTGGCGAGAAACACCATTTAAAAATGCAAAATGTGTGGCATTGAGCTGGGCTGCAGACCCCCCATGCCAGAGGCTGTCAATAAATAATGATAAAATGTAGCCATATAGACTGGGACACCTGGGGAAAATAAGCCCACAGATATGCAAGGTGTGTTCAGAGTAACAGTCTCAAATTAAGTAGAGACTTTGTTATCACTGAGCAAAGGTGTTAGAAATTTAAGGCACCCTTAGTATCACATTTGTTTCAAATTAGTATTCAGGTAGCAAGATGGTATTCCTAGGAAAGATTCTAGACTTTTCCAGGCTTATACTTTGAAATCAAGTTACATACATATTAATAATTCACATAGCATTAATTCTACCTTTAGAAGTTTTAGGCAAGACTTCGACATATGTATCATTTAATTATTGAAATAGCAAATGCATAAACACCAGGTTTATTTCCACTTAATAATTTTCTGCTTTATATAAATCTGGACCCAGGAGAACAAAGAGGTGACCCATCCAAAAAAAGCAAACCAAACACCACCACAAAGAAAATTCAGCCTTTTACATTTTTATTCTTTATACTCAAGCTGTTTTGTTGAAATGTGACCATGAACTAGGTTTTAACCTAGCGAATTCACAAATTAACTCAGATAGCCAAATTACTGAGGAAGTGGAAAACTTCCATACTAATTAATGCTTGTGTAATTCTTCTGGTCATTTCAACAATTTCTTTTATGCTTATGTTTTATTTTGTCCCTCCCCCCTTAAGAAAAAAGGAGGAAAGGCCATCTCCTTATAGTTAACAATCCCCCCTCCCTGCCTTTTTTTTTTTTTCTGGCCAAAGAGGAAAAACCGCAATCAAGAGAAAACCCAAAACCAAACAACCAAATGTCACTTGACAAACAACTAATTAACGTCTTTTCATCTCCTTCCACCTGGAAAAAAAGTCTTCTTAAAGCGCTCTCAATGCCCCCTCCCACGTTGAAAAGGACAAAAAAAAAAAAAAAAAGAAAAGAAAAAAGAAAACCAACAACAACAACAAAAAAAAACCACGCCATTTCCAGACCAAGAAGCCATTTACAGACAAATGTCATTTTCCAGTTTTGATTTGTGAATGTCTTTTTTTTTTCTTTCACAAAGCACTCTCAATGTGGCCGACTAACAGGAAAATGTGTGTGTGTGTGTGTGTGTGTGTGTTAATGATTTGGTGGTGGGGGTGGGGGTGCTACAATTAATTCTCTTTGCTTTTCAAAAAGCCTGCATGTCTGGAAGGGGATAAAAAGGTCATACTGTAAAAATGACGTGTCATTTGGCTTCACTGGGCACTTAGCGTACTAACTCTTTTTTTTTTAATTTTTTTGGTCTTATTTTATTTGATTCTCCTTGTCTTCCTTCCACGGCCCGACCCGGCCCGGGACACGTCTGCTCGGCGCACACACAGTGTGTCCTGCCCGAAACGCACCGAGTCGCGCCCAGCGGCGGCCGCGCTCCCTCCTCTCCGCCCCCCCCCCTCCGGCGCCACGACTCGCCCGCGCCCCCTCCCCCTCACTGCACCACCTTTACCACTCCGATCCCTTCCGAGGGGCTGATGTCACCCGCCCCCCCCACTCCCCTCGGCCACTTCCCTCGCCAAAGCCTCCCCTTGGCGAGGTCCCCTCCGCCACAACGGCGCCCCCCCCCGCGTCACCCCCTCCTCTCTGGCCCCTCTTTCGTCGCCCTCTCCCAACAAATCACACACCCCACGGAGGCGGGTCCCCCTCCCTCTGCCCGCCACCCCATTTCCTGTCCCCGAAACCCTCTTTTTGTCGCAGTCTTCCGAGCCCTGTGGGGCTCCCCCTCCCCCTCCCCAACATGCACCCAAACCCTTGGCGTCGTGTAGGCCTCGCGGAAAACAGAGAAAAAAGAGCAAGGGGGAGGGCGAGAAAGAGAGAGAGAGAGACAGAGCGGGCGGGCCAGGGGAGGGGGCCCCGCGCCCGCGCCGCCACGGCCCCCGCCCCATTTTGAGCCCCCGCCCGGCCGAATCTGCGCCCCGGGGTCCCCCTTCCGGCCTCGCCCCCCAGAGACAGAGCCCGCGAGCGGGCGACGAGCTCGGGAGCGCGCGCCCGGGGCGGGGGGCGGGCTCGGCGCGCGCGGCCTGCGGGGCGCCCCGAGGGGCCCCCGAGCCGGGCCGGGGCCCGAGCCCCCCGCCCCGCCCTTACCCAGCAGCAGCAGGCGGTGCGTGGCCCGGTAGACCTGCTTGTCCTTCTGCAGCTGCTTCTCGATCTTTTTGTTGGCCTCGCGCTGCGCCTTCTCCTCGTTGCGCTGGTCCTCGGTCTTACTGTTTCCGAGGCAGCCCATGGCGGCGGCGGCGGGGCGCGGGCGCGGCTGGGCTGCGGCGGCGGCGGGGCCGGGCGCGGCGGCCTCACGCGGGCCGGGAGGGCCGGGACAGCGCCGGGCGGGCGGGCCGGGCGCGGGCTCGGCTCCTCGGGGAGGAGCGCGCGGGGCGGACTGCGGGCCGCGGGGCGCGCGGGGAAGGGAGGTTGGCGGTCGGACCGAGGGGAGCGCGTAGCTCCCCGCCCCTCGAGCCGAGGCCGAGGGGGCTGATGGCCGCCGCCGGGCCGAGGCGGACCAGAGCAGGAGCTGCGGGAGCTGCTGCCGCCGCTGCCGCCGCCGCCGCTCTTATTGCCTCGGCCCGGGCCCGCCGCCGCCCCGACCCAAAGCTTTGCAGCGGGCGGGGGGAGGCGGGGGGAGGAGGAGGCGGCGGCGGCGAGGGGGGTGGAAGGAGGAGGAGGAGGAGGAGGAGGGATGAGGAGCAGCCGCGGCAGCGGCCGCGGCGGCGGGGAGGGCGGGAGCTGGCGGAGGGAGGCGCCCCCCCCGGGTGCCCGGGAAGGGGGGTCCCTCCGCCCGCGCCCGGCCCGACCCGGGACAGGGAGCCGCCCCCTCGCCCCCCTGACTCGGGCCCCACTCGGGCCCGGCCGCGGGGGGAGAGGGGGCGGCCCCGAGCCAGTGACGACCCCTCGCACTACGCCAACGCTCCACCCCCCGGGCCGCGTAGCCCTGCGGCCCCCGAGGCCGAGCCCCCCCCCCTCCCGCGGGCGCCGCCGAGGGGCCGGGGTGGGCGGAAGGGGAGGGAGCGCGAGCCCGAGCCCGGACTTCGGAAAATTTTCGAAAAGAAGAGAGAGACACAGAGAGAGCCAGAGAGCAGGGAGAGTGTGGAAAAAGCGAGGCGAGCACGAACCAAAGGACAGAGCAACCGAAAAGGAAAATGTGTCCAAACACACACACAAATACTTAATAAAAATCCACACTACACAGCGATGGTGGTGTCTGGTGGTGGTGGCGGTGGCGGGGGGCGGGGGGCGGGGGTCTGACTAGATGAGCCGCTCGTCGCGCCCCCGGCGCCGGGCGCCATGGCCCGAGCCGAAGGCACCGCTGGCCCCGGAGCGCCCGCGGCCTCTGCGCTTGGCACGGCCGCCCAAGTAGGAGAAGAAGGCGCAGCCCAGGAACACTCGGAAGCAGCAGGTCGCCCCGAACACGAAGCCGCAGCCGCGGCCCTGCTCCGTGCGCTTCTGCAGCAGGAAGTTGAGCACCCACGAGGGGCTGCGGACCGAGAAGACCAGGAAGACCACGAGCGGCAGGTGGGCGCTCAGCGCGCCAGCCTTCAGCGGCCCGGGCCGCCACACGACGCCCCCCACGCGCGGCGCCGTGTAGTAGGCGTCGTCCTCGTCGCCCGAGTCCGTGTCCCACGCGGCCCAGGTCCTACTCGTGCCCCCGCCGCCGGCGCCCTCGCCGCCCCCGCCGGCGCCCTCCGCGGCGCCCTCGTCGTCGTCGGCGGCGGCGGCAGCGGCGGCGGCCTCCGGGCCTCGGGCCTCCTCCCGGGCTTCGGGCGCCTTCTTCTTCTTCTTCTGCATCTTCTCCAACTTCTTCCTCTCCTTCTCTTTCTTCTTCTCCTCTTTTCTTCTCTGCTCCAGCAGCTTCTTCTCCATCTTCCTCCGCTCCTTTTCGGTCAGGAACTTCTCGGGGGGCTCCTCCCGCGCCGTCTTCGGGGTCTTCTCCGCGTCCCCGCTCTTCCGTGGCGCGAGCGGCTCTCTCGGCTCGGCCAGCGCTGCAGCCGCCGCCGCAGCTTCGGCAGCCACCTCGGCCGCAGCCGCCGCCGTCTTCTTCTCGCTCTCCGCCGCTCGGGCTTTGATCTTCATGGCCATCTTCAGCATGGTGGCTCCGCCACTTCGGGGTGCCCGGCTCTCGCCTGGCCCGGGCGCCCTGCTTGCCCCCGGCCTCGGCCTGGCCGGACCCCGTGCGCCCCGTGTCGGGGGGGGGGGGTAATCAGCTGCGATACCCGCTGCGCTGCCCCGGGGCCGCGGAGCGCGGCTGCCCGGGCTTCTGGCTGCTGGGCTGGCTGCCTAAGAGTTAGCGCCAAAAAGGATGAGCAAATGAAAAAAGGGGTGAGAACAAACCAAAAAGCACCCAACAACAGCGAGAAACCAAAAAGCACCGAGAAATGTCAAACAACTCAAAAAAAAAGTGCAGAGGCGCGATGGCACGAGTTTGCTGTTACCCTCAGGCGCTCCTCGGTTTGGCTCTTGGGCACGCCAATGGAGAGGAGAAAAGAGAAAAGAGAGAATTGGGGGGTGCCCGGGAGGCACGGGGCAGGGCGGCAGCACCGGGGCGCCCCTGCCCTGTCCCGGCCCCGGTGGCTCTTGCCCGCGCCGGGCGACTCGCACTTCCGCGGGAGGCCACGGTGCACCCGGACTTACATGTGAGTGAGGTGCACTCACACGCAAGGCAGTGCCTGCCTGCCTGCCGGCCGCCCGCCGCCACCCCGCGCCGGGACAGGGGTTCGCTCCAGCCGGCGCCGCAGCCCCGAGCCGGAGAGCCAGCGAGCGAGCGCCGCGCCGGGCCAGCCACCTGACGCAGCCCGCTCCGCGGTGCCGACGCGACTGAGTGTCCCCGCCGAAGACGGCGCTCCTAACCAGCCCGATGACGCCCCAGCCTCTTCAGAGGACGGACCCACAGCGGCGGCCCCTATAAACCGAAGGGGAAGCCGAAAAATCGGCCCGCCGAGGACGCACCCAAACGGGCCGCCGCGCACCCAGGGGGTGCGGGCCATTGTGCGGGTGGTGCGGGAGTGGGTAGGGGGCGTGGGGGGCGCAGCAGCGCCGGGCGCGGGGGCGCCCAAGGCGGTGGGCGCCGGACCCCGCCTCCCAGACCTGCCTCCCAATTTTCGGTGAGTGGTGTAGCCCTGGGCGGCGTGCAAAGTGTGCGACGGCGGCGCTTACCCCTGCTGCGCGCCTCCTTACCTCCAGTTTCCCGGTTAGTGCACGCGGGGACCGCCACCCACCCCTCCCTTCCCCGGCGGCGCGTGCCCGTGGAGGTAGGTGTCGGCAAGACTAATTAATCGCGACGCCTGGAAAGGGTTTCAGATCTTGTGGTGAGAGGCGCTATGTGAGCGCAAAGCTAGCATAGCCACAGGAAGCAGGAGGCAGGCAGTGCGCCGGCGACGCGAGAGCCCGGCCGCAGTGGCCGAGGCTGCGGAGTCCCTGCACGCGGCGTCTTCCCAGGCGGGAGAAGTGGCGGGCCGGGGTGTCCTGGTTATCCGTGGCCCGGCCTGGGCATGGCGGAGGCCTCTGGAACAGAGTGAAAAGTAGTTTATTGAACACGAATTTGTTTGAGAGTTGTTTAAAAACTCTGAAGTGTCCCCACGCTAGGATGTGGTAAGAGCACACTGGGTTGAGAGCAGAGACGCTGAAGTTCTCAAACACTGTGGTGCCTCACTTTTCCTGGGACCCTGGATGAGTCACTTGCTGCCACATGGGTGTCTGCTTGGGTGCAGTTCATTCATTCATTCATTCAATAGGTGAGCGGTGCGGCCCACCTTGTGCCCAGGTGAGATCAGGCTAAGACATGGTGACTGCCTTTGGTGGGCGGCAGGCCTACCTGCCAGTAAACCCAGGTGGTCAGAGTAGTCATGAACTCTCTCCCACCTTTGACCTTATTTGACAGTGGGTCACACTTGCAATGCCCAGGGGAAAAAGAGAGGAAGGAAGCCTACCTGTAAATGGAAACACTGCTAACATACCTAGGGGTGTAAGGTGACTGAGACTTCCAGAGGCCTTGAGCAAACTGTCGTGTACAGTTCTAAGTCTTCTTTGAAAACAGACACTGGTAACCATTCAACAGAACGACTGAAATCCCCTTTCCCCAAAGTAAGAAAAGGTGTGACAGATGGAGATGTCACATACTATTTTTCTTGGCCCCATCAGCTACACCTCTATCCCTGTTCTACAAGGCCTCTTTTTTTAAGGATCTGAAAGACAACAGAGGGCAATTCAAAGTCACTAAAGAATACTTGGAATTAAGAACAGGAAGCAGAAGCCGAAGGCCGGACCCTCATAACCGGCAGCTGCTCCCTCACGGAGGGCCTCCGACTTTCTCCGCCACTGGCCGTCACCGCACACACTTAGCCAGGTCTTTATCACGCTTTGGATTCTGGCCTCTCTTGCACACAAAAATATACCTTCCTCTGAAAAGAGCTCAAAAGAACTACTGTTCCAGGTTGACACTTTCTACCTAAACCAGAGCGGATAAAAATAGTGAGCTCACGGACCGAAAGGGGGCCGTAAGCCACCTCGGCAGCAAGGCCTTCGGAGCAACGGTTCCGCGGCTCTTTGCAGTGAGTGTGACTCACGATCGTTCACCAACGAGATTAGAAACTAGTTGAAGCCAAGGCCCAAGGTTTCTATCTTCCTATATTAAATAAAAACTTCTTGGTTGAATTTGATTCACTGATTGTCATTTTTAAAAATTGGCAGACTTAGGAGGCGGAGGAACAGGCCAGAAATTTCTGTTATGCTCCATTTGTTCAAAAGCATCTTCCTTCCTGCTTCTAATGTGGCAAAACACAAATACACTGTATTTAAGAGGAACAAGGTAAATAGTAACCAATACAACCTTGAGACTTATGCCAGTAGCTACACATTACTACAGTGAATATAATTCCCAGTCTCCTTATTTGGAAATCCTGGAGGTGGGTTACCATCTCCCCCCTTTTGGATAAACATCACACCTGAACTTTGAAAGGAGTGAAACTGTCCCATGTCACACACAGACACGTATTCCAGGCAAGGCACAACTGGGACAATTGTCCCGGAAATGTATCGAGCAAGGTCAGACTTCAGTCATTTCAGCTTCTAACCTGGCAGGCCATCCTCCAGAGGGTTTTGTTTTGTTTTAGTGTAGGTTTCACCTATATGGCATTATGACCACTGATGGACACATAAAGCATTTACTTTGTAAATAAATGACAGCAGGTGGAGTCAAGGGTTTACAGGTAAGCAAATGACACTGAGCGCTCTGGAGCACAAGCGCGTTTGTGGTCTGTTCGGCTTTCTGTTTTCACCCGACACAAACTGAAAGACCTGATTTTACTTAATTGGTGTGGTGAGCCGACACCGTCTAGAGTTTTTGGTCTAGCATTTGACCTGCCCGGGCCTTAAAAGTTTTAATTTTTAAAAAAGGCTTTCACATTTGGAGGCCACCATGCGTGACCTTTTCCTATGAATCAGTAATTTATTCTAATAGGTTGCTGCCATTTTAAGTACCTGGCTTATGCTTTGAAAGTACAGAAATCCATTAGAATGATTCTTGGAACAGTTCGACTGGAGTTTTCTAATAGAAGGGGCCTCTCATTTGGCTCAGGGAGAGATGTAAGTCATGGAAACTTCAGGCTCCAGAAAGGGGCAAAGGGCCAGAATGTCCTGGGTATAAAATGTCTAGGGAGGGCACAGGTCCCTGGCTCAGGTGACCTGCTTCATGCCAAAGCCAGCAAGTTGGGATAACACACCCTTAACCTGAAACACTAAGTCCCCTAATGATACAACTTGGTTAAACAGATGTTGTCACACACTACCCAGAGGGATGGCCTAGCAACAGTTCTTTCCAACACGACATTTTATGACAATGAATTCACATGTCCAGGTTTGAACTGTGTGGTCTCATAAGCTTCGTATTTATGGATGGATATGTGTTCTTTGGCTCTTCTGCATCTTCCTGTCTGGGTAAGAATGCCTTGTCTGCTTTTAGAAGCAACAGACTCGCTATAGCTTGGAATCTTGAAAATATTGTTACACTTAATGATGTAATTCAGTTTTTGGACGAGGGCATTCTTCTTGGCCTTTCATCCGTTGGGGTCATGGAAAGAACCCAGAGAAAATAGGATAATATTTTAATAGCCTAGGAAACAATAAATAGGTTTCCACTGAAATAGAAACCTCTGCTATAAGATTTTAATAGTATTTAGTGCTTCCATGGTATTTTCAGTCTTTAAAGCACATTCTGCACTTTATTTAAGTAGAATGACTGAAATTGCTGTAGACGAATGTGATCTGAAACACATGCTACGTAGATGATGAGACCAAGAATTAAGGCCCAGTGCATCCTTGGTAAAAGAGATCCTATTACTTAGGACCGTAAAGTTCTTAAAATCTAACGTAGTGATTACCCAGGGCATTTTTTTTTCTTGTCATATTCCCTACTTAGTAACTTCAATCACAGAGTACTTCTAAACGGCCATTCTCAACTAAACACAATGTTTAAGTTAGGAAAACTTCATTTCAGAAGATTCGAAGTCAAGGATCAAACTACGTGCCATATGAAACGTCCCTATTTAATTGCCATCAACTAATTTCAAAACAATTTGTTTCAAATTCAAAGCACAGCTCATCCAAACAGAATGTGGGAGCACACTGGCCCATGCGTTTGGACCCAATTTCTTGAGCCAGTGCTCTGAGATGCCATTCAAGCGTCTACTTGAAACAATGGCGCGCTGTGAAGGCAACTGGGACTTACTGCCCCTTCACTGATCTTTCTTGACGCTGAGGAGTGGGCCCCATTTAGGAGGGGGCGCTTTCTGGTCTCTGTGGATGCCCAGTTTCCAGGGGCCTGGGTGCCTTCCCTTCCTTACTACATCCCCAAAGAGCCCCAGAGTGGGTGGGAGTAGACTTTTAACAAAGCCACCAGCTACCTTAAAAGAGGGAGACAATAAAAAAGAGACTATGTGCTTTACTCTGTTCCTTTTAAAACTGAAACCTAAATAATCTGATACACATGTTAGCCTTGACTTAAGATTCTAGATGGACAAACACTTTGGATTAGGGCACAATGACATCAAACATAGACCCATGGACCCACCTACTGGAGGTCATAATTGGGTTTGAAAAAAAAAAAAAAAGCCATGTAAGTGTTACTGCCCTATAGCAGGGAAATTAATTTTCCTAAACTTAAAATGTTTTTAACTCCCCTTGCGGGAAAATTTTTTCACGAGGGCTAAGGTAATGGCAAAACCTGTTGCTTAGAACTTTTAAGTTGGCCTTGAGGACGGAAACTCATCCAGGATGGGGAGTGGTGGTGGAGGGAGGGTCAGCTAACTTCTATTTTCATTTACAGGGTGCCTTATTTAAATGACATTTTGATCCGACATCTTACTAAACAAGTAACAACAGGAAAAAAAAACCAAAAAGCAAGTTAGCACAATCACTAGAGTGCTGAAGTCCTAATAAGACCTCCTCCGATTAAAGAGGCCCTTTAAATTGCTCTGATTTTAAAGATTTTAGTTTTTTTCTCGTTGCATTCAATTCTTCAAACCCAGCCCCCTATCATTAAGAGTTTAGAGAGTTGAACACTCTGGATTAATCAGGTAATAAATTTCCTTTCATTCAATGCTTTCATTCAATTCAGTGCACCCACATATACAAACGTAACGACTTCTAGATACAAGTTTTACGTCTTGGGTTTTCCTTTACTTACCCACTAACCCAATGTGGGTGATCATTTTCAAATAGCCTTGCACTTAGTGACTAGCCTCTGTCTCCCATCCCCTAGATTCCGGCCAGGCGGGGGTGTCGTCTTCCTGGCTGGAGCCCCCTCCCCAGTCCCATTTCTATCTGCTGTTGGTGAACTCTGCACGAAGCACTCCTGTGACATCGTTAGTCACATGCCTCCTGCATCTAGACATGGATCTACCTTTTCATCTTTCTGTGTTTGCCCACACACGTTTAGACTGAAATAGAAAAATGTGTAATTATGGTGCGGCTCCACCTATTTCCCTGGGTTTCTGTGTTCAGGGGGAACAAACCATCGGGGGGCATAAACAGCATGGCCCCCAGATGGGGAAGGCAGCCTCCTTTCCACTGAGGCTCCACAGAAGCCCGGGCTGTCCTGGCTGCCCCCCACCCTGCCCCACAAACTCCATTCAGCCACCATTTGGTGAAACTCAGGGTTTGCTGGGAGCCCCGAGGCTGCACCCCCCACACACACACACCCCACCCCACCCTGGTCCCCATCCCTCAGGTTACGGGGTCAGCAGCGTGCACGACCCTGGCCGGCCTGTCAGGAGCCCACTCAGCAGCAGCAGGACCCCGCTGGTGCTGTGGCGTCCTGAGGTCTTTGCCGACCTCTGGAAGTTAGGAGGAGAAAATCATTCAGACAAAGCATCAAGCCACCAGTCTGGGGATCAGATGAAAAGGAGATGTTTCCATGAGCTCCAGACCTCAGCCCTAGCCACAGCCGCGTCTCGGGGTCTCTGCACGCTGCCCAGGACTGGGAAAGCTGCCTCTGCCGCTTTCTTGAACATTCCTGCCTCTCGGTTGCCTTAGTCTCTCCTACCTTCTCAGATTACGGCTCCTTTTGTGCTAATTACACTGAAAAAATGGAAAGAATGTCGCTGACTTTACAAAGAACACAAAGCAGGGTTGCCTTAAAGCCTAAATATAGCCAATTTCTTTCAGAAGGCAGACAACTCAGCTTTCAAACGATCCGCACTCCGTAGATTAGTTGCAGATGGCCAATTCATGTATTAGGACCCAGGTGACAGAAGAGCCCAGAGACTGGGAGGACAAATTAAAAATGTGTGCTGCTTTTGGGGGCCATTTACATAAAATGAGAAGATCTGATGAATGATGAGCTCCCCCCGCACCCCGTCCCAGCACTTCATTGTAAATTACGACCTGCCAGGGATGGCAGGCTAACGTAGTGACCACGGGAAGAGGGCAGAGACCGAAGCCGCAGCCCTACAGAAAGCAGTACCTGGACCATGCAGGTGAAGACATACATGAAACGCGTGCCTAACTTCTCCCCCCGCAAGGCTGTGGCTGCCACAGAGCAGAGCATTTGCTTTCTGCGGCCCCTGCTCTCCATGATGTAAGAAGCCGTCTCCGGGAGAGACAACACCGGGAAGGACGAGCTACCCCTGCAAGCCAGGCAAACTAGGGATGACACCACCCCTCCTTCTCTGAAATCCTCCAAGGGTTAATAGGTGAACAGTAGCAGCTTGGAATGATTTATTTTTCTAAGGAACATTAAATACTGAATTGCTCATGCTGAAATAATGCCACAGCTGTGACCCGTAGGGCTGAATTTTGGACACCGGCTCGAGTGACAGGTGTACTTGATGTATGCCCAGCTTGGCCGAAGTTGGGATGCCCCACTCAATTCGCTGGCCAGGAAAGCAAGCGCCTTTTGCTACAGACACAGAAGACCATGTGTGCTCAGCTGTCAACAAAACGGCAGCCGGGGGGAGAGTGGAGGGAGGCATTGCTCCCGGAACATAAAACGAGAAAATCCAGACAGACCCTGGAAGGTGGGAGAAAGACAAAGGTGGGAGCTGAGAGAACCGATCGGGACCAAACCCTTCCAGGTTTTAAAGCAAACAGGTCTGTCCTATAATCGCCTCTTGGAGGATTTCAGCAATTGAAGCAAGCCCAGGATTCTAGGAAATGTGTCACCAAAATTGGTATTATTAGAGGAAGTGGCACAAAGCTAGAAATGCAGAGTCTAATCTGTAACATACTAATTATAGCTATTTTTATCCTAGGGTTGCAGTGACCTAACACCAAGATATAAGATCTCTAGAAAACTAGCCCTTCGCATATGTAAGACACGAACACCTTGGGGGTGGGGGCCACGGGGCAATGGCTTCACTGGGTCCCTTGGTCCTCTCCGGGGTGAGAAATCAGCAGTCACCCATGAAGGCAGCTGATTTTCGTGGGAACTTGGAAGCAGTGAAAGCAGCCAAGTGAGGCTCTTGACCAAACTTCGGGAGTTCTGGGGGTGATGTCAGCACGTTGGGAAGAGGGCAACTCTGAAATGTCAGTCTGGCCTGGGCGAACTGGATGACGCCCACGGGGTGTCCTGGTCTACAGAAAGAAGGAAGAAGGCTAGGCTGTGTTTTGTCAAGCCCAGATGGATCCCGGACAAGGCGTTTCTTGGTTTGTCCCACTGACGGCAAAGGCCCCGGGTCCCCATCTTCTGGCAAGATGGTGCCAGACAGCTGATGGACAGAGGGCCAGCTCCAGATGCTGCCACAGCTCCCACTTGGGACCCTGGTTCCCGAGTGCTTCTCACTAAGATGACCACTGAAGGTGGCGACCAATTTAAAGCCATGTTAGGTTTTTTTGCTTCCAATTCTTTTTTTTTTTTTTAGATTTTATTTATTTATTTGACAGAGATAGAGACAGCCAGCGAGAGAGGGAACACAAGCAGGGGGAGTGGGAGAGGAAGAAGCAGGCTCATAGCAGAGGAGCCTGATGTGGGGCTCGATCCCATAACGCCGGGATCACGCCCTGAGCCGAAGGCAGATGCTTAACCGCTGTGCCACCCAGGCGCCCCTTTTGCTTCCAATTCTTAAAAGGTAATCTCTGCCTTCTGAGTACCAGGATTTCTCTTTAATAACCAGATCCCCAGAGCTGCTTCCAAAAGCATACCCATGAAAGAACCTTTCATAGGAAGTTGATATAAAACTTACTTGGGACCCAAAGACACCGAATCTGCAAGTTAAACAAATACTCCATTTACTCACCGCCATTAAAAGCATCCCCAAGTTTAGAAAAACCTAACTGACCCCAAATTCCTACCATGTTGTTATTAACCATGCCTCAGGGGGGCGCCCCAGAGCAGGGTAATTTAAAATCACTCTCAGCCTTTAAAGTGAGTTTCTTAGATGGTTTTCTCTTAATTAAGTCAGTAAGTACTCTAAATATATCATTTCAATGAGCTGCCACGAGTTGGCTGAATGCAAAATGTGAAAAAAAAAAAACTGTTGACTGACTAGTGTGATCCCCAAGGACATTTAATGCTTGAATCTTCAGTATAAAATACCTTGATATTTCATTTTCCTTGCACATTTTTAAATGTGTTAAATAAATGGGTTTTCCTCAACCTGGCGTAGCTACTTATATGCTACATTTACTGAGGGTATGGAGAGCAGAGAGGGGAATTCCGGAAAAAGGAGGAGGAGGACAGGACTAGAACGGAAGGAAAGAATTCTACAACGAACCCCTAGTATCTAAAATGGATGCCAAAGGCATTCGGGGAGAAAAATATACATGTCATTTCTAAAACGTGCAGAGCAAAACAGCACGTCTTGCAAATGAAAATTTTTTTAAAAAGCTACTCACGGCACGCAGACCCCAGGGAAACAAACGAAAAGATCACTCTAATTTATCGTAATGGAACCCTTGCTTAACCTTCCTCCCCATACCTGGTAATTCTGTGAAATCACCCAGCTGTCACTCTCTTCCTTTTAGGAACGTGACATGGATTTGTCTGGCAAAGACCCATTATTAGAATTCTCAGGTCTGCCTAATGGGGCTACTAATAAATTTAAGTCATCAATTCTTGACCTTTCTCTCCTGAAATTCTCGGTATGGGGTAAACTGCTGAAAACACATTTTCAAGGTTCCGTAACTGTAACATAAAAATAAAGGATCAAGGCTGCGCGGTTTCGGAGGTCTGAGCATATCTGGGCTCTGCCCTGCCTGCGCCCCAGAGGGAAAGTAAGACAGCATCTGGGGGTAATACCAATGCTCTGCTTTGAGCTGAGCTGTCTGCAAATAGACGTGAAGTACGCGAGACTGGAGTGCACGAGTGAGGTGTGCCAAGGGAGCCTGGACCCTTCTCCTACCTCTCCTCCTCATCCCCTTCCTCCTCTACCTGCCTGGCTGCTGATGGCATGGAAAGATCAGGAGTCTAAATTGGCTACCCACACGAGAAAGAAAGGAAAAGAGAAAAGACCGAAGATCTAGTTCCAGTTTCGGTGACTTTGAGATAAAAGGGGGGAGGGTATCAGCTTTTTTTGAGAAACCGAATCATGGACATTTTTTCTTTTTCTATGAAAGCTACAATTTCTCATCCTTAGTTTTTACTGCTGGGACCGAGCTGGTTGTAACCTAAGACAAAACAAGGGCTGGGTGGCCTCGGCTTCCTCTAAATTCTAAGATGGCTTCAGGTACCAGATGAATCTTGACCCTGATAATGATGCTGCCGAGAGCCAAGTCGTAAAGATGTCTCTTGGCACCGTTCTGCCTCCCCGCGCCTGCCTGTAGGGACCGGCTTACTACTTCAACCCCACCGTCCCTCCGCAGACTTCTGATGGCCACTGCAGAGAAAGCAAGAGACTCCAACGTCTTGTTCACGCCCTCCCTTCCTCGTCCCTCAGAGCGCAGCCTGGATCCTAGGTCTGCTCCCCCTGGTTCCAAAAAATAAGTTTATCTACGGCATTTGGGCTGTGTTGGGGTGATGTCAGGGTAGGTGGCTGGATGAGCTGTTCCTCGGAAATATTCCGGCAAACTGGCTGTCTGCAGACAAAACAACCAGATGCTTTTTCACGATTACATTTTTGACCAAATTGATTGGATGCTTCGGTGGGAAGAAGACAAAAAACTCCAAGTCAAGAAGGTCACCAGAACAGGAAATTTGTGGGCAATAAGAAGCCATAGGAATAGCGGAAAGCATGACATTTTTCTAGCAACGAAAATCCGAGTTTTCAGATTGTGCTAAATGACTCAAAATTTGCCAGAACAAAGCCATAGCAGAAAGAGTGGATGTTTTTCAAGGTTATACGGTTCCTATTTATTTGGCGTTGCTGCTGCCACAGAGTGGCCTGAGCCCTCCTTTTTAGCACTGTAGAAAATGTAAATGGTCTAAATTAAGAAGCCATCTAATCTCAACCAATATTAATTCTGACATGAAAAATGAGACCAATTCTCCAGACAAGATTATGACCACCGCCCGCCTGACATTAACCGATCGCCTCACTGTGTTTCTCAAAGAACGGGATATTTTCCCTTCTCCGAAGTGCCTATTTCTTTCAAAGAGGGGATGAAATCCTCACTCTGCCCTTATTCTGCACAGGAAAGGCACGATCTCCTGAAGTGGGCTAGCCTTGGCCGCCCCTCCCCGACCCTGCCAGCGTCTACATCCTATTTGTCTGGTTTTTCTTTTCTTTTTTTTTTTTTTTGTTCCTCCAAACTATAAAATCACTATAAAATAAAATATTGAAGTACCCGGAGGGTTGTAAGTCAAGATGTTGTCCTCCGATGTTTCTCCCTGCAGACCAAACTGCCGGCTCCTAATATTATTTTCCAAGCGAAAAGGGAGGGGAGTGGGTTTAAACATATTTTTCTAATGTTTTCCCCTCAACTGGTCCATTGAAATCAGCACGATCATGGCGCCTCATCTCCGAAGCAGAATCCCCGCGTATCTAGATAAAGCGAGAATTTGCATCTCGGCTTGGCTCCGATGGGGAGACTGCAGTGGTTCCAGGGAAGAAGACATCTCAGCCCAGGCTGCAGTCCCGACTGCAGCCCCCTCCTCTAAGAGTCTACGGATGTGGCATTTTGCTTGTTAATCCTCTTGTTAAGTGCGAGAAATAAAGTGGTTTTACTCATAAGTGTCCATAATTCATCTACCACAAAGCCCCAAGTCCCCGCTGTTTCATTATCCGCTGCCCGTTAATAATCATCAAAATTAGAAGTGTGCCTAGCAGCACACCAGTGTAGTGAGGGGAATAAGGAGCCCCAGAAAATCACAAATTGTTTGGGGGACGCTGCCGCAGAGCGCGCCTCCTTGGAGGGAAATAACGCCCATCGGTGTTGAATTCAAGGCCGCGGGGCGCTCGGCAGTGGCGGCGACATCACTTTTAACGGCGACATTGTTTAATTCGGTTACACAAAAGCAGCCGCCGTGAGCACGTTCGCACTGTGTCTCCTGCTCTGTGTAATTCTGCGCTGGAGGCTCCGGAAGCTGCCTGCGCTGTATGTTGCGTGGCATGAAAGAGCCCAACAACTAGCAGGGGGGTGGAAGCGGGCAGGAAATCACGCACCCTCTAGGTCTGGTGTTTTTCCCTCTGCTCCCTGCACTGCTGCGACCCCACGGCTAACCTGGATACGTTCTGCTCCTCTCTCGCTCACGATCCCATTCGCAGCAGCTAAGGCTCTTTGCAGCTGAGAGTCTAGTATTCACTTTTACATTTCTTTCTAAAGGCTGCCAGACTGGAATCGCAGGGCCCCTGGCCGGGGCTGTAGCCACCTACTTTGCGGGCTCCCCGTGGGCCCGATGCCTAAGGTCAGGGCAGGGATCAAGCCCGGGAGGGTGGCAGGGGGACAAGGGGACCCTTTCCCGGATGCCTGCACGAGCTGAATGAGGTCTATCACCGTCTTCCTCTCTCACCCTCTTCCCACCCTGAAACATGGCCTCTGCCCATCCGAGCATCGGCACCCGGCTCTCCCTGCAGCTCCGAGGCCCCCGGATGCCCATTTGGCACGGGCACCTGACTTTAAGGAAAAAAAACATCATTTGCGACAACGGGGTGGTGTGACCCCTCGAAACCCCTCCGCTGCTTTCAAAGCCGGTGGAGCAGAAAGCAGGCTGGCCTCCTCCTTGGGGTGAAGGTCCCAGCTCCCCCCACAGAAGGGAAGGGAAAGGCCAACACCCAGCCGCTTGCTGACTTCTGTCCTGTGGGCCCTTCCTAGTCACACTCCACCCCTGGCCACCGCAAGGCGTGCCCGACTGAGCGGGGGCCGGGACCCCGGGGCTGCTGCGGGGCGCGCGGGTGGGGGGCCTGGCTCCCCCTCCCAGAGTATACATCACACGGGTGACAGGCGCTCTGCACTCCCGCGCCGCAGCTCCCATCTCTTCCAGAGGTCCCTTCCCTTCCCCCGCCGCAAGCCTCCTCTGTAAAAACCAAAAAACATCTTGTTCTTTCATCATAATTAAAGTGCTGTCAGGGAAAATGGCATGGCTGATTTTTGCTGCAGTTGAAATGACCCTCTCGTTCCTCTTCTCTCATTTGCTAAAGTGGTCCTTTCTCTGCTGAAATCAGGCCCTTTGGGGATGGAAATTTCAGCTGGAAGCAGAGAGTTCTAAGCAGAATCCTAACCTTGGGAGGGTGGGGGGGCAATCGATGTGTCGAGCGGCCTCTCTGCGGCAAGGTGCTGGCGAAGCCACCATCCCCGCGGGCGGGAGCGGCGACGGCGGCCCCCCCAACCCGGGCTCCGCTCCACGGGGCCCCTCATCACCCGCCATTGTCCGGGGGCGCGAGTCCGCCCCACGGGGAGGCTGGTTCTCCCCCGGGACCTAGCAGAGGGGCAGGAGGAAGCTGTTGGGAGGAAGTCAATAGGTTCTGGATCTGGGAAGATAAAATCCGAATGCCTTTCAGGCTCGCAGGGAAAGCGTGACTGTGTGTGCAGTGTCGGCGGCCTGCGTGCGTGTGCTCGAAATAAAGCCATAACTTACACGCATAATTAACTGCCCCGCTCCTCCCCGCCGAGTGCTACCGAGCCACTGGGGGACACCGCTGCCTGTCACGGCCACTGCAGTGTTTCGGGCTCTAGTCCTGGCAATGGCGTCTCCCTGCGTTTTGTGCAAACGTCCCTTTAAGCCCCTTGGCCGCCGCAGAACTTTCTGCAAAGAGCCTTGCAGGTGCGGCGCGCGTGTCAACGTGTGAGAAGACAAAGGACAGAAAAGAGGAAAAAACTGGGAAGGAAAGAAAACAGAAGAACCAACGAGCCCGCGGCCCCGAGTAGCTTTGAGCTCTGCCGTTGGAATCGATGACATATGTTCAAATACACATAATGTGAGGAAATCATAATATTCATCCCAGCCTTCAACGACTTACATTTTAAGGAAACTCGTATGTCAGGAGCTTTCAAAATTAGCTTAATTTCCTTTTCCTAAAGATCACACATCTTGGAAAGGCCCCTTTGAGCTACACTGGGGAGCTTAATTGGCAGGCTTCCGGGTTTCTACACGGTATGCTAATAGCTAGCAAGTCAAAATGGCAATCCAGGCCTCCCTCGACTGAATCAGTAGCTGTTAGGGCACCTCTGAGTAACTGGAAGCCAAGGTGTGAAATCAACCCAAGTGGCACTAAGCACCAGTTTTTCCTGAGGCTGTAACGCAGGACGGCTGGGGGGCTGTTGATGTAACATCCGGGCAACGAGACTGTGTTTGCTGCTGGATGACTTGCCGGCCTGGCCTCCTACCTCCTAGCTCCTTCTACTCCCCCCCTCCCCCCGACATGATATATTTTTTTCTTTTTTAAAGAAAGCAAAGCAACCATATAGTACCCGAGCCTTTTATTTCCTGGCTGTTCTGTGTGTCATAGCAGAGGATGCTGGAGAAAAACATGGGGCCTGTTATTATCAACCCGAGCCGGAATGAGTCAGACACCTGAAGGCTTCAATCTGGACCTGACTCTGCCACTCGGATGCCCACCCCCGACCCCCCACTGCCAAGCGGAAGCCAGTGAGGCACCCTGGTAGCACCTGGGGGGGGGGTGGAGGAACCCTCAAGTCCTGCAGGGTCACCAGGGAAAAAACCAACTCAATGAATTCACTGCACTGGGAGGTGCCGGGCCGGGGAGGATGGGGGTGTAGCCTGGGAAAAGGAGTGGGGAGGGAAATCCACTGCCCAGGCGCCCTCTCCCTTATCCTTTCCCAATGCCTCCAGTTAGAATTCTACTTTTAAGGATTCCACCATTAAAAAATGTGAATCTCTCTCTTTTTTTTTTTTTTTTTTTTGGCTTTACAGAGCTCTTTATTAAAATGCAAATTTCCCATAAGGGTAGCCCGGTAAGCTTTTGCCAGCTAATGGGATTAACTGAACTGAACACAGCCACCTGCAGGGAGGTAAGGAGGCCCCGGGTCAAGTCCCCGCTTCTCAAATTTGCCAGAGCCTCATCTCAGAGGGCCCAGAACACAAAACACAGGCATCCCTGTTTCGGATCTCTTTGGAAGGGGACTCTGAAGCCAGGGCCTGAGTCCCAGCTGTGGGACCACCTGCTTACTGACTTTCTCCCAGCCTTGCTGCCCTCATCTCTGCCCATCATTTCTCCTGGGGTGGACAAGGCTTTGTTAGTGTCCTGGTAACACGGCCAGATGAACAGAGCAGCGTCAGGCCGGTGCGGGAAAGCAATTGCACATAAACTAATGCGTTTACAGAGCTGGCGACTGGGCATAAAGGATGCTTTAAAAGTGACTTGGGCGACTGATTTTTCTAAGCAGGCAAGCAAGCTTCAGCTTGGGTCCTGAAACGAGTTTTCAGTCACATTGATGGCTCTGTGTGCCTCTCGGGTGCAGAATGTTCAATATTACAAACGGCGGGGGCCAAAACTTAATTCTGTGAATCTGAACTTTACTCCTGGAACAAAACCAGTCCCTGTCATCTGGGAGCTCCTGCCGTTCAGTCGTCCACGCAAAAGCGTGTCCCTGGTCTCATAGCTAAAGCAAAGAATCTCTATCTGTAGACACGCATTAAAAAATTGTTTTTTTATATAAAGATCATGTAGGTGCTGAGCATTACAGGAGGCCTACAGGGTAACGGTAGGGTAATGCGGAGGTAAAATATTTGTTAAAGGAAAGTTGGAAATTAATTCTGGAATTTAAGGTGTGTTTTCTTTCCACAATGACTGGGAACTAATTATACTACTTGAATACAGACTCTCTCTATTTGCATCAGAGAAAAGGAAAAAGAGGCCCAGGGCTCAGGGCCTAAGATGGAGGTCTGCAGTCAAGATGGAGGGCAGCTCAGGGCCTAAGATGGAGGTCTGCAGCCAAGATGGAGGGCAGCTCAGGGCCTAAGATGGAGGCCTGCAGCCAAGATGGAGGGCAGCTCAGGACTTAAGACGACGGCCTGGAGCTAAGATGGAGGCCTAGAACTAAGATGGAGGCCTGCAGCTAAAATAAAGGGCAGTCTAGAAGCTAAGATAAAAGCACTCCACCGTCCATCAGGACCTCCGGCAGCAAACTACGAGCACTTTCCCATCCCACCCTTGGAACAGGAATCCCAAAGAAGATTCTAAGTGGGTGGAAGATTTTGGGCCCATCTCAAGAGTTTTTAGTCCTAGAAGATCCTGGGAGGCACTGCCTGGCTCCAGACAGAGCAGGAAAGAGAGGGGCTAAGTGCAGACGGGAAAGCACACCTGTGCACCAT
>NW_024424675.1:43780977-43797246 GCF_017311325.1 Ursus maritimus | reverse complement strand
CCCCCCCCCCCCCCCCCCCCCCCCGGAGCTCGCCAGTCGCCCCTGGATTACAGGGCGGGAGAAAGGCCTTGTGGAGTCCTAGGGAGGAAGCCCTGTCAGCCCACCATAGAGGGCTCCATCCCGGCCTGCTTATAAAGTTCCAGCCTCCGACAGACATGGAAATCCACATGGTTGTACCCATCCAACACGTTGACACCATTGCTTGTTCTGACCCAAGCGACTCTGGCCAGTTCTCTGTGGTATAATGATCAGGGCACAATAATTTCATGGAAGCACTGATTTGGTTTGCCCCACCACCCTGGAGAAGTGATGAAAGGTTTCTGAAGTCAGTGTTTTTGGGCCATCTTTCCAACTGCTCTGAACCATTCTCTCTCTGCCCTACTGCATTCCTTAGCAGAGACTTCCTGGGTTTGTTCTGATTATAAGACCAGCAAAGGGGGCCGCAAGTCTTATACCTTTGTCTTCCCCACGGGGAAGGGCACATATTAGGCACTCAATATGTGTATAGTGAACAAGTCAATGAATGAATGAATGAAAATGCCCAAGTGAAGGCAGACTCACCGACCCGGCAAGGATTTCATCCTTCTGAGAGGCTTGGCAGACACACCCACGGCTACCGCAAGCTAAGAGACGCTACTAGAAAGGCAAAAAGGAAACAGAGCTATTTGGACATTCAGTTTAACCCCCCAATTAGGAAATAACTTATCAGTGAGGGAAAATGGGTACGTATGTACCAAGAACCAGGCAATATTCCATGCTCTTTGCCAAGTTGGACATAATTCTGCATATGAGGTAAACCTCACATCTGCCAATAGTCAAGAATTTGAGAAATTAATTTGTGACAACTGTTTTCATTTGGAACCGTGATTTTCCTCGGCCAGGCGTGTCGTTTTATGCTAAATTCCCATTAAACACTTCCCAGCCACCTTTCTCTTTCTCTGTAGAACAACCACGACCTCCTTCCCCCCACCCCCAACAATTCCTAAAGGTCATAGAAAGGCCCGTTTTATAAACATAGCTGTGGCGAGTCCCTTTTCTTGGCCATTGGGACAGCAACTGTTGTTTCCCCCGCTGGCCCCTAATCGACCATTTGCTAAGTCTCAAAGCAATACAAATTTAGGTCAAATCAATTAGTAACACATTTCTAACTCTTGGCACTTGGGAAGAGTGTGAACTTTTCCTGGTGGAGAGAAGCTAAGCCTTGAGAGCAAACTGAGGCACGCTCTACCCAGCAAACCCCTTTTGCCTCTGTGGGCTGTGATTTTTAAACAAACAAACAAAAAAGGGCAAAAATTTGGGAGAACTGGGGTCCCACCGCAACAAATTAGGACAAGACTTTAATTTTTTTTTTTTTTCCTTTTCACTTGAGTTAATGAATAAAGCGCAGGACAGAGGCAGCTGACGAAATACTTTCCCCACTAACTCCAGGAAGCCGAAGGTCTGCTCTGTGTTGCTCCTTGTTATAGCCCGAGAGATTTGCATCTGGGTGTGATGGTCACTCTCGACCCCCCAGCACAGAGCAATCAATCTTGTGTCTCCTCCTGCAGAACCCTGCTCCCCCTTCTTCCTCCCCCCATTCTTCCTTACTGAATAGAATGTCTCCCCTCTCTAATGAACATACCCAGGAGAATAAAACTTGTTTTTCCAAAAGTGGGGGGAGAAGAAAGGAAGGAAGGGAGGAAGGAAGGAACAAAAAAGAAAACAATGCCTATACTGGGTCTGGCTGGAGCCAAATTCTCGAGGACACCAACCTGTAAACTTCTAAGGATTTCCTCAACATCTGAGATGTATACGTAACGTATAGGGCGTTTGCTTTTAACTTTAGGATTGGCTTTGTTTTGCTTTGAGTAATTATCGAATCAAAGAACTCATGAAGACTGGATTTTTTTAAGGACAAAAAGGTCCACTGTGTGCCAGATTTCTTAAAGCAAAACCAAACCAATGAGCGGGGCAAGGCATGTGAAAACGGCTTGGAAAATCAGGTTGTGCTAGGAGGGGCTTAATTCCTAATTTCAAAAAAAGATTCCAGAAATCGAATAATAGTCATTGTAGGACCGGGAGAGGAATCTGGGGAGGCAGAAAGGGCCCACTGTGTGTGAGAGAAGGTGGTGGTTAGAGCTCAGCCTTTCCCTGGTACACACCCCTGGCCCCCCAGTCCCTGTCCTATTCAGTGGGCTCTGGGCGCCAACATCGGACCCTGGGGACACAGAGGGATGGGGAGGAGGATGCCTCCCACTCCTGCTCCAGGTCAGGCTCTCAGCTGTGCTGGCCACTCCCAGGAGGCTGGCAGCCCTCCACCCTCCCCCTGCTGCCACTGCCTAGACTTGCAACCCGATCCTTCCTTCTTGACTGCAAGTTCCCAGAGGGCAGGCACCCCATCGGTGGCTTAGAGCTAAATTTAGGCAAGGCACCTTTTCTCTCTCTTAAAAACTTCCATTTGATCTCTGTGTTTAAGTCTTCGCTTCCTTCTGCACCTTCTTTCCTTCTCTCTCTCTTTCTACAATAAACACCTGGCTAAGGGGAGTTGGTTTTTAACTTGGGGTGGCAGGGAGAGGGGTCGTTTGCAAGCACTCTGGGATTTCAAAAGTTCAGAGGAGTAAAAAACAAAGGAAGGGAATTCAGATTCCTTTTCCCACCCCGGTGGGAGGACAGAGCAAGTAGACAGACAGACAGCACAATGGAGAACGTGGGAAAACCTCCAAGGAAGTGTGTCTGTTTGTGTGTGTGCTGGGGGGGGGGGCTGGGGCACACGCACAGAATGGTTTGCACAGAATGGTTTGTATACCGTGGTTAATACCCTCTTCAGAAACATCCATACATCTGGCTGAAGCACAGCAGATAAGGAGATGTAAAATCATGGCAGGATAAGGGCGGGGTGGGGGGGATTTCCTGCAATACTATAATGTCATTTTAACAATAAATATGGCCTTCTGGAAGAAAAAGGGAAAGGGGCCAGGGAAAGTATGGGGTGCAGATTCTCAGTCCTGTGGGCAACCCAAGTGGGCAGTTTGGTCACATGTGGGAGGCTCCGAGTTCTAGAGGGCCAGGTCCCCTGTCAGGAAAAGGGGTGTCTGTGTGGGTGTACGTGTTGGGGGGTTGGGGACACTGGCAAAGAAACTCACCAAATGAACAGACTGAAGCCCCCCCGGCCCCCTCGAAGCACAGAACAACAGGATCGGTGTCAAAATTAAGCCCCCTAGGGACCCAGGACAAAATGAGACCCCAACCTAAGATATCCCTGAAAGGTGGGGCTTTTTCCCGTTTGGGTTTCCTACATTCCATCTAGAGAATTCTAAGTGATCCCACTTCCTGCAAGCCCGCAAAGCCATTCTGAGCTCTCTGCTGACCTCTGGTGGGAGAGGAGCTCTACTGGCCCCAAAAAGGTGTTCCAAACAGGGGCAGCCCACCTGTCCTGTTCCCCAGTACCCCCTAAATCCTGAGGAACACCTCTGGGGGCTGCCATGGTCATGTGCCTTGGCCAAGGTTCAGGGCTATAAGTTGGGAGGCGTGGGGAGAAAAAAAGCAAGAAAGGCTTGAAAGAAGCCCCAGAAGATTATGGGCTTAAGACAGGAATGTTGGAATAAACTTTGTTCACTTAAAAGAATTTTAATAGCAGGGTGGGGGAAGCTTTTGCCTGAAATTAATACATTTTATTCAGTTCTTTTGACTTTTCAACTACAAAAGAGGGGTAAGTATCTAGGAGTGGTGTATGGAAGATAAGTTTCGTTGAAAAGGAATGAATTCCCATTACAGGGCTCTATAGGCGCTCACATGAGAAGCTCACGTGGCCCTTCTCAGATGGACGATCTCCCGATTTAGGGCCACTGTAGGGAGGGAGGGAACGGGGAGAGGGGGTGGAAAGAAATGGTGAAACAGTGCCTGCTCTTTTTTAGAACCAATGAACCTGGCCCCAGACGTTGTCAGACCTGGCTTCCCCTCCACGGAAACTTGGCCTAAAGAAGGCAGAGGTGACCTGCCCCACATCCTGAGGTGAAAGGTGTGGGTCCCACCCTTGGGCAGGGAAAGCTCTTAATCAACAAGAATGCCCTCAGTGCGCTGTGGGTTTACGGCACGGAGGAGTCGCGGGGGGGGGGCGGAAAGGGGAAAAATCTCAAGCTAACCCTGAAATCTCAGAGACCCTGAAAAACCCAAGGACGCCCTTGTAAGTGAGAAAAAAAAAAAAAAAGAATTCATCGTAAGCCAGTACCTTCACTTGTAAGAGCATTGAGCTTCCATCCCAAATTCTACTCCCGAATCTCCTTGTATCTTCCTGTGTTGTCTCAAATGCTAACTCCTCCAGGAAGGCTCCTTGGGTTTCCCAGGTAGAAAGGGACCTCTGCCCACCTCCGAATCTCTTTTCTACCCCTTGACTAGGTTGGCAAAAATGCGCCACTCACCTCTGCTTCCTGCAAGGATTCTCCCAGGAATGGGTGCTCAGAAATTATTAATTATTTACCAAAGGACAACAAATAGGCCTAAAATTTCCTGTACAGTCTGCCATTTTGGAAAGGACACTTCAAAGGTGGGGGTGGGGGGGGTGGGGGGCAGTATACCGGTTCTAGTTAAACTTTTTATAAGAGAACTAAAGTTTTAAAGTGAGGAGGACATCCCTCTCTCTCATTGCTCAAATGAGGGAAACTGGGACCCAGTACATTTGCCCAAGGTCTCAGAGCTGGTTCCCAGGAGAACCATGGCACACACGTGGGTTAGGAATTTGGAGGTCACCGTGACAGTGTGTTTTTCTGCACTGGCTAAGGTCTCCAGAGCCACTAGTTAAAAGTGACAGGATTTGTCCTCAGATATCAATCATTCAACTGAAAAATCTTTAAAACTACCCCTAGGCCTTGGGGGTGGGGGCTGAGTCCCTGAGAAAGAGGATTAGGGGAGGGGGTGCAGAGTCAGGCCTTGGGCGGAAGCGCGGTGAGTTTTGAAAAGGCAGGCTCCCAATAGTAAAAGCCGAGCGCCATCTGCCAGCCAGCTCAGAACAGCCTTGCTTTATTGTACTGTTTCTATTTCCCAGCCCAGACAGTTGGGGAATCTCACCTCTTTCCCTAAAAACAAGCTATTTCCTGCTCTGAAGCCCCCCTAAAATAAGAATCTAATTGTTAAAAAAAAAAAAAACCTCAAAGAGAAGGGAAAGAAAAGGAAAGCAAGAAGGAAATAAGAATTCCCTAGGAGGTTACTTCCGGCTCCCATTTCTGAGCTGTGCAGACCTCTGCAGGGACAGGCCAGGCCCCGATGGTCTTCTCCTTGATCCTTTCTTCCTACGGGATGAAAGACCAACTCCTCACTTTGAGCCTGCTTTCACATCTGAAGTCAGACCCCCCACTTCTGGGGAATCAAGGTTTTAGGGCCGGAAAGAAAAAGAAAAGAAAGCCCTCTGCCACCTGTCAAGTTAAGTCTCAGGATAAGACATGTGCAAGGGTTTTGATGTGCTCTACCCAGAATCCTTTTCTCAAGCCCTGCCCACCCCCCACCTTGGGTCATTCATTACCTCTTTATACATTAAGTTGGACACAGAGATACCGCCTGGCTTTCTCTTGGACCACCCATCAAATTTAAGTCTCTCCCTTGACCATGGCAGCACCCCAGGACTCCTCTAGCAGAATCATCACAAAATGAAGGCTTGTCAACCCTTTTAAGAGTCAAATTTGGCCTTTTCTGGGTGTCACTTGGCAAATACATGGGATCTAGAAACCACCAACGTCCCAGGAATGAGAACCCCCCTAACACCTAAGCCAGTGCTCTCTTTCCACTCTCCTAGACCCTCCAGAAAAGTTGGGGAGCCTCTGCCCACCCCTCCCCCATCAGGTCAGACTCTCTCCCCCATCAGGGCAACGTGGGACGACAGCAAGGAATAATCACCATAGGCTCACCCCATGCCAAACCACCCCACAATAAATGATTTCCTAACAGTGCTCCAGAATGACTGGATCCCATCGGGAAAATTTCCAAAGACTCCCACTTGGAAAGGGGAACCTTCCTGCAAGTGTCCCTCTTAAAACCAGCCCTGGCCATTCGTAAAACAAAATGATCTAATGTGCTTCCTTTTTAGCAGCAAAAAGGAAGAAATAAAATCACACACAAATGTTTAATTATAAATAGCTATTAGTTTTCTGGCAACCCAACTTTTAAAAATTTTCCCCTAATGTCTGGCATTTGTTTTTGGGTTCTGCCCGGAGTCTTCTAAGTATTTCCTTGGAAAGATGTTGTACTTAGTCCCAGGCAAAATGTCAAAATCAACATTCAAAAAACATGCCTTGGGTAATTTCGAGGATTCTGCAATAAGGATGTGTTAGTTAGGGGCACTTCACTTAACTAAACTCGAAACATAAAAAAATGATAGTTTTAAATTTACATATCCGATATGTAATTTATCAAACCACCGATCACTTTCTATCCCTCACCCTAAAGTCATCCTAATAATAAGAGCAAAATTGTTTAAATTCATATAGATGTCTACGGATGGAAAGTAATTGTTCTTTTTTTTTTTCCCTTCTAGACTTTGCAATTAACTTAAAGATCACAAATTCCAAATGCTTTAAGAAAAAAACAAAACAAAACACTTGCTTAAGAAAAATTCAATCTGATGGATCTGGAAGACCTCACAGCTCTGTTGAAAGACCAAATGGGGGCGAGAATATAAATGTGTTGGGCTCAAAATACAAAAAAGAAGCAACAAAGACGCCTTCTGTAACGATTAACTAGGGGAGAGGCTGTTTAGGAGCAAGGTGGGCGGGGGTGGGGGGTCAGGCCACAGTTTAAAAATAAAATCATGATTTATTCTTGTTATGATTATTACAAGAGATGCTGGTTATAGACTGTGCCCTAGGATGGAGGAGGGGGCATTGACCATCTTCCCCAAAACCAAGTACAGGACTCTTGATCAGGAAATGTCCTTGGATTAGGACTTCTACTGGCACAACTATGTTTTATTTCTAGAAGATCTTATTTTACCTTTCTCAGGTAGTCATTCAGAGGCATTCCTTCCATGGGCCCCCGCCACCCCCACAAGGTAACTTCCTGCCTTGAAATATCCCTTGCTAAGGGTTATTATGGGTCACTTCCATGCAGGTGGGCTGGCTCCCTGTAGACCTGGGACTAAGGTGACCCAGCTAAGAGCCTACATCCTTGGGTGTGTGCACACACTACCAGCTGAAGGCTCCATTAATGTTTTGTGAGACACGTGCAAAGAGGGGCCCAGCCATCCCAGGGCTGCTATATTAATAGCTGTCTGAGCACTAGTCCTGATTATCCTGGGACCCTTCTCTACACTGCAGAGTCAATGATTAAGTACATACCAGAGGGAGAATCCCCAGCCTGCTGCAAAGGCCCCTAAAAGGACCTCTAAGTGCTGGAGATGATCACGTTGAGGGTTAAAATCTATTTAAGCCTTGATTTATCCTGGCCCATTGATTAGCTATGGGACTGACTTCGTTAATCAGAGTCTTAGACCAATTCATTACTTACTTCCCTGGAATAATCCCCTTTTCTATTCTCTTTAGGGTCATCTGGGTCACCTTCTTCTCTACGATTTGTGGACATTATTTCTACCCAAGAAAGCAGGGTTCACCACTGCGACAAACATTTCTGACTGGTTATTAGTAACTGGAGTCTATAACCTTCTCTCTGAAGATATCTTCCCTTTTTAAGGTGCTCAAGTTATGACATGTGTGATCTTCACCTTCCCCGGAATTTGATATTGATACTGTTAGGGCAGTAAGTTATCAACTGGGGATGATGATGTCCCCCAGGGGACACAGTTCTGATGGTCACACTGTGTATGTCCCTAGTGGTGGCGGGATGGGGTGCAGTGCGGTGTGTGTGTGTGTGTGTGTGTGTGTGAGAGAGAGAGAGAGAGAGAGAAAGAGAGATGGGCATCCAGTAGGCAGAGGTCAGGGATGCTGCTGGACACCTCTACAGTGCGTCTACCAGACAGCCTCCATGACAAAATATCAGAAGAACTATTACGGAGGACCCTTGTGTTAGACGCGGCCCCCTAAAATGCTCCAAAAATCCCACCGCCTAGCCAACAGGGAGATGTCACAGCTTAAAAACAAAAGGCTGGGTTTGACTAAAGCTTTTGGGGCCTATGAGATGTGGGCTTTGTCCGGGGGTGGGGGTGGAGGGTGAAAGTGGAGTGGGACCCTCCCCACCCCTGCTCCCTGTCCCCTTCCCTCTCATTTAATCATAGATGTGACACCTTTTCCCTGCCTTACACGGTCTCACCATCTAGTGGCCATCTGAAATACCAACTCGCCTTCACCATGCTCGTGCCCTATTAAAGTCATCAAAGAATTCACAGCGGTGGGGGAAGTGGGTGGACCCCTGAACGACGGCTATGATTTTATTAATATGTTAATTATGCATCCCGTAGGCCTCACAGACCTATATAGACAGAAGCTGTAGGAATTGAGATGGACACTTTCTACGATCTGAGAAGCCCGAGAAGGCCAAAAAAAACTCAAGGGACTGATGACAAATAAGGTTTCACTTTTTATGAACAAGGACCTCATAGGCTTTTTTGCTTAAGTCCTTCCGACGCTTGGGAATTACCATAGACAAGAAGATCGAAAGGGATGTGTTCACAGGCCCCAGGCATTTAAGCACCCAGACCCTTCCTAAGTAACACCATCTACTCTCAACAGGTTGGGGGTTCTCATCATTTTCGGTTGGACCCCGGCTGGTGAAACAGGCCTTCCCGGCCCGGACTCTAGCACTGCCACCTGACTTCCATTCTGGGGGCATCAGGATGAGCGTGAGTCTTTCCTTCCAAAAATCCTGCAAACTTACCTGAAGGCAAGCTCCCCGTTTAAAAAAAAAAAAAAAAAACCCCTCATAGACATCTGCACACTAGCCATTGGGTTGATGAAAGGAAGAACCATTCTACTTAATAATTAGGAACAAGGAGGGAGGCAACAGGGTCTGTTGACTGGAGGAGGTGAGAGCTGTGTCAATCAAGGGCGTGCCTCTTGGCGCCCCTGGGTTCCCTGTTAGACTCAGCTGTGGTCTAGCGGGACGTGGAGCCCGATCACGGCACTCCTTAGGAAGTGGGTACAAGAGATCTCGCTTCCCATTATCAGCTCATTAAAGGCAGTTTAAGGTACTTACTCTGTCCCACACACCAAGTGTGTGTGACAATGTCGGAAACGCTGACTGACTCATAATAAGTCTGGGATCAGATAACAATTTATACACCTCTCTCCTCGCCCCAAACTGAATCATTAAGAAGCATTTAGTAAGATCTAATGTTCAAGTTCTGTGGGCAGAGCTCCACGAGTCAAAGGCTCCCGAATTCTCCCGAGGTTTAACAAATTACTCTGCCGTGCAATTTGGGATTTTCCCTCTCAGCGAGTACAACAGAGGCGCACTCCCTTCCCTTCCATTACTGTGTCACAGATCAGTTCCCTAACAGCCTTCCCATGTTACAGCCCCCGGTTCCCACATGGGCCGCCACGGCTCTGGTAATTCTCACGTGCAAGGTGGGCACCTGTGTGCTGTGTGTCGGAGACCAGAGCACCCTGGGTCCCAACTGAGCGTGCGATGGTCAACAACAATTAAACATCAACGATTGCTTTTTCTTGTTGTTCTTACCTCATTCTTGGAGGTCTCCTCTTCAATTCCCACTGGCTGGCCTCCTTCACCATCTGGCTGTCAGGAAGGGAAACTAAAAACAATCTTTTTTTTTTTTTTTTTTTTTGCATGTGTAGTAAACAGAACAATTTGCGCTCAGGTCCCTGGGTTCAACCACAGTACGGAGTTGGTTTATAGACTGGAGGATAATAGAAATAATAAAAAGAGAAGGAGGTGGGGGGTAGGGGATAGGAAAGAGGGATGGGGGAAACTTTTTCAGGACAAGTAAAAACAAGGTCTCTCCCCATCTTCGCTTGGCCACATCATTCACCTGAGAGTGACTTCACACAACCCTAAATTTGGCAAGGTGTCATCTGTCTCCTGTTTCAGCTGACCTTTATTTATAAAGTATGTACGCAGAGCGCACTCGGAAACGTAGAGAAAGAATGGGTACCTAGTACTTTTAGAATGTACAAGTTAACAGTCTCATGGGGAGTACAGGAAAAAACAAAACAAAACAAAACAAAACAAAAAACCCCAAATCTTACTTGGAGCAGGGAGAGAAAAGTCTTAAGGGAATTTCCAGAAACAATGGTTACCATTTACTGGGCACTTGCCTATGCCAGGCACAGGGTTGAGAATTTCTAGAGGGTAACTTCACTTCTAGTATCTGGCCCTTTTTTTTTTTTTTAGAGGAATTATGGACAAATGACAACCCTTCCTCTGATTCTTCTGGAAACGCCCCTCCTCTCCCTTGCTCAGAGGCTCCCTGGCCCACCCCTATGGTAGTTTGTACCTGGGGCACCCTACCTGTCCCTCTCACTTTTAGAGAGGCCACTGAGAATCTGCTGATTCTCCAGCAGGACTGTCACAGACAGACAGACTCAGGCTGATTCTGCTCCCTCCCAAAGAGGTCAGGATCTCATGCCCAGGGTGACCACAGGCCAGAATAGGAACCTGATGCCACAAAACCCCTTTCCAGTCTAATTCAAGGAAATTTGTCAGGAGGGTGCCAGCAGAGCCACAGCCTCAGAGTCCCTGTTACTGGGGGACACCAGGGCTTCAGAGGGCTAATTAGACTGGCCAATGCTTCACTGCTTTACGTGGTGGGGGGCAACCTTGTCCTATCAACTGGCCCAGCCCTTCCTATTTTGAAAATTGCGAATCTTTCTGAGAAATCTGATTTTGAAATGGACAAGGGGCATGTTAATTTCACAATCCACTAGGAACCCCAGGAGGGATAAGGTGGGTTTGGAAAGAGCCCCTTTGCCACCAGTTAAAGAAACCAAGAAGTGTAGAAACCAATTTTAATTCTGTTGAATGGAAGGCTATTTCTGTGCTTCCTGAAAGTTACTCTACGTAGAAGCACTGGAGTGCCACGAGTTTGCTGGGGGTGAGGGTGAGTTTTACTTGGTGGGGAAACTGACTGAAAAGGAGTAGAGGCATGACGGTATAAGGAATTTCAAATCTAGGCATTAGGCTACCTTCTCTTTAAAAAAATATTTTATATATATATAATACCAAGGTTCCTGCATAAAAGTCAAAGGTGATTTCTAAGACTACACACTAACTCCTGCTAAGGAGGAATTAAGCCCCAACTAAAAGTAAGACATACTTAAAAAAAAAAATCACTATGGAGAATATTAAAACAAGAGTGATTTTAATAGGGTTATTAGATCCAGGCCAGGAATTTAAACAGTCTGCTTCTCAAACCCCACGAATATAGGGAGCTAGGCATAAAAGCCCACTTTTTAGTATTATTGTTAATTATTATTATTTTTTTTAAGTGGGAACTCTGAGCAAGGAAAGCTTTAGACCCCACTGAAGAAAACCACAGAGGATTCGAAAGGAAACCTGCAGTTGAAAAAGAACAAAGCCCAATAAACAAACTAAGACTGCAGTGCTGGCAGATGAGTTAAAGCAAATGTGGAAACCAAATATCCCCGTAGCGATGACAGGTATCTCAGAAATGGGGGAGCTCACGTGTCATGTACACTCGATGGACATTTATAACCGGGGATCGGCTGGGTTTGGCTATCCTTCAGAAAGCAGAAGACTGCTAGACACCTGTCATTTGACAAGGGATTTGAAGAGCCCACGGCACACTCACAATCATGCCTCACATTTAAATAGTGCTTTATCGCTTATTACTGCATTTTTTGTTAAGCGCTGTCTCATCTGAATTCGAAACTTTTGATTCCTTCACCTACCTTGCAGGCTTTGAGCAAAAGTCCCTGACATTTAATCTCTGAGCTTTCGGTTTATTTGCCTATGACATGGGGTCCTACCACATTTTTAACGCCCAAGGCTGTTTCAAAGGACAAATGTGACTTAGATGAAAGGCTTTTAAAAATACAATAAGAATGTGGTATCATTATGCGTGATCATTACTATTCCTGGTTACTAATACCTAAAGGCAGTGAGGCTATCCCTTTCAAGTCAGGAGGGGGTGTGCAAAAAGCCCAGGGACCCCACTTTTCTTTGCCTAATACCAATTTCCCATGATAGACATAATGTGGGCAAACTATAAAAATGAACCTACTTGTATAGAAAACATTTTTTTTTTGAGAGAAATCTACGGGAAATTGGATTTTAAAAGGCAGGGAAGAATTTCGGCCTCCAAGAAGCATAAAATATTACTAGGGAGACAGAGAGGGAAACCTAAGTCTCTCTTAATTCTAAAGATTTGGTGGCCTGATAAGCTATGCCCTTCCCACTGCACCAAAAAGCTCAGTGGAGGCATTCTGACTACGGAAAAACGGCCGTACTAAAGGAGAAGAAAGGAAAGGCCCTCCCACATGCTGGGATGCAATGCATTACTGTTTATACCTGGCAGCATAAATAAATTATACAATTAATTGAGATTCGCTATATAAAGTGTCATAGCAGGATGGCCATTATTTTCCAAAACGTTTGCCTGCACACTTTTAATAAATGTAGCAGATATTAAAAAATTCTAATCTACAAGCCCCTTCAATTCTTTTAAAAAATGGGGGAATCATACCCAAATTGGGTTTCCAAAAACATGGAAATAGTCTATTATTGAGAAATGTCAAGTAAGAAAAAGGCTTCATCTCTTACATATGCTAGAATTAAAGTCTGTTATTATCTATCTATCTCCTTTAAAAAAAATTCCCTGTAGTGTGGTTAAACTGTGTGGGCAATAACAATGGAAACAGTATATACACACAAACACACACAGCTGTAAAGCAACAGATGAGTGTGCATGTCACAAATTAGTAACCATATGAAAGGATGGTCTTTTGACCTGCATTTTCAGTAGTAGGACTATATGGATGTCTTGTTTTATGTTAGAATTAGACTATTAGTAAGAGGTCTTGTCCTAAATGTAAGTCCTCATCCTTCCTCCCCCACCCCCCATCAGTAACTCAGACCCAGATGGGGTAGCTCTTTTGTTACTTTGGCCAAATGAAGGCTGGTCGGAAATGAGCCGTTTCGACAAACCGCATTACGGCAGCAGGTAACACTGGCTGTCCTAGTTCAGCCTCGTGTCTGACATGGCCTGAGGTTTGGTCTTCTTGACCAGGGACTCCTTGAGAGCAGAGTCAGGACAACTGCAGGATGACCCCAGCAAATTTCCTTTTATTAAGGTTAATTTTGCACCCTGGATACAAAACAAGGGTAAGCAAAGTAAACTTCTAATCTTCTTAGGGCTTGGCCCCAGACATGGACTGATAGTTTGCTGCAGGCTAGGCGTAATCTATGGTTTAAGCCCCCAGTCCTGATTTAAGTGGACTGGGCTTTCCACCCCAACCCGCCCCCCCAGCAAAGAAGATTGTACTGGAGATTTGCTGGGAAAGCTTCATGTCACAAATGAGACAACTGAGACCCCAGCGAGTAAGGGACACTGCCAACTAGGGGTTGAGTGCACACTGTCACCTGGCTTCCTGTCTGTACCCACTGTGTCCCCGCCCCATCAGAGGCCAGCTTCCCAGAGCAAATGGGACTGTTATGGCAAACCCAGTTGTCTGCAGGAAAACAGCGCGTTGTCATCTAAGGCTCTGGCTATAGTACGATTGGGACATCCCAAATTTAAAACTGCTTCCCTTCTATATGTGATTGGGAAAATGATGATATCATTATTTCCCTGGGTGGGCATCACTAAAATGACAACCATGTTTGGAACTGTGATTTGTGAAAGACACACATGTCACAAAAGCCAATAGTTATGTCCATAATGTCATTACTAAAAAGCATCACACATTATAAAATATTTAACCAGCAAATGTAGCCTAGCTTTAGAAACTGTGATCTTTAAATCCCTTGAAAGGTCTTCGAGAATAAAATAAATTAAGATTGTGGGGCTTCACTTTTGAAATTTTCATTCAAGCCACACATTCAGACCCTTGCTAATTGCTGCTTTGATGGACTGTGGCACAAGAAGCCAACGCCTCACATGAGAGCCAAGGCAGGCTGGAGGAGGGGAAGTGGGGGGAGTGGGAAGGGCCACAGGGGTAGGGAGATGGGGGGGAGGGACTTGTGTGTGGGGGAGACAGTCCTGAGGGGCGAGGGGACACTGAAAGGTGGGAAAGACGAAGAGAGAAGGAGGGGAAGGCGGAGGGCCGCCAAACGTACCCGGTATGGTTATGAACACAAGACCTTTTTAATTTCTTGGTATCCCAAGTCCATTCGCAGAGGATCTCACCTTTGATCCTCTCTGCCCCCAGCTAAAGCTGCTTGAAAAGATTCACATGCAAACATTTACATATTTCACAAGTCATAGTCACAGTTTTACCACATTTCGTCCACATTCTTAAAATACACTGGAAACATTTAAAAAAAATTTTTTTTATTTTAATCGCATTTCGAAGACAAGACAGCATTCCACTCCCAACGCATAACAGTCTTTTAAAACCAAGCCCCTCCTACTGTACTCTTTGTAAAAGCGTAAATGATTGGCTTACCTCGGACTCTTCCCTAGGAAAAAAATTATTTCTTTTTTTTTTTAAACACAGCCACGCCCACCCTCTTGGAACCAGCCCCATGAGGGTTTGGATCCAGACCTGCCTGTAGCAGATTAAGTGGGTTTTTTTTTTCCCCCTCCTCCCTCCATCCCCCCACCAGGTGAGCTGCGTGTGTGCAGAATACTGAACTTATGTGTGTAGCCCCGACGCCCCCGATACCTGAGTGTCTGGTTTTTCAACCGTAAAGGCGGGAGGGTTTGGCGAACGAATGAGAAGTGAGGAAACGCTTAGCGCAAAGGGAAAAAAGAGAGAAAGACATACAGAAAAAAGGTTATGGAGGCCAGCGAGAGGCGGCCCCCTCTCCCCCGCGCCAGTGGCCCAACACACTCCCCAAGATGTCCCACCACCTTCTCCTTCGCATTTTGCGCGCCGCCCGCTGCAGAGCGCCAGCGCACAGGTACCACCACAGTGTGCAAACACGGAAAGTTTCTGCCCGCGCCATGGCGCAAAACACAAGACAGCCCGTTCCCCAGTACGGGTACACAGTCGGCGGGTAATCTGGGGGTGCCAGGGATGGGAATTGGGGACACTTGAGCATATCATGCACAGGCGGACACAATATGGACACCAACACACACCAACGACAAGCTGTCTGAGTCCAAGCAGCAGTGCCAGGCGAGGCGGGGGCGCACCTTCCCCAACGACCCCAGCCCACCACGGCCCCAACCGGCCTAGCCTGGGGAACCCTGGGGCCCCTCCCCAGCAGTCCCTGGCTCACCTGAAGCCCCTGCCTTTCTTGCCGGCCCCCACCCCGGGGGCATCTTACGGTCGCTGGCGCTGGCTTGTCCAGCCGGAAACGACCCTCAGTGTTGCTCGGCACCACTTTTCTCCCTGGAGGGCACATACTTCGGCCACCCAAGCCCAACCGAGGCCCCCTCCCGCTCCCAGGGCAAAGTTAGGGCCCCTCGCTGGAACTTTCTAGCAGTCTCTTCCCGCCTCGGCCTGGACCCCCTCCTCCCGCTGCCAGGCCCTGAGCTCCACCGGGCAGCCTTGCCACCCCCTCCCGGGGTCCCCCAGCGGCCCTGCTCCCCACGGGCAGAGTCCGCCGCATTACCTAGAAGCAGCAGGCGGTGCGTACACATGTACCCCATCTTTTCCTCCTGGAGTTGTTTGTCGATGAGCTTGCTGCGTTTCTTCTCTGCGCGCTTCTGGGCGCGCTTCTCCAGGGCTTCCTTGCGCATCTGTCTGCGCTTCTCCGCCAGAGGAATCTTCTTGACCTTGGGGCTGTGCGAGGCTTTGGGCTGGGGGCTCTCAGATCGGCCGAAGCAGCCCCCGAAGGCCTGCATGAGGAAGTTGCGGAGCAAGTTGCGCCGGGGCTTTCGTCGGCGGCGATTTCGCCGGGGCTGCAGCCAGCGGCGGCATCCGGAGGTCCCATCGTCGGACTCATCGCTGCTGTGGTCGTCGTCGCTGCTGACCGACCCCTCGTCGTCGTCGCGGCTGCGGCCAGACCTGCCCCGCCAGGCAAATGCGCGAGTAGGCTGCGGAGTAGGCGGATCGGCAGCCTGGATCTCGGGGCTGGGGGGTCTAAGGAAGCGGAGCTTGGGTCGGGCTCCAGACGCAGGGGCGGCAGGGGCTGCCCGGGCGGCTGGAGCGGCTGCCCCGGCGGCTGGAGCGCCAGGGGCGGCAGCGGTTGCCCCGGCGGCTGGAGCCGCTGGAGCGTCTGGGGCTGCCCCGGCGGCTGGAGCGTCAGGGGCGGCTGGGGCTGCCCCGG
>NW_024424675.1:43690137-43780967 GCF_017311325.1 Ursus maritimus | reverse complement strand
CTGGGGCTGCCCCGGCGGCTGGAGCGTCAGGGGCGGCTGGGGCTGCCCCGGAGGCTGGAGCGTCAGGGGCGGCAGCGGCAGCCCCGGCGGCTGGAGCGTCAGGGGCGGCAGCGGCTGCCCCGGCGGCTGGAGAAGCAGGCTTGGCCCCGGCGTCAGGGGCTCCGTCCCCCGGAGAGGGGACTTTTCCTCCCTCAGCAGCAGTGGTGGCTGAGCCTCCTTCCATCTCGGCTGCTTCTCCCTCAACTGGGGGTCTCTCTCCTTCTGCTCGCTCTCTCTTAACTGGGGCTCGGGAGACCTCGATGGGCGGGCCGTCAAGCGCGATTGGGGGGCTGTCCATGTTGACGGGAGCGTCGTCGACCCCAACGGGGGCGCTACCAATCTCGAGCGGGGGTCCGGAGATCTCCATCGGGGGGCTGTCGCCCGTGAAGTGTGCAGGAGATCTGACAGCCTCTCGGGATGGGCTGCCGATGGCGCCTGGGACCCAGAGGGGGGGCTCGTTCGCGGCGGGAGCGAGGAGGACCGCACTCGGGACCGCGGCTGCCGAGGACTGGCCAACGCCACCGCCGCCGTCGATTTGTGGGATAGCTCGGGGGAGCCCAGGGGGTGGGCTGTCGTCCCCAAAGGCTGCTCCATCAAACTCAAATGGCATAGCCTCCTCAGGGGGAGGGCTGCTGTCTCCTCTGAAGCCTGCATTTGCAGGTCTGAGAGCTTGGGGCTCCTGGGGAGGAGTGCTAAAGACCCCCGCACCTGGGCCTCCTGGAGCAAGGTCTGAGACCTGCAGGACAGGCTGGTTGCCACCTCCCTGGGCAGGCTGCTCAAACTCAAACGGCATGGCTTCTTCAGGTGGAGGGCTGTAGCCTCCCAGGCTTGGTCCGGCATCACCGAAGGCTCCGGGCTCCATGAGTGCTGGGCTGAAGACCTCAAAGCCTGCACAGGCCCCAGTGGTGTCTCCAGGCTGCTCCTGGGTAGGCCAGAAGCCTCCTGAGCTGGGCTGCTCGACCTCGAAGGGCATGGCTTCCTCAGGAGGTGGGCTGTAGCCTCCATGGGCTCTGGCTTCCTCGATGGCCTGGCCCAGGTCCTGGAAGTTGGGCCTGGAGACCTCTGAGGGTCCACAGGTCTCGCCTTCAATCTCGATGGGGATGGGCTCGCTGTGAGGCGGTTCGGTCTCCATCTCTTCGGCTGCGCCAGGCCCAGGACTGGGGGCAGCTGCCCCTGGGGCCTCCAAAGATGGTTGCTGGGGCTGTTCCCCGAGTTCAAGGGGGATATCGCGTTGTCCTGACATATTATTGCCGTCGAGGCAGTTGCGCACGCCCATAACACGGTGGCGGACTCTTAAAATAAACTTGGGGCCCCGTAAGACGGAGCACCCAACCGAACTAGGGTGAAAAAATTTTTTTCAAAAAAATTCAAAGTACCAGCTAGAAAGTTCTCCAACCTCACTTTCTAACCCTCTTGAGGTCTGGGGGTTCAGGGCCTCAAACCCAAGACAGTGGCGGAAGCAACTCTATTGTTGCTGGTAGAGTCTTGGCTCCTTCCTGGCCACTTTTTATCCCCTCAGGCTGTCCCCTGCCCCCCCCCCCCGCCCCCCGTTGGTCTGCCCTTGTCCCCTCCTCTCTCTCTTTCTCTCTGCTCCAGGCCAGCCCCGCCTGCTTGGATCTGAGGAGCGTGCCGATTCGGTCCGAAAATCGCTCGTAGTGCTCGCTCTCTGCCACCAGAGGACGCCGGCCCGGGTTCCGAGGTGGCTCCGGGAGCCGGATCCTGGCGCCGGTAGCCCTGGACTTTGGGTAAGGGGGCTGATGAGCGCAGCCTCGCAGGGATGTTTTGGTTCCTTCCACTCCTCTCCTGACTGATTTGGAGTCTTTCTCCTCTCTTATCCCCTGGCCAGAGAGAGAGAGAGCTCTCCTGCGTTGCGGGACACGTGACGCAAGACGTGGGCCCCCGGCTGCTTGAGCGCAGGAGCTGAAACCCTCCCTCCCAGATCCAAATGACTCTCCTCGGGGGAGGGGGGAACTGCAGGAGGGTTTCATCACCCCAGGATACCTCTGAACCCCTAAGCCGTAGCCCCCAGACCTGGGCAGCCTCCCATCTTAAGCTCTAAGTCCAGAGTGCAAAGCTTTGGGCGCGTGGGAAGGGGGCGCGGGTGCACGCGGGGATGCGACAGGTGGTCGTGAGCCCACCGGCCGAGCGGACAGGAGGCGAGGGGCTGCCGGGTGTGCGCACCTAATTTGTTTTTAAAATGCCTTGGGCTACTTTCCGCTGCTTATGGAGCTTTTGTTTGCCGACTTGCGAGACTGGCTCCCGTAAAGCACTTCGATGTCCCCCATCCCCATCCCCACCACACTCTGGGGGTCCTCGCAGTAGCCTAGGGTGGTTTGGGCAAGGGTTTCCCCTGTTTATGTGGATAATGATGCAGGGGAATTAAGAGGGTCTTGGGCGCGCGTTCAACCGAGACCCTCTAAGCGGTAATTGCCGCGGCACGGAACGGGGCAGGGGGGGACGCAGGACACACACGGAGACCCCCATCCAGGGCAGGCCTCAGAGTTTCGGGGGTCCTACTGTTATGGGGAAAGGCTAAGGGCATTTCAGTTGGGATTTATGGCCGGCTTAGCATGGTCTCAGAGAACTGGACAACCCTGTGCGCACTGAACCCAAACACACACACACAGTGCCGCGCCGGCGGCAGCGGCTATCATGTGCCGTTATCTGCCTCGGGTGCCGGCTGCAGGGTCGGTCGGCCAGCGACCCCAGTTCCCTTCCAGCTCCTCTCCTTTCGCTATGGGTATCCCAGGGCAGCCGCTTCACTTTTCCACGCTAAAGCCCTCTGAGGCGGCACTGAGCCCGCCACAAGTCCAGCGGTCGCCTGGCTGCGCTCCTGTCGCCGAAGCTCGTGGGGGCTTAGAGCCAGCAGGGGAAAATACCCGCACCGCCTGGGTGGGCTTGGTGCGTGCGCGCGCACTGCCCTGGGTCTGGGGTCTGGCGTCTGCGGAGGGATTTGAGCCGCGGGAAAAAATTGCCGCTTGCGGGTCACGTACGACCCGGGACATGGGCATGAGGTCTGTCTCGCCAGTGGGTGACACGGACCTGCAAGCCACCTTTCGGTGAAAAGCATCCGGGCATGAGGCAGGTGGTCGCCTGGTGGGCAGGCAGGAGAGAGATGCAGGATGAGTGTTACAAGGGTTCGGCTGTGGTGAGCGGGAGCACTGCTTGGATCGCTGTATGTACGAGCCGCAGGCGGGTGAACCACGCACCGTTCAATCTCGTTAAGTCTAACGCATCCCTTTTAGAACGATGGGACCACAGCCGCGGCGCATCACTGCCCCGCATCCACCATCCACGTGGCCATGCTGCAGAGGAAAACTGACAAAGTCGGACTCTGGGCAACGTGTGGGGTCCCCCAAAGGCGTATCATGTCAGGACTACGGGTCTACACACTTGGAAATGCCAAGCTGAACTTTGGCTCAAACTTTGTCCAACTATCCCCACACGCAACGTCTCAACCATTTGAGCATCCACTGAATGGGCCAACAGGGTCGCGACCGTCCACTCACTCCCCTCCGACCCCAGCGCTGGGTCAGCCATTGGGCTGGGGTCACGCCAATCAAGGTTGCCTGGCGAATGAGCAGGGGGCGTCGGACCGGAAACCGGATATGAATGGGAGGTCCAATAGGGGGCGCCGCGTTGGAACGCCCTAAGAGACTGTGCTGTTGGGGTGGTTGGAAGCAGCTGGTGGGCGGGCGTATGGCGGCCAGGCCTGGGACGCCACGAGGAGGGCTGGCGCCGTGGGGTCACTCTTCCTGAAGCCACAAGTCACCAAGGCTGGAAGGGAAGGTCGGGGGCTGTCAGGGGCCAACCCTAGGAGTCGCTGGTGGCGGTGGGCAAACCCACCCGACCGAGGGGACAGCCGCTGAGGCCAGGCAAGGAGGAAGAAAATGTCTAGGGCCTGGAGGTAGAGAGCCAGGACCCTGAGGAGAGACAGGGCTCACTGCCCCGATGCAGAGGAGCAGTCCCAGACGGATAAGGAGTTGAGGCCCCAGGGATCCTGTGCCCTGCCGAGCTAGAAGGTCAGTAGACATTGGGGTCTGGAGCCCCAAAGGGACGGTTTGCCTACGACGCTTGGACTCTGTCCCCAAGCACTGTCCATCAAGGAGTGGGTACAGGGTCTCTTTGTTTGACATCCTCATGGGCGTGTGGGACCCCTTTGTTCAACACTCTTTGGTATCTTGGTCCTTTGCCTGGAGAGCAAACTATTGAGGGGATAAAGGCTGGGTAGATACCCGCCCTCCATCCTAAAGGATAAGGAACATAAAAATGGTAGGAAAGACCTCTCCTGGTGTTGGGGGTGGGGGACCCTGAAAGTCTTGATGGGGAAAATGGCGTTTCAGATGGGCCTGCATGGATGGGCAGGGCCCTGGCCTACCAATGGGGGGAAATGGGAGGAATGGGAGATGTGGGCCTACCCTGAGCTGAGCAAAACCCAATAGGGGGAAGCAAGGGACACCGTTTGGAGTCTTAGGAGGGGCAGTAAGAGTGAAAGCAGGACAAATTGGATAGGATCTCTCCAGGGATAGTTGGAAACTAAAGGCCAAGCACTTTTGAGGTTGTTTTGGTAGGAAACAGAGCAGATGTTGAACATTTTCTATACTGCAAGTAGGGTTTGAGCCTAGTTTTAGTAAAGATGGAAGCAGCTGGGGTGGGGGGGGGGATGGTCCTGATGGCAAGAACAGTGGAAGCTGTGGCTGGTCGCGTCGTCTAAGGTAGTGGGAAGGCTGAAGGAAGGGACTCGAGAGGGATCCCAAAGGGCCCTTTAGCAGCTTCTGTGCCACAAAGGCACAAAAGGTGGAGAAGCCAAAGTCTGGCACTTGGGTGATGGGACACACAAGTGACACAGGAAGTCCACAGGATCTGGGGAGGAGCTGGCGTGGTGGCGGAGCCACTCTGGTTTTAGACTTGGCAGAGATGAAGGAAGGATGGGCAGTCAGGCAGCCTATTATTTAAGAGGGTGGGTCTGAAGTTTAGAAGGAAGGTAAAGACCCCAAGTTCAAAGTAATAGCCATCCTTACAGGGTATGAAATGACTGGATCAGAGACTAGCCTTGAGGGGAAGAATATATTTGGTGATAGAATCTTGAACACTTGGAGCACTGGAGAGGAAAAGGAAAGTTGTCTTGGGAGAGAGCAGTGGGCTCAGAAGGGACTGGTGGGGGTACGCCGGAGGGGAGAATCTAAGAGGTGCTCAGAGTACCTAATGGAGATTGGGGCTTCTTAGCCTCTGCACTGTTCACATCGGGACCAGCTGACTCTCTGCTGCGGACTGTCCTGGGCACTCTAGGGTGTCAGCAGCATCCCTGGCCTCTACCCACTAGATGCCAGTAGCAGCCCCTTAGTTGTAGCAACCAAAAATGTCTGTAGACTTTGCCAAATGTCCTCTGGGGGGCAAAATCGCCCCTGGATGAAACCACTGCCGTAGGCTGAGTAAGGACCCTTGAACTTGAATAGGAGTCACTTTAATTGAAAGGTAAATGAGGACTGGGAAGAAAAAAAAATCCCACTATTTAACTCTAGTGTTCCCCATTTTGTCTACTCTTTTTTTTTCCCCCCTGTAGTGATTGGCCACCAGAGTCTGAAAACCCCAAATCCCTTACATGAAGGGGTTCAAAGCTGAAACCAGCACAGAACGGAGTGGGACCTGAGAATGGGCGTGTGGGAAGTGCGGCCAGATGTTTGAGGAGCTGGCTGACATGAAAGGCAGCTGGTGCACCGGACCACAGGGACCCGAGGAGCCCGGTGTGGTAAGTGCTGGGGGCGACAGCGGGTGGGTTGATTGGGGGCTGCGGTGATTGGTGGGGCTGTCTGTCAAGCTTTCTGGCTCAAGACAGAACTGTGGCCTTGCCCTGGATGGAGATGGCCAGTTACAGGTGGTGGTGGGCAGCCGAGTCCAGATCTCTAGTTCTGGATGGATTTCTCTCGGGAAAGAGGTCACTATTTGATAGGAATAAGCAGGAGCAAGGAAGGAAAGTCGGTGAATGAGTTGACACAGATCACAAAGAGGAAGGCAAGGTGAGGCTCGTCAGGGTGCCTGGGAGAACGGGGAGCTGGGGTGAAGGACAGAAGCTGCGTGCCAGGCTCTGGGCCCTGTTCCCACAAGGAGTGCGGTGAGATGGTGTATCCATCAGAGAAGGAAAGGATTGGCTGTCAAAATCCAGGCGAAGGTTTCTGGGAAGTTGTGTATCCTCAGCTACTTAAAAAGAATAGGTTTTTCTACACTCGATGAATTAAGAAAGGAGCAGCCAACACCGCTCACGTTTCAGTTAAACTGCATTTCTGAGGAAAGTCAGCCTGTTTACCAAATGGCCCAGGGGCCTCAGGTGGAATATTGGCTGGCTTTCTGTAAACGAGCAACCCCCAATGGAAAGAACGTATTTCTTCACTGTGGGATCTCCGAGTGGCACTGTTGCCATCTGCAGGGACATGGCCCCCTTCCTTGGTGACCCCATGTGGTGCGCTAGGCTTCCCAAACTCAATCTTCCTGCTATATCGACACCTCCACGCCAGCACACAGTATAATCAGCAGACGGCTGTTAGGATGCTTATATTTAGGGATTCCTACTCATTGCCAAAAGCACAAGGCACGTCCAAGTTTTAAGTAGCTGCCTGTCAACTTTCTTTCTTAGTTCACCCCTGTATCTGAGAAAGAGAAAGTAGACAGGGAAGGAGGTGGTCAAGAGGGAAGGGAGCAGAAACCAGGAAAAAGATCTTTTTTTGGCAGTGGGATTTCCTCCTAGCCTATGGCTTGGGGTGGGGGGCCATTTGCAGAAGAGCTGTCTCTGCAGACCACCTCCGTCCCTGTTGTCAGGGGCTTTCTTTCAAATGAGGAAAAGGAGAATCTTTTCACCAGTTGTGAGGAAAAAAGCAAAAGCAGAAAGGAGGGAACCAGGGGAAAAGAACTGAGGCAACTATTCCGTTTCTCAGCCTCCCAGTGACAAATGTGTTTTGAGTGCTGAGTGAGTAGCCATAAGACTTTGAAGCTGTTCAGTTAATTACTGTTCAATTAAGACTTGCTGTGCCCATCCTTCTACCTTCCAGCATCTCCTCTGCCAGCCTTGGCCGGTGGAGGCAGCAGCAGCCTGCTGCTGTCTGCAGAAGGGTCTGCGTGACCAGGCTGTTTCAGGCAAATGCCAGCTCAAGAGAAAATGCCTCGAATGGAGGTTAGGGCTGATCCTAAAGACAGAACCAGACTTCAGAAAATACTTGATGTGCTCAGATTAAAAAGCCCTGAGCTGGAGCCTGAGGGGCCAAGGGTCTCCTGTCAGTTCAGACCCCTTCATGCAGCTCACGAGGTAAACTCAGCAGCCCTCCACTTGCAAGGGCTACTACCCGTTTCTGCTGCAGCTGGGCGCATGGCTGTCCTCTGACCACCCGTCCTGGTGCGGTGGGTCCACACCGTCTCGACAATCGCTTGAACTGGGCTGTGGACTCCTTCTCTAGGCTAGCTGATGTGCAGCAGAGAATCTGGAGGGGAGAAGTGGCTCTTCCAGAAAAGATGAACAGTGCCCTGGGAAGGGGGACTAAGAGGAGTAAAAGTGGGGGCTAGAAGGGCAAGAGGGAATCCCTGAGGATACATCTGTTTAGTGGAAGCTCTGTTTAAAATCTCAGTAATCATGGTGGGAATTCCAGGCACCGTAATTTGAATGTGAGGGGAATGGTGTATTTTATGTTTGTGCATGGCCTCAGTTTCCCTGAGTGCATTCTCCTCCTGAGCTGGAATGGAGAGAGCAACATAAGCCAGGGTGCTGAGAACCCGTTCTTGCCTGGGGTGGGGGAGAAACAGGTCATCTTCAGCTGGCCGCAGTCCTTGGCCAATTTGAGACCTGGGGCCTGTCCCTGAACTGAAAGCCAAGATTTAGCATTTGAACTCTACAACAAGATTTCCTAGGTTTTAAATCTTTCCATTTGGTCAAAGCAATTGAGGAAGATGTACAAAAAGCCCACCTAGAAAACTGAAATTTCTGGCCAGGTCTGTAGAGACCCTCTAAGGGAAAGGGACCTTCTGAGTGCCTCTTCTGCAATCCCCAGGAAGGGGGGGCGGGCGGTGGTCCTCCACTGCCAGGTGTGACTATTAGAAATGCTCTTCCTGACATTGTTTCTGCTGCCACCAGATTTTTGAAGATGGCTGTGAAGTCTCCCCTAAACCTTTTTCTCCCTGAATCTCTCCTTATTTCTTCATATGACTCTTCATAGCCCTAGCATGTATGGGCTCTGTGACTTCCTATCTCCAGATCTTATCTTCTCCTCCGTCCCCAGTGTTCTTGTCTCCATCTTCCAGTTTTTTCTGTGCTCCATCCCCCAAACCTTCCTTTCCCTTTGTTGTTCTCAACTCTTCCCGTACATTAGGGACACCCCTTCCCATCTGTGCACGCAGCCTAGTCGCACCCCAGTCTTTCTGATATTCGTGGCCCCCTGTTAATTTGCAGCATGCTCACCCTAAAATAAGCTCGTAGAATAAAAATAGGCCATGTCCACAGGCGAAGCCAGGAAGGCAGCCTCCCCAATTCTACCTTGCAACAGGGACTTTGCGGGCAAGCAGGGGGGAGGTGTGGGGTGCCGTGGCGCCAGCTCCTCTTGGATGCCCTGCCGTGACTGGCTGAGCCCTGTCAACAGGTGACGGTGGCCCTGCACTGCAGACTCTTGGCCTTGGGGAGAACTAAGGCACTAGGCTGTTCCCTTTGGCTCCTCTGCTCTGAATTAGCTGGGCACTAGCACCAGATCGGTGCCAGGGGTGAGATGTTTTTAAAAAAGGAAAATCAAATATTAGTAAAATTTACCATATATATAGCCTTGTAATATGTAGCCAAAAAAAAAAGAAAAACAAAAAACAAAAATGGGATGTCAAATCATTAATTTGACCTTTTTTTTTTTTTAAACATTTGGTTTGTTATCCTATGCATTTGCAACAAGGGAAGATTGGTTTGGGGGAAATGCAAAAACAAAAATAAACCCCCCCCCAAAAACAAAAAAACCTTATCTATTACAAGGTCTCGCCATATAGAAGCAGATATCCAATACATCTCTATAACTGTGGTATTAAAATTTCATGGGAGGAGCAATTAAGGGAAAAAAAAGTCTGAAAAAGCCCCTGGGAGGGCAGGATAAGAAAAACAAACACAAAGGCTGAGGAAACTCGTTTATCCTAACTAGCTGCAGCCTCTGAGCCGTGTTTGCAGGTCTGGCCTAATCAGGACGCTTCTAAGTGTTACCAAATAATACATTCAACACTTGTGGTCAGTTAGCCAGCGCTGCTGTCAGACTGCGCTCTCCCAGAGCAGTGAGCGTCTCCAGGCTGCAGTACTCAGAGCAACGCCGGCTTCAGGCTGCTGCTGCCACTCGGAAAAGCTCGTTTTCACACACAGAGACCCGGGAGAGCAGGTGAGGGAAACAGGCACACAGAAGATGCCCGCTAGAGATCTGCTCTGAAGGACGGGCGGGCCGGTTATTTCCCCTTCAGGCTAGTGACAAGACACAGTGGGATTCTGTATTCTCTAACTCGCCTTTTTAAACCTTTTTTTTTTTTTTTTTTTTGCCACCCATTCTAAAAAAAAAACAGACTGGATAAAATCGAAATCAGAGCAACACAAAACAGATTTCCTCACAACTGATGCTTTTTATTTGATCAACCTTGCACATTTTTTTGGCCCCATTAGTGTTAAAATCATGGATGGAGTCAAGTTGGGCAACCCTGGCTTAATCAGCCTACACGCATCTGGAGCTGAAGGCGATGCTAGGGAACACTTCATTTTCCACGTGAAGAAACAGAGGCAGTGAGGTGCTGGGTCTGACCCAAGGCCACTGGGTGGGACCAGGCTTAGAAGATTCTTAGGTCCTGCTGTCCATCTCTGGGGCATCCAGATTTAGGAAACAGTCAGTCATTAGTGTCAAAATTCCGCAGAGCAGGACAAGGAATTCCATCTCTCAGTCTGGAACATGGGGATTAAAGATGTAATTTGAGGATCTCATCTCCTTTGCTGGGCAATTTCTAAGAGAAGGGCAGCACTTGAGCTGGCATATGACATCACTCGCCTCTGGAAGCTTAATTTGATTTTAGTAATTTGGTTTTTTGTTATAGGTCACCTTTCTGATAAGATACATACTTTCCCCAACACCATGGTTTCTGCTCAGTTGCCCCTCAGTAGGTTCCGTCTGCATAAGGAACAGTGATAACACAGGTAAATTACGTAAAATCCATTCAGATTACTAAAACAAAGGAAAAGACCTCATTCCTACCCACACTGAAGTTTCAGCTTCCTCATGAAATCTTCTACCCCAGCTGCTACGAGTGAGGCGGGCTAAAGAGCAAAGGGCTGTAAGCAGTTCAGGCGGGGGGAAGCCTCTGGCGCATTAAAGAAACATCCTCTTAAAACACTTCCAAACTTTACAATTCCCTATTCTTGAACTCTGATAAACATAAAAGTTTTGTTTGCCAAACTTCAGAAGGAAACCTCCGCCAGCTGGTTGACAGCACACAATATCTGAACACTGCTGTGACTTTCCAACTCAAAAAGTTCAGTTGTAAGAGGAACTTTGTCCAAGAAAAAGAAAAGTTTTAGTAAGTAAATGATTAATGCAGTAAAGGACAACCCTAAATGCCAGAGCATACCGTCACCTTTAACTAGCTTTATTCTCCTCCCCTCTCCACGGAAGATTCTACAACCAGCTAGTAAGTAATTCACTTCGGTGGTCAACTAGAAGGTCTGGGTTTTTCTGAGTGCATTTCCTCCCCAGACACACCTCACCTAAATTGAAAGGGCCAGTGAGCCCATTCAAATGCTAACCCCAGTTTAGCCGGGTGAGACAAAGGGCCAGTTTGGGGACTAGGGAGTTGGGAATGCTTGGAAGAACTTGCCAGAAATGCCTGGGGGTGGAGGTGGGGGGGGCAGTGGAGCACCAGTGTCTGAGGTAGAAAGAGGGTTTGAAGTGTCTATACAGCAAAATCCCATCCTCCGGTGAGTCCCAGGCACGTTTGTAGGACTTTGGCATATTCCTCAGCTGTTCTGTGTAGTCCCTAATGGCTTCTCCACCCTGGAAGGGGGGTGGGGGGGGTAGGGGGGGTGGAAGGTGGGGGAAGGGAACTGAGTGGGGGAGGGGGTGTGGGGGTGGGCAACAGACTTTCACAGTCAGAGGTAGTTTATAGGGAGGAGTGCCTCTGAAAGAGGGCAGATATTTGTGTGTTCCTAGATGGGGACCACCCCCTCCCCAATAATGAGCTTGGTGTATTGCTTACAGTTAAGAAAGCAAGCTTCCCAATATACAGGCTTCTGTTTAAAAACAGACGATTGGCGTGAACAGTGTGTGCTTAGGCACTGAGGACGTCTTAAAAAACTTGTTTATTCTTCCTGTAACAAAGCAACATGCTAATTTCTCTAATGAAAAACCTAGCTCTGCAGGAAAACGGGGGCCTCCAGACTACCCAGTCTGGGAAGAATGCTCCCACACTGAAAAGCACACCAGACAGCCAACCCAAACCCTGGCTTCGCTGCACACTCACTAGACACATTTTACTTGGTGAACTCAAGCTGCTAAGATGTTACCGGAGGAAAAACAACACTTAACGCCACGGAAAGGAACCACAGCATCTCTGTTTACGTGGAGTAGAAATTTCAACTTCGGGGAGCTCCATCTCACTTAGGCAATCTCACACGTTTAAGCCAAAGGCAGGGCACGCCTGGCCCTTCTCCAAGTACTCGGCAGCCTCCAGACTTCTGACACTTGCCCGCTGCCCAAGGAAGCCCCCTGCTCACAGAGTGCCTTCCTGGGACTTACTAGTTAAGACCGTAAAGGCATCCAACAGTCATTAGTCGGTGCGCACCAGGCAGAACGAAGTTCAGGGGCACCGCAACGCCCTTCCTAGAGAAGAGACCTGGAAGGAAGACCATGGAAAGTGTTCCTTCTGGCTTCACCTTATAACCCGACCGATCTTTTCATTTCAAGCCTCAAAACGCTTCACTCCCCCCACCCCCATCATTCTCATCAGACTAGCTCAAATCGGCGCAAACCAAGACGCGCGCGCACCAAGAAAAGCTCAATTTCCATACTGGGTGAGGTTTTGTAAAATGTATTTCACTTCTCAGTCTTCTCCTCCAGGGTTGGCGAGTAAAGCACACTTTATGCACCGAAGATGCGTTACCGGACTGCAGCCCTTTTTGTCCTCTGACCAAACAGGGCGGTTTCACCTCCAGGTTACAGATTCCAAACTTAGCTCCACCCGAGCTGAAAATGGCCGGTGCGCCGCCTCCCCTCCCCGAGGCTGCCCAAGCCGCCGGCCCCTGCCCCCTCTCGACCGATCACCCAAGGACTTGCGTCGGATCCAACACCTTTCCCCAGCTCTGCGCTGCCGCGCTCTTTGGGAACGCATTGTAGGGTATCCAGATGAAAGACGCGAACCCCTCTCCAGCCCGGTTTCTTGTGCCGCTTTACCCTTCCGCTCGGCACCGCCTCGCGGGCCTCTTAGACCCTCTCTTCCATTCCCAGGGCCCTGCGCAAACAGTCCCTGACCTCTCCAGCCAAGCTGCACCCAGCCTCGCCGCCAGATCAACTGCGCCAAAATGTTAGCGATGCCCCGACGTGACCAAGCCCGCGCCAGCAACCCTGGTAGCCTGTAGGGGCACCCCCTAAGACTCCCCTACCTTCTCTGCCAGCCCTCCAAGTACGCGTGGCTCGTGGGGAACCGCCGGCCGGCCTGGAGAGGTCTGCTCTGGAGAGTGCGGGCAGGTGCGCACGCTCTTTGCAGTGTGCTTGGCCCCGTGCGCGCCCGGAGGCGGATGGCGGCGGCCAGGACTGGCGCACAGCTGCGGGGAGCACTGGCGCCGAGGTCCCGCGGCTTCAAATTGGCAGCGCTGGGGCCTGGGCTCCGAGCGCCTTAAAGCGCCGCGCGAGACTTTTCTCGGAGCCGGCAGTCTCGGGAGTTCTCGCCCAATCCCAATGTGATTACTTTTCGCACATTGCAACAGTGTCGCTACAGCGCGGCTGCTCTCCGCACGGTGAAAGTTGGCGCGCGCACCTTAGAATCACGTTTCGGGCGCCTGCCGAGGCCAACTGGTTTGAGACTAGTGTTTCAGAGGAAAAAAAGCGTGTAAAACAAGTGACTTACCCGTGCCTTTTGGGTGTGCAACTCGAAACCTGGGGCGCGCCGGGGGTTCAGTCGCGAGTCCTGGACACCAGCTCGGAGACCTCAGGCTGTCTCCAGCGGGGCGCACGGAGCGCCCCGCCGTCCAACAAGCCTTTGGCCACCTGGGCGCTCCCGGCATCCTCCCAGCGTCCTGGGGAGCCTTCCCCAGCTTGCCCTGGCTCCCCCGCCTCCCGGGGCAGGGTTGCTGAGTCCACTGTCTTCCCGCCTTCCTCCTAACCTGCCTTTCCTTCTTCCTCCCTTCCTCCAGCGGCTCCCACACCGACCCCAGGTTCCCGGGTTTGGCGGCGGGCAACTAACCTGAATCAAAGAAAACAAGGAGAATCTGGACGGCGTCCTCCATTAGTGGCGCCGGATGGGGATGGGCCCCCTTTTGGAAGGGGACTCCGGGGATGGGTCGCGGCGGGTGGGCTTCTTCGGCTTGCAGCGGCGCTGCTGCTTCTTCCCCTCCTCCTTTGGCTCCTCAGACTCTTCGGGGTCCCTCGGATCCTTGTCCTCGGGCTCGGGCTCCTCCCCCTGTCTGGTGTTCTGGGGCTCCTGAGTGCTGGGCTGCGCACGACTTGGGGAGGCGTCGGGGCTCCGCAATCTCAGAGCGTGCAGACGCTCCGTGAGAGATTGGCCGAAGGTGGTGTGCTTGGGCACCACGGGGCCGCGCTCGTCTTCTGGCTCGGTCTCGGGCTCAGTGGCGGGGGCGGTCTCAGGCTCGGTCTCGAAGTCGGTCTCGGATTCGATTTCAGACTCGGTCTCGGTCTCGGTCTCAGATTCGTAGTCAAACTCTTCCTCGTACTCTAGGCACTCGGGGAGGGACAGCTCAAGGTCTCCCTCCTCGTGCTCGTGGTCAGATTCGGGGGGCTCAGGGAACACCTGGGCGGCGGAGCGGTGGTGGGCGTTAAGGAAGCTCCGGCGCTGCTGGGCGGCCGCGCGCTGCTGGGCGCGGGCGTTGGAGGTGGCAAGGGCGCGGAGGAGCGCGATGGAGCAGGAGAGCCAGAGGAGCGCAGTGGCTGCCCGGCGGCCGATGGGTGGGCACAGATCGTTGTAGTTGTGGCGAGCTCGGCGCCACTGCTGAGCCCGGGACCTACGATCCATTCTCTTAGGCGCACACCGAGAAGACCACCCGCCCTCTGGCTCTGCAGAGAGCGGCTCCAATGCGCATTGGCTGCTAGAGCTGAAAAAGATGCACCCCACGAGGTGAGAAGCTGGGTCCGGAGGTCCCAGCCCCACCTCGGTATGAGGGGGAAAAGGGAAACACCTACCTTCCTGACCACTCAACTTTCTAAAGCTCCGCGCCCCTGCTTGCCTCTCTGAGCGAGAAGAAGGGATGGGAGAAAAAGGGAGAAAAAATCTCCCTCCTCCCGGGCTCCTCTCTCTAAGTCTCAGATTCTGCAGTCTAAGACTCGGGAGAGGTGCCTCCGCTGGTCCTCTCGCCTGGGAGAGGAAAGAGGAGACTGAGGCGGGGAGGGACGCGGCGGAGAGATTCTGCAAAGTTGAGCTCCCGGACTTCTGCCGGGCATGTGCAGTAAGCAGGCGGGGGCGCCTCCCCGCGAGCTGCGCGGTGGCGCCCAGCCGGTGGCGCAGACCCTAGTGGGCCGGCAGGTGGCAGGAGGGAACCTTGTTTGAAAGGATTTGGGCGAAGCGAGGGGCGGGTGGGTCTGGCGGGTGCCAAGGAGCAAAACAAGTGAGCGAGGTAGCCACAGGTTAGGGTACTCAGGCAGCTGGGCATGGGTTCTCCATGGGGTCCATACCCCTCCCCAACTCCAGGGTTATCGGTAAAATGAAGCTAAAAACAGGACCGCAAAATTGCAGATTTTCGGCGGAATGAAATGAGGGGGCCTGTGCATGGGCATTAATGATCAGCCCCGGGCGATTTCCAAGGGCTTAATAGTTTGAGGATGGCAACGTCAGGCAGTCATTAATCATGACACCACCTCTGGCAGGTCTGTTACAGTGACTGTAATTAGAGCGTTTCCGAAAAATACCCCCCCCCCCCGTTGTAGTCTCAGTTGGCTAATTACCTCATGGACAAATAAGCGTCTTTCCTAGGAAGGGCCCACAGACAGGGTGATGGTTTGCAAGTCCACGAACCCATCAGTGGACTGCCATGAGCTTGAGCCGAGAACATGTGCTGGGAGACAGCCTCTAATTAGCTGGAACCACTAGTTGGGGGGAGGCTTTCATGAGCTCACATTCAGTAGGCCCGGCCCTGTTCTCTGCCCCTGTGGGGCGCTGCAGGCTGGTCGGCTATCAAGGAAATCTCAGGGGTACCCCTTAGGCCTCTTTCATTTCATACATGATAGGTTTTCAACAAAGCTAATTCATTCAGGGGATATCTATTGAGTGCCTAGCACATGCCAAGCTCTGTTCCAGGTGCTGAAGGTAAAGTTAAAAAAAAAAAAAGAAAGAAAAACTTATGTTAAGGAAAGCCTGTTTAGGACTAATCTGCTGTTAATGAGAGCGTTAAACCACTCAGAATCCCTCCTTGCCCACCAATATTTAATCTGGCTTGAATTCTCCATGAGAAAACCATTGGGTGGATCAGAGCATTTGGGGTAGATGTTGCGGCTCGACACCCATAGACCATGTTGAACCCCAAAGGCCAAAAGGTTGAAAGAAATTAGTACATCCCATTCTCAGCCCTGGAAAATCAAATGAGCTCCATGTCCTCCTGAAGGGGGATCCCTGGAGTGATCTTTGTTCAGGAAAGCATGGTCCTTGGAAAGCTCTTGAGTTCTGTCTGTAATCTGACTGCTGCTTCTGGGTTGTACATGATGCCTTCCCTGGTAAAGCACGGAGAGCCCCTGTTGTTGAACGGTAGTGTAATTCAGAGCCATCCCATCTTCCTAGAATCCTCGGACGCGTCAACAAAGTGGATCCACTTGGAACACATGTGTTGTGTTGTTTTGTTTTGTTTTGTCTTTGAGTTAATATGGGGGACATTTGGAGAGGCATGACCTCTTGTAATTCTGCTTTCCCTTTTGATGTTGTCCACCTGGCTCTCCCTCATGGTACTCCCTTCTTGGTGGCTAAGGAGTCATGTGCCTACAGCTGTCACTCAGCATGGTGGGACTGGTCCTCATACCTTCAACACCATGCCCACGTACTGCTGTCACATCCCGAGTGTAGACCTTAGCAAGATTCTAGCAATCGCCTTTGCCATGTTGAGGTTTTTTTGTTTCTGCATCTTGGCTGTGGACGTTCTTGAATGTTCCTGACTTAGCTTCTTGGCTGTGTCTATCTTTCATCTTGTTTTCTTTGAGTTCCTTTGTAGCATTAAAATACTGATGGGTCTAATAAAGTAGGACTGATTTGGCAAATCCCATAAAAGGACAAGTGTCTGTATTCTAATGTTGCCTGACTCTAACACTTTGCAGAGACACTGAAAGGGTTTTATTATCACAAGTGCCTGGTTCCAATCATCATGGGGATATTAGTATGGGACACTGGACCGGCTGTTTGGAGCTGTGTATCTCAAATCCTTATCTCTCAGACCCCATCCAGGAGGGACATCTCTAAAGGTTTTGCTCACATTAACCCACCTGCTTTATTTCTTTCAATTAGCACAGCCCCACTGATGACGCATGGAACATAAAGACATCGTTCAAGTGATTTTTCGAGGCACGCTGGGGAAAAAATCAGGAATATGTGGGTGCTGGTGAATGCCCTTTCAATGGAGACGAATGCCAGCTGTCAGCAACGAGGTGGATTATGATTCTTTAGTGTTCATAAGAAAGTACTTCGTTTTTCAGAAGGAGTGCTTTATGCCTGTAATGGAGATGGCAGCCCCGGGCTGATCCACCAATATAGCTACACCGAGATCGGCCGCATTATTAACAACTGTGCATTACATAATACGTATTTTTGGACTAGATTCTGCATTCGTAATGCACTTTCTTTGCAAGATGCATTTTAATCAGCAAATGAACATTTAACAAAACACTGCATTTTAGAGCCCCAGTCCTGTATGGTTACAGATACATTTCGGTGCACCTTCCACACAGGCTCCGGGAGGAGCAGCAGGACTGCACTGAAACACTGCTCCATCTCGCACTAGGGCCGAGGTCGAGCAAATGGATCTGTGCAGAAAACGCTGTTTAAAATGCATTACGTGCATGACTTTAAAAAGTGCTTGCTGCAGAGTGAATTTCAAAAAGGAGCAAGTGGGTGATGAACGACCTCGGGTTGTTAGCAGCTAAGGAACAAGGGGCTCTGTCTGTCTGCCGGTAAATAAAGTGTGGCCATATGTCACCTTCGGGCTCTGCCGGAGGGAGGCTCCGGAACCTGTTGGACAGGAAAGTGCACTTCCCAGTTCCTCAGAGCATCGGACAGTAAGGTTCTGATTGGGATGAATTGTGAAGAATATTGTCTTCAGCCCCTTAAAGGATTGTCCTGTGGAACAGGCATTGAGATGTATTTTATGTGGCTCCAGAGGGCAAGATTATAACCTATGGGTCGTAGTTACCACAGGCAGATTTCAGTTTAACCCAAGGAAGAATATTCTAACAATTAGGGCTCTGAAATGGAATGGCCGTCAGGAGGCGGTTGGCTCTTTGTCAGAAGCGGTGTTAAATCAAAGGACGATGAGCACATATTGGAGATGTTTTCCGTGGGACTCATGAGCCGGGCAGCGTTGGAACTCGATGCGCGCCAAAATTCTTTTCAACTCGGATTCCGATTCCGTGAAAGGCATTTGGAGACCTTGGGAGAGGGGCTGGGGGCTCTATTGATGGACATGCCCTTCCGACTCTGCTTCTATTTTAGAAGCATTTGAAAGTGCAAGCGGCTCAGTGACAGGAAGGAGTGTTTGGGTGCAGTTTCAGGACATGAGCAAACAGGTGTATGCAGAGGGCACCAGCAGGGCTGGGAGGCGCTTTGCTCCACAGCCTTCTTGTTGGAGCAAAGAAATTCGTCAAGTCTGTCTATTAATTCCATAGGTCCTCTGCCTCCCCTCCCAGAGCTGTCTCGGAAATTAGGAATGAAATTGGCTGTTTAGCAATCAGGAGTCGAGTCACTTTTTGTGAGCAAGACGCTGTCGCGGGCACTGTGGGGGGACGGCCGTAACCGAGTGCACACAGCTCACCCTCCAACATGCACGTCAGCGCAAGGTGCCCTAGATTCTAAAAAGCGGGCTGCCGCAGGTGCCGGATAATAAACCCTACACGAGGCCCATGAACTGCCAAGGGCAGCCGAGGAACTGCTTGTGCAGTCAGAGGGGAAGTTCATCTGCTGGGTTTCGAAAAAGGTGGTTTTTTTTCCTGGTTCTGACTTTTGAAATTTTCTTGTTCTTTAAAAGTCCGGAGACGATCGCTTTCAATCTCATCCATTCTCATGTGCCCACCTGTACACGACCCGTGCTGGTCACTCTGGGGGAGACAAAGATGAATCACGTGAGTTCTCAAAAGGCTTGACAGGCTATTGTCATGGGTCCCATGGACACCAACACAGTTTCCAAGAGATTTGAGATAAAAGATTGGTTCTACTTGGCCAGGTGAGTGGGTATAGTGACTCTTAAATGTATTTTTTGGACAATCGTTAGAAAGGACTATTTTTTCGAGATGGAGAGCTTTTCAAACTTTCTTTTGGGTAGAAATGAATTCAGGGAGTTTGAAGTATTCCCCACCCCTGACTGTGGCAATCAGCCAGAAAGGCTCCACCCCACTGAGAATTTGGCACTGCCCCTCCCATTTGCCCCTGAGAGGGCTGGGTACAGTACAAAAGCATTTGGCTCATTTCTCTGGGGCTATTTTGCTGATATCGATTGGCTCTCACTGGTAGAAATAGTGAAACCCCAAGCTCCTGATTTTGTGATTTGGGGGGAATGCCATCCAAGAGCTAAAAGCAAATGATAGGGCGAAATAATCATCTTTTTGACATGGCTGGATTCTGTCCAGGTCATCATTGGGATTATAATACTCTATTTGTGCCCTTTGGTTTTAAAGGGAGACAGGATCAGAAGTGAACCATATTCCTGTGTACAGAGTGGTTAGGAGTTGTCTTCTCAGGAATGGCCTTTCTTTCCCTGGGATTTGTGCTTTACCAGGGTTTGCCCATCGATCCAACACCCACTCACCTATCTACCTGCCTGCCCCCCGCTACCACAGGCGGAGCGCTTTCTGGGCTCCTCACCCAACCGAACGTCTAGAGGCCCCTCATTTAGGCCAAGTGTAAGCTTAGGCACACAGGCCCTTGTTGGGCATGGTGCCTCTTTTTCTCTGCTTTGGCTCTAGCTTTCCTGTGGCCCCTGGTGTACACTCTGGACTCTGGCTGTTGGCCTGGCCTTGTCCTGTAGAAATCGGGACTGGGTTCTGTCCATGTGCCTGCCCCCAACTTAACACTTTAGCGTGATTAGTTCTTTCCCATGGCCAGCTGAGACATCGGTGTCCCAAGGTGCCCACAGCCCAGGTGATTCCAGTCTCAGATGTCCCCACTGCCCTGCACACCAGGTTCCTCCTGTAGCTGGTGGGCTGCTGGTCACAGAGGACTCAGCCTTCGGGACCGTCCTCTGGCATGTGGATTTAGCTTTTGTCCAGCTCTCTGGGTCATCCCACCTTTACCTCCGGCCATCAGCACCGACAGAGAGCCTCAAAGTTGTTTTTCTCCCATCTGCTGAGAATCTGACTCACCCCTTCAAATTTGGTGGGGGAGTGAGCAAGCGAGCAACGCACCCAGAGGGGAGAAACTCTTAGTGGTGTCATGGTTCAGGCACACGCTCATAGAAACCCTTTCAGCTCGAGCTCTTCAAAATATGATTAGACCAATTTTACATGTCTAGTCACTGAGGCTCTGGTAGATTGGGACTGTTTCTATATGTGCAAAGTGAAGTGGGGAATTGGGGCAATTATCTTCAGGCAAATGGCTCTGGGCTCTGTAATCAGTCGGTCCTGGTAACGGGGGAATCAGCCTCATTTCACTGTAACGCTGCTTTGAGTTAAAGAGGATTCTAGGTATTTGTTTATTATTTGAGCTGGGCTTTGTTTTTCCAAAAAGCAGTCTGGTGAAGCTGCATCCCACCCCACACAGGTGTTAGGGCGTGTGGCTCCCTTTGGTTGCAGGACACTGTTGACCAGTCGGACGCGGGGGGCAGTGATGTGGATCTGTATGTAATCTGCAGTTCAGCTGACCACCTCTGCTTCTGGTGTTGGCGGCCCCGGGTTTGCCTATCTTTTTCTCCCCCCTCCTTCCCTCCTTTGTGCATAAGGATCCTGAGACATGGTTCAGGTGGTCAACAGGGTCGTGCTTGTGCCGGGACCATCCAGATTCCAGCGGGACCCACGGCTGGACACGAACTACGCGTGCTAAAGAACACGTCATGAAACTAGGAGACTAACACACCAGAAATGAACAGAATCAGAGATGAAAACTCATCATCGGCTGGCCATGGCTTTTCCTTCTTCCACTCAAATTGTTTTGGCTAAACATCATTGTTGGGTTTTTTTCCCTTAGCTGGTCTAGAAATACGCTCACAAAACACCCATCACTTCCCTCTCTTCACTCATGGAGCAAGAGAAGACTCGTGTTTTTCCAAAGCACAGAGGGCTGTTTGCTTTGAGGCAAGCGTGGACTTCAATCATAATTGCCCTTGAGAACAGTCCTTGCCATTAGGAAGCCAACCAGTGGGTAACCAGGGTTGCATGGGGCCTGCTGGGGGACGCTGGGCGTAGGGTCCTGGCCAGGGAGCCCAGATGGAAGATTCTTGCCCGTCCACCTCCCGTATCTCCCTCACCCACACTCGTGCTCAGAGTCCAAGAACAAGAGGCTCTAATTGATAAGCACTCCAGCAAGGAGGTGGTGGGGCTTGAGATGACCGGGGAAAATACAGAGGAGGCAGAAAGGTGTTTTTCTTAGACTGTCAGAAATCTTCGTCTTTATCACTTTGAAATTTCCTGATACTGCTTAATTAGTTAAGCGTAAAACTTCCTTTCCACATTCGAGATAAGAGGGTTTTAAGAAACGACCAGCCAGACTCCTGTGGCATAATGTGGCTTGTGTTTTTTTTTTTTTTTTACCTGATAGCTAGTTTATTCCTTCCTTTCTCCAGTGTTTTACTGCCTTAATGATCATCGTTTTATATTGTATTTTAAGATCTGCTGGGGCAAATGCCTTCTTACTGGATATTATCTCAGAACCCTCTGATAGTTTTGCCCATTTATTTTCCTATAGAATTTAAGAACCATTTTTATCAAGTTCTGTAATGACCTTGGTGATATTTTGACTGGAATTGCATTCAATCTATAAATTAAGTTGGGAAATACTGTCATCTTCTCTGTGTTTAGCCTTAAGCCCCAGTATGATCTCACTCTTCATTTCCTTGAGTTTCTATCTCTCCCATTAAGGATTTGTGTTTTCTTTATATAATTCTCATATATCATATGTAGAGTTTGATATGTGAAAATAGATCATGTATCTCCCAAGTATTTGATACTTCTGTTGCTGTTGTGAATGAGCTCTCTTTTTTCATTACATTTGCAGACTGTTTATTATGTGTTTATAGGAATGGTATTGATTTTTGTGCATTTTTCTCATATTCCGCAACTTTTAGAACTGCTTGGTTTATGAGGCAGCCAGCAGTCTGCCCAAGCAAACGCTCAGGGAAGGTTGCAGAGGATTTTGTAGAAGCGATTCCTGCGTAAGGAGAGAGGCGAACTAAGTCAGTAGTCGCCAAACGCCAATCTGTAGTGAAAGGAGGAAAATTAAAGACGACGTGATAGGTTTTTCATCAGGCTCAGTTATTCAGAGAAGGGACGAAGGGACGATTTTTTTTTAAGATTTTATTTTTAAGTGATCTCTACTCCCAAATTGAGGCTTAAACTTAACCACCCGAAGATCAAGAGTCGCACCTCCAGCGACCGAGCCGGCCGGGCGCCCCAGGGCTGTTCTTGATCACAGAGCCTACGGAATCTTCCCTTCTGTTAGTCTGTCAGTGGCACTTCTTTTTGAATCACAACAGATAGTGATTTGAGTTTTTTGTTTTAAGATTTTAGAGAGCTTTTTAGAGCTTTTAAAAAATTTTGTTTTTATTTCATTTTTTAAAATGATTTTACTTCTACTAAAAAAATAAGTTGGCAACCCCAGGTTGGCATCTCACATTTCTTTTGAAATTTTAGCATTGTCTGGAATCTCTAAATCCGGAACTTCCACCTCATGTCCTCTTGGATGGTACAGTTCATGATATTTGGTGATTCTGAGCTTCCCATTTTATTTAAAAATAAGTTTGGTTTATTCTTTAGTATTCTTCCAGTTAGTCTTTTGTATTCTTCTGGTTAGTTGTGTCATTTCATTAGATTGGTGTTTTATGTTTTCTCTCATCTTTTTTCAGTCTCCGTACCCTCCCTTGTGCCTTGCCGTGCTCATAGTGTGTGGCAGAAAAGAGCCCTTACTCCTTTATTAAACAAGGGGATGGGATGGGGGTATCCTCATTGCGTTTCTTTTTTTAAGGGATTTTCTCTTAACGTCCTTTCTCTGACAGTATTTAGGTGGCTTCTAAGAGGAAACAAGATGGCATCTCATGAGAGGGACTCAACGGCAAGGTTGATAAGGGTGAGAGGTGAGAAGCCGGCGTTGGGACCAGGTGGGCCTGGACGTGTGTCTTGCATCCCTCGGCTTCATAGCTGACCAGTGCATTACCTGTCTGGACTTCTGTCTCCTCCGTTGCAAAAAAGGTCTTTCTAGGGTCCAGAAAGCTCTGCCTTCCAGGGTTATGGAGAGGATCACATGAGGAAAGAAATAGAGAGTGCCTAGCAAGGGTCTAGAACAGGCACACTCTGAACCAGTAGTTTGACAGCAGCTGTCAGTGATGATGGAGGAGGTGGTAGTGATGACGGCGGTGGCTGGGATGATGGTGGTGGTGACGGTGGTGATGACAGTGGTGATGGTGGTGATAATGGTGGTGGTGGTGATGACGAGGGCGGTGATGATGGTGGGTTTTGTCTATATACATTTCCAGTTCTCTCTTAGTGGCTTCTTGATGAAGGTCTTAGAAGCCGTGGTTTGATGTACAGAAGTGTACTGAACACCCGCTATGGGCCATGCCCTGTGCTGGGCACCAGGTGTATGTTGGTGAGCTGAATCAGACTCTGTCTCTCCACTCAGTGCATTCCGTGGGGCTCTGGAAATAATGAATCATCATACTGAGGAGAGTCTCGTTACAACCCAAGCTAAGGGCACTGGAAAAGAACCTTTTTTCAGAGTGTACAGCAGAGGAAGCTGCCCCCAACTTGGGCATGTCAGGGAATGCTTGCCTGAGAAAGCGATATGTGCACACTTGAGCTGTGAACTGAAGGATGGGCATGTGGTGGGTGGTGGCGGGGGGGCAGGGCGCAGTTCCCAGTGCAGGAATAGCGTGTTCGCGGGCCCTCTGCTGGAAGGGACTGAACTTATTAGGGGAACCAGCAGAAGGTCAGCAGAATCTGGGCTACAGAGTAAAGTGAGTGAGAGGGGTGGCTCAGGGCTGCCATGTGGGGCCCCCGTGACCCGGCAGGACAAAATGCAGTCTTGTGTCTTGAACACCCTCAGGACAGCGGGAAGCCCTCGTCCCAGCGGCAGGTGCGGCCATCAAGCTGTCCGTTGCAAAAATCTTTTTGGCGGAGGCTCGGGGTAGAATTTGAAGGGAAGCCAGAGATGATGGGAGTAGTTGGACTTCGGGAATACATAAAACTGGTGGTAGTGAGAGTGGCCTTGAGAGGCATCTGAGATGTCAACAAGCAGGGCTTGGTGGCGACATGGAATTGGGGAATGCGCCGTGTGAGGGAGGGAAGTCAGGAGCTTTCACTGAGCTGCGGAAGGGGTGGGGGTGGAGAGGGTGCAGGGGCAGCTGGCAGACCTTGACTTCTGCCTTGTGGAGTGGGGTGAGTTCTGTCCCTGACTCGCTGAGTTAGAAGCGCCTTGCATGACCTGTGAGGAGGAATCCACTAGGCAGAAGGGTGGTGGGAGGGGGTCTAGAGCCCGACGGAGAGGCTTGGTAGTGGCAGAAGAGTCTCGTGGGAAGGGCCTCCCACGCTGAAGTTCCAGCCGAAGTCGTTGTGGCAGAAGGGACTGGAGATGGAGTGACAGGCCCTCTGTGCTTTAGCCGAGGAGACTGAGGCTCAGAGAGGGCAGGTCTGCTAGTTTGGGGCAGAAGCCTTTGGGGACAGGATGCTTCAGTCTTACTTCAATCCCTTCGCCCCACCCCAAGCAGAGTGTCTTCATGGAGAGAGGGAACATGAACCGAGCGCTCAGAGGTCAACCCTCTTGATAGCAGATCTATTTTTTGTCAGCATCTAAACGGACAGTTCACAGCTTCACATTCTTTTCTTGATCACTTTAGAACTGACATTCTGCCGGCTCCTTATTAAAGAAAGAGCAAACCAAGGGCTGGCTGAAGGTGGTTTGGAGGCTGGAAATAGAACTATACCATGCCCTTAATACTCAGGCCTGGCAGGGTCCACACGGCATCCGGGAAGGACTTGGGCAAGGTTAAAGCTAAGAGCCTTTGGTGACACTCTTTTTTCTGCTGGTTATTCAAAAATCTAGCCACGGCCCAAAGCACCAGTTATTACTGAAAGGTGGTCCCCAGAATGTGGGGATTAGGTACAAGAAGGGCAAACCCATTTTTCTCAAGACCCTTTCTCAAGATGCCTACTCTGTGAAACCTGTGATGTCTCAGCAGCTTCTTCTAGCTGTTAACTTTTTAAAAAGTGCAGTGTTTAATTACATGTGGCATACATGAATTGGGTATGTTACATAGCAAGTCAGTAATACTGACTGGGGCTTAAGGCTAGAGTCTGCTTTAATGGCCCTCCACCAGCCACGGTCTCCATAGCCCACCTCTCAAATTCCCCCGAGGCTACCAACTTCACACAGAATGACCGTTAGTAGAAAAATGTCTCCCTCCTTCCCCTTCCCTCCCTCCCTCCCTCCCTTCCTTCCTTCCTTCCTGGCTCCATGCCCAGGGTGGAGCCCAATGTGGGCCTTGAATCCATGCTCTGAGATCAAGACCTGAGCTGAGATCAAGAGTCAGATGCTTAACTGACCGAGCCCCCCACATGCCCCGAAAAAAATGTCTTTTTTTTTTTTTTAAACACAAGTAGTGTTTATGTCACTTTGCAGCCTTTTCACTTGGCAGTGTTATCTTGGAGACCCTTGTGTGTTGGTCCACCTGAGATCTCCTTTGTTCTTTTCAGTGGTCACCCCATCATCTGTGGTCCCAGTAGAAGACTGTCGATAGTCCTTGCCCTATTGATGTACATTCTGGCTCTTTCCATTTGGTCCCCTGTCCTGGCACATTCTTCTGTGTATGCATTTACAAGGATTTGTCTGGGGTCAGTCTTAAGTGAGGTCACAGGGAGACACGGCGCTTTGACTCAGTTGCCCTCCAGTACAAGGCTACTGGTCTGTCCCCACAACAGTGTGTGTCCCCCACCTTCTCACACCCAGTTGCTCCGGCCAAGAGAGCAGGAGCACCAGTGGTGTGCCCAGACCCCCGCGAGTTGGGAGCCAGGCCCCAGCCCTGTTTTCCTTAGGGGCATGACCTTGGCTCTGACGGGTCAGGAAGAAAAGTTAAACTTTAGTGAAATACATTTCTGAGACCTGCCACAAAGGGGGTGGCGGGGGCGTGGGGGAACCTCGCTGAGAGAAATTAGACCAGAGGCCGGCGTACAGGCTCTGCACTGTTTCTTCAAGTTCTTATGAAGGGCCCTGAGCCTTTCGAGACAGTGCGGACAGACCTCTCTTGCTGGTGTGCCCTCGAGAACTCTGAGCAGTGCTCTGCTCTTCTGATCATTCTGAACCCGCATGGTAGACCTCCTCTCCTGATCCCCCATGTCCACAGTTTAAATTGGGAATGGCCACGATTGAAGAATGCTCTCCAGCCTTTGAGATCGGGGACCCCGTCCCCTGTGCTCCTCCCCACCCTGCTCCTTGCAGGCATAGACAAGTTAGTCACGGTGTACAACCAGGGTTACTGTGTAATTCGTCATCCAGCTGGGACATTTTTGAGTGTGAAAGGCCAAGTTCACTGGGTGGGTTTCTGGGATGAAGGGTAAAGTGGGGCTTTCCTGCAAACCAGGTTGTATGGGTGTCCTAGCTTTTCCTTAATAGTAACAGTAGTTCATTATTAATAATATAACATTGTAGTTGTTATAAGTAAAATTAGTGAAATAACATGATTAACATTACTATATTTTTAGCATGTTTGAAAGAGTTATTTCCCATCTCTGACTAGTTTCAAAATAGACTTCTGTCTGGAGAAAAGGTCTGCCATGAGGACCACTTGTTCGATTGGGGGAACTATCTGCATGAAAAGGGAAATGTGTTCGCTCATCTGTGTTTCTGAAGTCATTGTGGAAACTTTAGGAAAAGAGCAAACTTGGGAGAAAAAGAACAGGAACTTTCTGAGGCCTTTCCTGGGGGTTCCTGACCGGAGAGCTGAGGTGCACGACCACCAGCTGTTGGCTTCGCTCAGCATCCGTGGCGGGGACTCCGGGCTCCTCCTCCCCCGTCTCACACGCGCCATACTGGGGGTCCACTGCACCCCTTCCAGCAGAGCCATCGGACACGCCCCACAGCACACGGCCTGGAAAAGAGAAGGCCGGAGGTGGCTGGCCTGCGGTATGGATGGAAGGGCCGTTTTTAGGCAGAGAATGTAGTCGAAACATTCCCAGCTCAAAAGCACCATAGGAATTAGAAAACATTTTACAGTCCCTTAGAAAGAATTGAGATTTTTGCTCAAACTTCAGTTATTTCCATACTAGCTAGATGATTTTTGCTATATTCCCATACTACAGTGACACTTAACGGTTTTCTTTAAATCAACTTGCTGTATTTATGTAAATGAATTTACTTTAAAGGAGAAATTACACCATTATCACTTGGCTTCTGGCTAAGAATTTTTTAAATATACAAGATAAATGCATAGCTCTTAAAATGGACAATGTTGGCCCTTGGCCTCTTGGAATCATCTCGGGCACCATCTTGGTCAGGCGTAGCCCTGTCTACTCGCCAACAGATGGCAAGGGGCTGAGTCTGTTCATCCCTCTAGGAACATCCTGGTCTGGACCCTAGAAAGGATGGCCTGACAGGTGGTCTTCCTGTGCTGTGTAGCATATTCTTGTCTCCCTTGCCAACAGATATTTACCATCAAGGGGGACACGTTTGATTTTGACCCCAGGATCTAGTGAGGCAACTCTTAGCTCAGGAGTGCTGGGAAGGACTCTGGTTCCAGCCAGCTGAAGCCTGGTGAGTTTGCACAGGACTAAATTACTTGGGGCATATTTTCTTTCCGTGACATTTGCCTTCTAATAATAAATCGACAGATGTAGTTGTCTTGATCCGCCTTTACCATGACATTTGCCGTCACTTCACATGTTTTTGTTTGCAGACGCAGCCAAGAAACAGGCTTATCAGTGAGGCTTTAACCCATGCCCTTGGCCTCAGCAGAGCTCTGTCCCAAACAACAGGAGGGTGAGCTCAGGCACCTTCTACTTCCTGCTGGTACGTCTCACAGGGCCCACCCACTCCCCTCTTTGAGGGGAGGCCTCTCCTCTCACGCTGGGCTTTTCTGGGGATTTGGGTGGGGGGAGGTGGGTCTTTTCTCCCATCATGCGCTTGGTTCTTGATTGGATGCCAGAAAATGCCAGAAAAGAGCCTGTGCCTAAAAATATGCCTTCCGAAGTGTGGTAGGATACACTTTTCATACAGGTCAAAAGCCAGCAAAACGAAGCCGATATATCCATGATGGAAGGAACACGTTCACAGAAAGCATGTGATAAACTAGAGATTTGTTACCTGTTACTCTGGCAGAGACGCTGGATGAGGGCAGGGGAGAGAGGCATTCTAGTGGGTGAAGTTACCGGCTGTGTCGTGCTTGGGTTGGCTTGTTGTGTATTTTTAAATACTAAATTTAAAAGGTATGTGTCGAGGCCGTCTCCATGGATCAATGGAATGGGACAGTTGAAACAAATCTAGGGCATTTGGGGAGGGGACCCGTTGTGCTGTGGCCAAAGGAGGTGGTTTTCAGGCCGGGCTGTTGCTTACCAGACGCCAGGGCTCTGCTTACCCGTCTTTCTTTTGTACAAATCAAGAAGTTCCGGGGTTTCCTAGCACGGACTAGGTTCTCAGCAACTTGTTGGTTCTTTTCTACACGTATATTGCGAGTATATTTGAATATTGAATTCAAATTTTGTTGAATTTTTGTTGAATCTTTTTTCACATGCATAAATTTAAATTTGTTGTTATGGAAGTTTCCTGGCGTACTGAGGTGGGGACGAGACCCCAGCTGTACTAGGCCATCAGTGCTCGCTCCCTCTTTCACCCCTATTCCTTCTTTGGGTGTCTTTTCTAAGGCATGTCCCAGAAATCATACCATCTCATGCTGCTCTTTCTCGGCTCTTTTGGGGCTCTGTCAAAGCCACCTTCTTCTCCGCAAGGAGAGCAAGTCAGGTAACTGACTCTGCCCTTCCCTCCTCCCTGTGAGACAGTCACTGCACAGATCTGGGGCCCCCTTGCTAGGGGAGTAGACTCTAACCCCATGAGCCCCAGGAGTCTCCTGAAACCACCACCCATCTTTTGGGTCCCCTTTTAAAGGCCTCCAAATTGATCGCTGGAGATTTTCCCAATTCCCAAAACAATGTAGATACATTTTCAGCGGCCAGGCAAATTTCAGCTATGCTCTTTCTAAAAGAATGCACATTTGGAACATACAGAGCCCAAATGAGTGTGATGTCAGTTGTCACTGTCCGTGTGGAAAGATTTTTGCCACGGCCAGCTGCTGGGCCTCTTTGCGCTGTATTAATAGCAGGGCCATGGGGCCCAATGGGGTCGGAAGCCAGGGAGAGAAGATGGGACAGCTGTGGCGGACATCACACCATGCTCCAGGCATGTGCTCCCGTGTCATGGGCACACAGATGGCCCACACCTTGCCCTGCCGCTCAAAGCCCCCCAGGCCTGCGCCTGTCTTCTCCTTGTAGGGTCAGGAATGGGCTCAAGTGGACAGCACACTTGACGAAGGAGCCAAATTAAGATTGGTGTGATTGGAATAGAGGGTTCGGGTGGCCCAATGTTCTGGGTCAACTTACGCTTTTACTGGAAGCACAGGCATGTGCAGGCCGAATGCGGCAGTGGTATTTAAACAGCTGGGGGTATTGGGTTCTATATGCCAAGGCTGGACAGATATTTTTAAATGTCACGGGCCAAATGGAAGCTCAGATGGCAGCAGGGTAGAGGGGCAGGGGGATTGGAGGACACCGCACGACCACGGCTAGGTACGGTCAGGAGAGCTGGGTAGGGTTAGTGCCTGGGAAGAAGCCCAGCGTGTGAAGTTCAGTGAAGAGGTAGCAGGAGGGTCATTTGAGTAAGCGATAGGCGCTGGCGGGCAGGGGCGGGGGCAGATGGAAATGTGTGGAAACGCCAAGGACAAGTCTAGAGCAGAGAGGTCAGCAGGGTTGAGCCCCCTCGCTCACAGGAACAGGCCGCGGAGTAAACTCTGTCCCCGGTTTTGGCGTCAAACAGAACTAAGCACCAACCTCAGCACCCCACTGTCTGCCCCACACCCTTGGGGCGACTCATTTATCTGCCGAGTTGGTTTCCTGACTTACCAGGAAGGGGACCTGGGCTCCTGGAGATTAAACCAGACGAACGACACTGGACGCTCAGAAACAAGTCCTGAAACGGTGGGCGCTATTATTACTAGCAGAAAGTAACCTGTGGGAAACCCCCTTATGGAGTGGGGCTGCAGACTGCCCTCTGGGCTGATCCCCCCAGAAACAGGTTGTGTTTCAACCACACAGAATTGCTTTCTTAAGTCTGCATTATGATAGGCACCAATGTTTAGATATTAGGAGATATTACCAGAACTTTTGGAGTTGACGTCTCCTGGCCTACGCTCCAGAGCCTCTAGCTGTCCGGCGCCTGTCCACAGGCAGCCTTCGCCGAGGGGCGGCTGCCCCCTGTTGGCGAGCTGCAGACCGCCACTGCTCCCGCCGCCATCTGGCCCCGTCACTCATCTCTGAGCAGGGCCTGGCCTCTGTAGGCATTTGCACTTGCTTTCTGTGCAGTGAAGTGGACCTATTATTATCTCAGAAGGGGCGAGGGCTGTCAGAATTAGCCACCGAATTGCTGGCTGGGGCCTCCTTGACTTTGGCATGACACTGGTCTTGGGAAACCTGGGCTCATGGAAGAGCACTGAGTGGCCTGGCCTGGGAAGGGGGAGGTGAAGGAAGGGGGCCACGAGCTTTCACGAGGGCCTCTGCCAGGCCCCTGGAGGCAGCTTGGCTGCCTGTTTCCCTCCCTGTGGCCCCTTGGTAACCTGAGTAGAAACAACAGGGTTAGGGCCATTTCTGTGGCGGTGCCAGCATCCGTGTGGCTCTGGGCCTCTCAGCCACAGGATGGGGCTCAAGGAGGCTTGGGGAGGCCAGGGCGGGTCTGGATCCTGGATGTGGCTTCTCAGCCCAGGAAAGGAAGGCAGAGGGGTGGAGGGGGGTGCTCAGGGGGCTCTTGGGGCCCTTGACCAGGGGCAGGCAGCCCTCAATTAAATCCCTGTTGCTGTGCGGAACCTCTTGCTTGTCCCGGCCCCTGGGAAGAACCCATGGTAGCAGTGATGCAACTGGGCCTTCAGGGCCTCCCGTGCGAGGTCTTGGGAGACCCCTCCTCTTTTGAAGAACCAAGTCTTCTGTGGGAGAAACACTCGGTAGGGTTGGCTATTTACACACAACCAGCCTGAAACTTGGAGAAGCCCTTCCTCCTGATTTGTTTGCTCCTTTATTAGAAATGTCTGATGGTGCCTCCCACATCCTAGGCATTAGGGAAATACATTAATTCATTTAATCTTCACAGCGACTTTATAGGGAAACTGAGGCACACAGGTCAAATAACCTGTGCAAGGCCATACAGCTGGACAGTGTTGGGGCCTGGTTTTGAACTCCAGAGCCCACCTTCTAAACCGCTGTCTTTCAATGATGCTTGGAGATGGGGTTGGGGGTTGGGCTCCAGGGAGGAGTCTGAGATTATCCTTGGGCTGAGTCAGGAGCCTGCCACGTCGCAAGCTGGGGAAAGGGCCTGGGGTGGGAAACAGTGGCCGGGAGCTCTAGCAACAGAGGGAGGCCAGCCTGGCTGCAGGAGTGAGAGGGAGGGAGCGAGGCTGGACTAGGGCCATGGAAGCACTGAGGGGTCTGAGCCATGGTCTGAATCCACGTCCTCTAGCGCCCTCTCTGCTACTGTGCGGAAGAGGGATTGTCAGAGGCAGGAGGAGTGGCTGGGAGACCCGCTGGTCCAGACCCGTGAGTGGTGATGATGAGTGTGTTTGAGACGCATTTGGGAAGCTTACAGCACTTGGCTGTGGATGTGCTAGAGGTCAAAGGTCACTCTGATTTGCTCAGGGACTGAGCTGGGCAGCTGGGTCTGCTGATCTGGTCTGCTTCCTGAGGTGGTCCAGTCTGGGGGGAGGCTTTCCCTTGGAGACCTCTTTCTTGACAATGTAGAGGGGGATCCCTGGTACTTCTGGAATGTTCGTCAGCCTGTGGTCAGAGCTGGTTCCTTCCAGCCTGGAGCAGACATGGCCTCAGGGCAGGGTGGCCTTGGAGACCTGGCTGGGGTGGGATGTGACAGTTAGGAAGAGCAGACACCCGTGTGTGCGCCCAGTGACACAACTTCCAGCAGTGCCTTCCCTCTCACCTACACTTCTGGAAGGAGCAGTAGGACCTGTCGATGCAGTGTCCTGAGTCTTCCCATTTTAACTTTCCGATAGGTGAGGACAGTGAGCCTGGAGAGGTGAGCGCCTGAAGCCGTTCCTCACACCCCTGATGAAAACGGTCAGCTAGGTGCGTGGGTGGCCATCGCTCACTCTGGGTACACCGTGAAGAGGTCTTCTGGACACCCCCAGGTTCGTTGGGAGCCCTGCCCTTCGTCTTCCTCTCTTCGGGTGATTGATGTTCCTGGGGGCTCGGACCGAGGCACGAAGTGCCCCAGTCCCTCACCACTAGATGGCGCCGCTGCAGTGATGATGTCGCCGGGGCTCCCCATGCCCCCTTTCTCAGGAGAGTCCCTGTGGGGGGCTTCCTCTGGTCCCCTTGACCTGGGACACTTCTTGGACCTGCTCTGGATCTGGCCATGTGGTCGGGTAAGCGATGGCGCCTGCATGGGTCTCCTCGTCTGCAGTGACGGTTGGGACAGAGATGACGGGTTTCCATCAGCGCAATCATTCGATGGTGAATGAGGCCACAAATTCAACTGCCTCGTTTCTTCTTGTGTTCCCTAGCTTCTGTCCCTGCTCTACAAGACCAGCAGGCCGCCGTAGTTCTGTCTGCTTCCTCTGGCCAACCAGGAAGATTTCAGAGCGGGTTTCTGTGAACTTGTCTCCGTGTGCTCTGCTCTTGGCTGGCTGAGCTCTGAAGTCAGCTGTGGGCGGGTGATCTGTCTAAGATCGCACAAGAAGTCCTCGGAGATTGTGACTCCTGGCTGATTTCATTAACAGCCCATTCTCTCTCATCAGAAAAGAGGCCACATTTCCGAAACCACCACTCCCTCTCTCTGAAATCAACAACAGACAACAGTCTAGATTGCCCATGAGCACGAGTTGCGCGGATGGCCGTTCTGGCGGTCGGGAGAGAGTCAAGCGCACGAGCTGTCCGAATGTGGGCGGGGTGGCTGTGCTGTGTGCACACGCGTGTCCGTGTCTGCCTTCGTGTATCCTGTTAACCCTCCCCCTTCTCCTCTTTCTCTGCCCCAAGCGGGTCTGCTCGCAGGTGTCCTTGGAGCCTCTAGCAGCGGTGTCCCTTTGAAGCGCTGCCACCGCTGAGCCTGGTTGATGCCACTTCCTTGGTTTGACTCTTAATGCTTCAGCCTCTTCTCGGTGGGACTTTACCCTTTGCTCCCTGGAGGAGAGGTTTGCTAAATACACAGATTTGTGTAAACAAGGTTTAAGGAGGAAAAGACTGATCTTCACCTTCTGCCAGAAGCTGTTGTTCTTAAAGGCTTCTATGCCGTGTTCTTTGCAAATGTCGCTTGGGAGTTGAGTCATTTTTAGCTTTGAGTGCAGGCCCAGTAAGGTGGCCCCTTACAAACACCACGTCAGAGCTGACTTCGGGTTCACCACCGGGCTTTTGTAAGATGGCTTGATTAATTCACGGAGGTAACCCCACCACCCAAAGCCACCTGAAATGAGAGGATTTACTGTACCAGTTTACTTCCAAGCCAGATCAGGTGAAAGCGGGAAACTCCAGACCATCTGTTGTTAAAAAAAAAAAATTAATAACGGAACATCCACCGAGCAAACACTTTGTACTGCTGCATAATAAATGTGGGATGCAGTGACCTCGGCTGAGGGGGCCGCGGGTGTGTCTCCCCACTCCCTGCTTGTCTGGGGTGCCGGGCTGTGAGGTTTGTGGCCTTCTGGCCCCCCAGGGGAGGGCTGGAGGCTGAGCCCTCAGCCGTGCCGCCGCTCTGGCTCCGGCTCATCATTTCCTCACTCTCTTCTCGACGCCACAGCACATGTTCCAGGGAGAACGTGCAGGCTTCTGTGGACGCTCCTCATGCTCCCGTGGCATCTGCCTAGAATCTCCGAAGTCAGTTGTGCGGACCCGCCGCAGAGGCGCCAGCCCTGGAGGAGGACACGGGTGTGGGGGGTGGCGGCGGCTTTCCCCCACCATGAAGGACCAGCCTCCTGCTTGGCTTAGGAGTGAGCTGAGTGAGCTGACAGCTCCTTTTTGATTTGCAGCCTTTGTTCAGAACGAGGCAGGGGTTCTCCGTCGTTGCGACACTCAAGTTAGGCAATCGTTCCTAGACTCTTCTCCTGGGTCCCCGCACGGAACAACACGGTGAGCACGCACCCGCCACTCAAATCAAGGTAGCGACAGAACCTTCGGGGAGAAGCCTTCGGAAGATGAACTGTTGAGGCCGGCTGTCAGCGCGTGAGGCCGTGACAGAGCTGTGATGAAGTTCTTTTCCATGGTGCTCAGAGTCTGCCGCCAAGGCCCTGGCAAACCCACGTTCAAAGGCTGTTTCTTCAAAGTAAACAGCGCTGCCTTTGAACTGGGAAGGGAAATGGGTTGGAAGGCAGGTCTCAGTCAGTGTGCGTGTTTGAACGGGCTCCGCCAGGAGAGGTGCGTGGTTTCTGGTGGCCTAAGCCCTCGGGGTGCAAAGAGGGGTCATCAGTGTCCTGTGACGTCTCCATCCATCTGGGCCCACCCTACGTCCCCATGTGGGGCCAGGCTGGGAGAGGTGACAGGAGACCCTGGGCCACATTATGACATCAGGGAGGGGGAGTGCGTGAGGCACAGCCTTGTGTGGGGGTGATGATGAAGGGCTCTTCCGGAGGGCCCCCCCCAATCCTGTTGTGCTCGATTCAGAGGGTTGGGTGGAGGCTTTCCTGAAGGGCTCTGAGGAGCGCTGCACCCCAGGCTGTGCCGTCAGGAGGCGGGACACAGGGAACCTGACAAGGGAAAGGCCACATCGTCCGCCTGCCCCCCCCACAGAGGCCCCCACTCCACCAGCGAGCACCCCACGTAGCCAGAGGCCACTGACCATGCTGTTCTTCTGCCCCGGGCCTCCAGCGGCTACCTGGCATACCACCCACGCCCGGAGCCCGGCCTTGACCACCTGCATCGCCCCCTCCAGCCCCAGACGCTGTTTGGGCTACCTGGAGACCTGCCCCTGGGCCCGCTCTTCCTCTCCTGGGGGTCTTCGGCACTCTCACCCCGGCTTCCCACCTGCAGGGAGCCCCCTGCCACCCAGCCGTCACTGGCACCACGGCCTCTGTCATCTCTGTCCCCGTGCTGGGAACGTTTGCTGCCAGCTCTTCTAGTCCCTGAGCTCCCGGGATGAGGGCCAGGGCTGCCCTGAGGATTATTATGTTCTCCAGCTTGGTCTTCTCCCATGGTGTGCAGTCGGTGCCTAATAAGTGTGTGAGCACGAGGAGGGTGAATGCCTTTCTCTTTGTTCGTTCTCCACGGAGCCCTTCCAGCTCGCCTCGCGCCCGTGGCCCCAGGTCAGCGCAGGGCCGTGGTTCCCTTACCTCTGCTCCATTTCCCTTGAGCTCCCGGCGGCTGCTCGTGGGGCTTCTCAGGAAGCGTGATCCCACGCCTGCCCCCAGGCCGAGCCAGGTGCCGCCGTCCTTTCCCCTGATTACAGGTGGCATTTATCATCACATGGAACTTACTGTCCGAACGCCTGGCTTCCCCAGCAGACTGAACCCCAGAGGGCTGGGCCTGTCTTTCTCACACACTCAGCACAGAGCAGGCAGTGAGGTCACAGAACTGCTGGCTGGATGGACGGCTGGATGGACAGAGCAGAGGGATTCACACAGTTGGGACATGAAAAGGCAATTGAAGGAGTATCGCAAGTTGAGAGTGGCCTCATGACCATTCATGCGACTCTGGACCTGGACAGGCACGGGAGTGAGAGGCATTCCAGAGTTTGCTGAGAGCAGCTGCACAGGGGAAGCTACCTCCTTCCTGTCAAACGTGTTCTGCGAGGCAGGCGAACCCATCCTGTCACAGCAGCGTCATGCACAGCGGATGCAGAACTCTCTGGGCCTTAGGACACCCCCCCCCCCAAGACCATTCGCGAACCTCCGCGGGGTCTGGCCTGGCTCGACAGGCGGGGGAAGGGGGACTGAGGGGCCTCTGGTGCCTGGCTCTGCAGGGGCTTTGTGCTGGGCCAGGGTGGGGGCGGTCATCCTGGTGATGCACTCGGGCCACTGGCCTCTCTGCCCCCTGCCTATTCCAGAGTTCTCCCAGCTAGACTTGGGTGGCCCTGCCAGTGAGGTACCGGGCAGTAAAGGGCCTGGCAAGTGGGACGAGGAGGCCAAGGGCACGGAGAGGCCGAGAGAGAGAATGAAGAACGGGGCCTTGGCTACCAGACAGCACGTGCCATGGGGAAGGCTCCAAGTCAGTGGCTTCAGAGACTGTGCCAGGGCGTGGGAGATAATGGGCCTCCTGGTCCAATTCTGTGGCCAGGCACCTCTAGCCCTCTCCCCTTCTGAGTGCTCCGCATCCCCAGCACGGTTGTAATGCCAACTGCCACCCACTTCTCTTGCCTGTAGCCTTTCCTTCTACCTCGGGAAAACAACGTGACCGTCCTTGCCAAGGCCAACCTTCCTTCTCGTGGCTTCTGCCTACTCTGGCTGCCTCCTTCTCACCACCGTTCAGCCATGGGCACACAGGAGAGGCAGGAATCCCTTCCATGAGACGTTCCCTCCAGTGGGAGAGGACGGCTGTAAAGAACTTGGAACTCTGTAGCGTGCTGAGCTCTGTGCACTTGCGCGCCCACTCAGGGGGACCAAGAGGACGAGTGGGTGTGGGGGGAGCAGGAAGACAGGCTGCAGACTTAAACAGGGAACCCCGTGCTCCCTCCCCTCTGTGTCCAGGCCCTGGGCTTCCCCACCATCAGCATTATTGCTTTTTGGGGCTGGACCGTTGTCTGTGGTGGGGGCCGTCCTGCGCACCGTGGGGTGCCTGGCAACGTCCCTGGCCTCCACCCACTGGAGGCCGGTAACCACCCTTCTGCCCACTGTAACAACGAAAGAGGTCTCCAGACATCGCCCAGCGTCCTCTGGGGGGAAACCCATGCCCCACTGGAGACTGCAGTGAGCTTACACAAATTTTATCTTGACCTCATGGGAAGAAATAAAAAAGGACAGAAAAAGATTTCACACATCACCTGACCTGGACTTGATCCTACTGCCCCAGGGTAGCTGAGATTAAAGAAAGCCTGTGCCCTTCCGTGGTCACAGTGATAGAGGAGGTTTAATCTGGAGGCTGAGGGACGTCGCAGAAATAGCTCTGGATCTGTACATCGTGGGCACAGTGCTCAGCTGGGTCTCCGCACTCCACTCGGGCCCTGGGAGGCCCTGGAACCAGTGTGACCCCAGCAGCAGCAGGCACGCCCCACCCTCAGACTTTGGTCTCCGACGCCATTATCCAAGAGAAGGAACCAGGCTTCTTGCTAAAAGATTGTTCCTGGGCCCGGGCAGGGACCACAGATGAGCCAGGAGCACCGCGTTGTGGCAGAAGGTAAGGACGTGCTCCAAAACCAAAATGGGGGCCATGGCAAGGGACACAAGAGCCACCGAGAGTGCTCCTGGGGCCCAGAGTGGGACAGTCTCACAAACTAGCACTGGATTATGACCCCTGAGTCTATACTGTTGGAAGTAACTGAACAAATAGAGAAATGTGTACAGGACAGACGTCTTGCATGGAGAATTCCAAAGAATTTGTGACAGGAGTTTGTGTCCCCTTAGCGCCCGCGGTTCGCGGTCACACCGCTTCAGAGAGTGAGGAGGAGGCTCGGACCAGGAGCGGTGGGCAGCAAAGCAAAGTTTATCGAGCAAGAGCGTCAAGGTCCCGGGGGCGGGGGCGGAGTGGCTTGTCCCCGGCGTTTCTAAGTTTAGGGGTTTTTATGAGCTCTTTTGTGGAACTATCTTCAACAATCAGGACGTGCTGAGTCGTGCCGATCAGGGCTTGGTCACGTATCTGTCTGCCTATTAGGTTCATGTCCACATGCTGATGGTCTTTTTTTTCCCCTCACATGGGGGGGCTTCGGTCTTAACTGCCCCTTGCCCGTGATATTGACAAAAGCTTTTGTGGTCCATTGTCCTATTTTAGGACGTTCTGCAGAAGTCATTTCCGCAAAGGCTGCAAAGCAAACTGTCAGTGTGGTCCTGTCTGAGCTATAGGACAGGATGTCCACGCTGTTTGCTCTTAGCTGTCCTGACTCCATAGTTCCTTGTTGGGGACCCTGGCCCTGACTACCTGACTGTCCAACCAACTCCTCACAGATTCATGTAAAAGCTGCTTATGAGGTGGGGCCGTAACTACCCATCCCTTCAGTCTGGGCACCGCTCAGGGACTAGCTTCCAGAGCGCCGTGTGGAACTTGGGCAGAGGGGAACACCGCACACCAGCCGGGGCCGAGGTTCACATCGCCAGTGACGGAGTCCACTGAGAGCACGGATCCAGACAGACTGTGATGAGAAGGCCATCACGTCTGTGAGCTTCCTCCCGAACCCATCGCCCCGATCCAAGTATGAACCAAACATCGGGGACCTGCTACCAAGGATCTACCAGCACTCCTCAAAATGGTCAAGGGCATCAAAACCAAGAGAAATCTGAGACACTCAGCCAAGAAGAGACGTGACAACTCAATGTAACGTGGCCTGGGTGGGATCCCGGAACAGAAAAAAGGCATTTGGTGGAAACCAGTGACAACTTGAATGACGCATGGCATTCAGTCAATAATGTATCGTATTGGTTCATTCATTGTGGCAAATTACCACAGCAGTGTAACAGTGGAAACTGGGTGCTGGGCACATGGAAACTGTACCATCTTGGTAACTCTTCTGTAAATCTAAAACTATTTTAAAATTAAAAGTTTACTTAAAATAGAGGCGTATGTGGCCCAGTCTCGTGAGGAACAGAAACCAAGGCACCAGGCCTTCCTGGCTGCCCATCAACGCTACAGAGAACTAAGATGGGTGAAGTTGCACCCTGCCCCCACACCCACGTGGGCTCTGGCTGATCTTTTTTCTGTGCCACGACTCCCCGCCTTGCACCGTGAGCCCAGCGGATGGGCTTACTTGTCTGCCTGAATGCCGGCTGTGCAGCTCTGCCCCCTGGGCCTGGCAGGCGCACGGCCAACATCGGGTAGCAGTTGAGAGATAAGAGAGGCCAGCCCTTCATGTGGGGGAGACTGGACAGGAGGGAGGAAGTTGGGCTGGATACGTGGTGAGGTAGGACACTTGGTGTCTAGGAGCACCTGGGGCTCCGGCTGGGACCAGCCAGTGGGCAGGCCCGAGTGGTGGTGCTGGGTCTGAGGTAGGGCACAGGAGGGTGGCTCACGCTCCAGCGTGTGCACCCAGGACCTCTTGGGAAAGGCCCAGGCCTACTTGGGCTGGAACCGCTGGTTCCACAGCCTCCGTGACCACTTTGGGCCTGGCAGGTGCTGTCCCCCTGGCCCCGAGTCCCTGTGGGGCCTGGCCTTCCCAGCTGCTGATGGTGGTTTGCCCAAGTTGAAGAAAACCCAGAGCACACGCTCCTGGCAGAAGGAGATCCAGGGGAGGCCCCTGTCTGCCCAAAAGTATCTTCCAATACTCCCCTGATGACATTCTTCACTTTCTCAAAAGGCAGAATGTTCTCATCATCTGAGGTGAATTGGGACTAATGCCATCTTCTCAGAAAGAAAATGTGCCTGTGTCCTGGGCATTGGCACCTGCCTGTGAATGGGAGCCATCTGTGGCCTGTTCCTTCACAGTGAGCTGTGATGCCTGCGATCCAGGCCAGGGCTGTGAGGGGGTGCCTGCCGCCTGACCGAGGCTGGAGCGGCTGGGGTGGGCCACCCCCCACTCGGGTGTTCCTGAGGACCAGCTTCCTTCTGGGAAGAGGTCTGGAAGGGGTGGGGGAAGGGGAGCAGAGGTGCCCCCACTGCCATCACTCATTCTCGGGGGCCAGCCACTAAGCATCCCTCCCTGCAGACAGTCTGAAAAGATGTATGCACACTTCTGCACACCAGGCCCTGTTGGGGGCCACGGGGACACAGAGGAGGACAAGATGGACGTGGGCCTGTCCTTGGAGAGCTTGGAGCCTGTGACCGTGTGAATAACAGGGGTTTGGCCAGGAGAAGCAGGGAGGGCTACTTAGAGGAGATGGCGTGTACATGGAATGAGGAGGTAGCCAGGTGGCTCGGCAGCAGCGAAGTGCACCCATGGTGGGGTGGGGGGAATGCGTGGGAAGGCCTTGACCCTCAGGACTCCCCCAGCCTCCACCCCCAGCTTGGATTTTACTGAGAGGGCAGGGATGAGCCACGGAAGCATTTCAGATAAGGGGCGATCAGTTTGCATTTGGAAAAGTTCCTTCAAGAAGCCTGGACACGTAGGGGTAGGGAAGCTGTTGGAGTCACCCCTCAGTAGATGAGAACCCCTGAACGGGGGTGGAGGGAGGCTGGCAGAGGGAGGAGAGAGGAGTGCCAGCTGCAGGCAGCCCTGGAGGCTGGGCACCCCAGCCCTGTGCAAAGGAGGCCCCGGAAGACGCAGAATGGGCATAGCCATTGGGACAGGGTGGGCGATAAGTTGGCATGTCCCCGTGGTCCTGGAGTCCCCCTTTATAAAATTAGGGAACTTATCTGGCTGCCAGCCACATGCTCTCTCAGCTCAGGAGCCCAAGATGAGGTGCACGTGGGGCTGCGGCCACCCAGGAGGGCTCGGACAGCAGCACCCATCTGCCACCCCAAACTTCAGGAACCGCAGTGTGCAGTGTGGTCTCCTCTCTCTTTGATTAAACATTTAGCTGTCCTCAACCACAGCCCACGTCCACAGCCGCCGGGTGCCCTTTCTGCATGGGTGACTCACCAGAATTAATGTTCATTTGATTTTTACTATAAATTATGCCTCACATAATTTCTCCATTACGGGCAGAGGACGGCTCCTCGGGAAGGCTGGAGCGGGCCATTTGGTCACTCATGCCAGGGAGGCACTGAGTCATTCCTCCTCCCACGCGCTGGCTGGTAGCGGACCGCCATCGCAGGTGGCTTAATGGATGTGTCTCCCCAATCCACTAATGGGAGATGCTCCCCTCGGCCCCCAGGAAAGGAGGAGGAAGGCAGGCAGAGAGCGCTGGTAATAATGTACACTTGAATATAGATGATTGGGATGTTGAAGGTTAAAAAAAACAAAACACTTTAAAACATGGGGGGGTCTCTCCTCCCGCCTTCCCTTCTTCCTCTTGCCTTCCTTCCTTCAGATATTCATTGACTGTGCTCAGCGTTGTGTAAAATACTGGCGATACAATAGTGAACAAAATTAGGGCCTCGGCCATCAGGGCGCTTATAGCTCAATGGGATTAATTGGATAATCACAGAAACACATGTCAAACTGCCACCAACGACGATGTGCAACAGAGGGGCTGGTCCATTCCCACAGGATGCGCTGTAGGGCCAAGATCCAGTTGACGGGGAGGCATTCATTACCAGGCAAAGGGACAGGACTGCATGTGCAAAGGCCCTGTGGCAGGGAACCATGGGAACGGGAGGGACCCAAGGAAGGCTAAGTGACCTGGGGGGAAATGGGTGTCCAAGCAGGGCTTGTGGGCCCTGGAAAGAATTGCGCTTGTTATCCTGAGACCAGGGGACTCACGTTTTAAGGAGCCAGGATCATTTTAGGAAGTGATCAGAGGCTCCGCCAGTCCTACTGGGATGGATAAATGGAGGTTCCCTGCCACGAGCAGATGTGGCCCCAGAGAGCCAGTCCTGGACTCCGCGTGTCGAGGACAATGGGAGTGCGTGCAGAGGTAGGGGGAGGGCGTGCATGGGGGTGGGGAGAGCAAGGATCCAGAGGCTTTGCACCAGCATTGAAACCATACGCTACTTTGTAAAAATCCAACAACCCGAGGACTGTGACTCATCCACCCCAATTCCCCCGGCAGTGGAATAAACCAATTTGCTTAAACCTCCAACTGATCTCATACGTTTGTCTTTTTTTTTTTTAATATCTAAAGCTCAAAAGAAACCAAAGTTTACACGAAAAGAAAAACCTAGCACACTAGATTGAAGCAGACGTGTGCTTATCTGTTTTTCAAAAGAATTGAATTAAAAAACAAAGCCCACAAACAGAACCTCACGGTGCTGTCTGCACCAGCCCCCTTGCTGCTCCTCTTGCCTCGATGCCTGGAATAAATCACCCTGCAGCCTGCCTCTCCTCCCTGGGAAGGGGCCAGCCTCCTTCCGGTCGTGGGGTCCCTGCCACATTAGGCACAGAGCTAGGTACCCGGTGAGACCGTCCAAGCAAAAACTTTGGATGGGCCTGTGGGGTCATTCCTGGCGTGGGCGCACTACCCCTGTTTCTGGAGACGCTGGAAAGTGAGGCTCGGTGATGTCAAGTAATCTACCCGCAGCTCTGACCTCGTAAATATCACAGCTGGTCCAGGACCCCCGCCACTCTGATGCTAAATACCAAGGGATACAAAGGTCATAACCCTTAGTCTTTTTCTCTCTCTCCAACCACTGGATATATACAGAGCTGGAGGTACCTGAGTCCATCCATCTCCAGGGTTCTCAGCTAGGGTCAGTTTTGCCCTCCCCCCGCCCCGGGGTTATTTGGCAATGTCTGGAGACATTTGGGTTCTTGCAGTTCAGGGGTCTGGGCATCTAGTGGGTAGAGGCCAGGGGTGCTGCTGAGCACCCTACAGTGCCTAGGACGGCCTCGCGGCACACAGTAATGCAGCCCAGAGGGGCAGGGGCAGGCGGAGAAACCCCGGAGCCAGCAGCAGGGTGTCGTGGGTAACATGCGTGCCCTCCCGTGAGCGGAGAGCGAGGCCTGGAAGGAAAGGCACCGAAATGTCTACATTTGTTTATCTCTTGCTGAAAGGATTTGGGTAATTTTTTATTTTTCTTGTGTTTTTCTGTACTGTGTGAATTTTTTAAGGAACAATGTTCATGTATCATTTTTATAATCAGAAAAAAAAGAGCTGTTTTCATTTTGTAAAAATAAGAAAAAGGGATTCAGGACTTACGGATTCTGATCCAGTTCCCCCACTAACTAGCTGTCAGGAGCAGCTCCCTGGGAAAGATGTCTATCTGGAAAGTGAGAAGAGCAATCCCTTCCCGCATTATATTATAGGAATATAAAGTAACATTGTCCTGGAAAAGCTCTCCGAGCTCAGCTGAGAAAAACTGTTGAGAATACGGAGATATTGCTTCTCTCATATACTTCGCCTCTGAGCTGATGTGTACATTTTTGCAGCACAGACATTTAGGAGACGGGAGACTCGGTGAGGGTCTTCTAAGCGTCCCAGACTGGAAAACACCCGGGGTCCAGCATGCCTCCAGGCCTCAGGTGAGCGGACTTGGTGCTTCTGCCCTTCAGAGACAGCATGTAGTCCCCAGATCATTCTGATGGTGTCTCACGGCTGGGCTAAGACTGGCTGTCTCAACCAAGGCACTACTAACAGCTGGGGTGGGGTAACTCTCCACTATGGGGAGGCCCCCTGGACGTCGTAGGGTGTTTTGCAGCCTCTCTGGCCTCCACCCACAGAATGCTAATAGCTCCCCTCCTCCCCCAAGTCGTGACAACCCCAAATGTCTCCAGTTGAGGCCAAACCCCAAATGTCTCCAGTTGAGGCCAAACGGTCCCATGCGGGAGGGCCAAGCGCGGGGCCTGCACAGAGCGTGCTGTAACCCGAGGCCCTCCTAGAGACGGTTCAGGCCCCTGAATCAGGATGCGGACCGGCTGCATTTCCGAGTCACTGCCCATGTTTTCTGTCTTTAAAGGTCCCCCCTTTGTGCCTACCTGGCCCAGCACAGCCCCTCACAAAGGCAGGACCCCTGGAGGTCCAGGAGCCCCTGCGTGTTTGGGACAAGTCCCACTCCCGCGAGGCCGCGGTGAGGCCTGAGGCCGGGGCACCAGTTTCCCTACAAATAATGCCACATGGGCGGGCTGTGCGCCAGCAGACCCCCAGCAGCAGAAGGCGCAGAAGGGGCCGTGTCTCTCGGGAGCGCGTAAGCCCTCCGACTGATTGTGAGAAGGCCCGGAGAGGTGCTCCTGCAGCCGCTTTGCGTGCCAGCGCCGAAGTCAGAGGCAGAAGACGAACTTTAAATTAAGTAAATGAAACCAGTTTGGAAATTCAATATCTCACCTCCCTTCCTGTCTTTTTAAAAATCCATAATTCATGGAGAACCCAGTCAGGGGGAGTGCGGCTCAATTGAATTTTCCTTTTTTTTACCGAAGATCGAGACTGGGAGAGGCCTGTTCTTAAATTGGAGAAAATAAAAAGCAGCTCTTCAGAGCCCCTGTCCTCTGATGCTGACCTCGCTGGCCCAGCCCTCCCTCCCATGGGACGGGAACATCACAAACCCGTGCGAAAAACATTCTAAGACTCATGCTAATTGCATTGCCAGGAACTTATCCTTCCGATGCCCTGCCCAGGCCGGGGAGGATGAGTACCCAGGTTTATTCATTGCCGAGAGGCCAGCAACAGGCTGGCAACAACGTAGATGCCTGCCATCGAGGGCTGGTTAAAGAAACCCCACTCCTCCCTTGCGATGGAATTACCATGTAGCGCTAAACACAGAACCTGGAGGCTCACTGTACAGTGAGAGGGGATGCGTCATCACATTGTTGAAGCCGCGGTGGGGAACAATGTTTATAGTGTGCTCCCGTCTGTGTTTATAAGAAAAGGAAAAAATATACACGTGTGCACTGGCTTGTATACACCTAGTGTGTCCCTAGGCTGGCTGGCTCCCAGGAGGGGGACGGGGAGGCGAGAGAGAGAGAGAGAGAGGCCACAGGACGCCTCCCTGCACATCCTTTTGTATGTTTTGGTTTTCGAACCAGAAATAAGTGCTCAGAGATAAATATATAAAATTAAATTTCCTTTACAAAAAAACACAAACAAACCACACACCGTGCTAATTTGTTACGAAAAACACACCGTAGGGAAGGGTTGGTGAATTCCTATGAAGCACGCAAGTGTGTCGCCCTGGGGACACCCAGGCCCCTCTCTGGACCTCAGAATTTTTTCCAAACTTTGCAGTAGTTCTCTAAGGATTTTTTGCTTTGCTAATATCTGTGATACTTTGGTGTCTTCCACGTTATAACCCGGCCATCAATACCCTCTAGTTGTGGGCCAAAACATATTCCAGGACCCTTGTCCCCTTAGTCCAGGACCCTTGTCCCCTTAGACCCTGGTGAGGGTTGCTATTACTACGTTCGATAAGCGTGGACTTGTTTTTATGTGTATTTCCTATCTATGGCAAGTGATACAGATTTTTCTGTTCACCGTGGTAGTGTAAACATTCACTTTCAAGTAATTCATTTAAATAACGCAAGAGCGAAACAATGTTAGGTACAGCACAGCACAACAAAGCCAGCAGATACACAAAAACCACGGATATGGAAACGTGCTGGGCTGAAATTCGGGGCACGCAGCTCCGTGCAACGTCATGGAGCTCTCCCAGCAGAGTGACTTTACGTTCGATGACCTGGCCCCTTGGACTGTCTAACTCAACGTGATCAAGAAAAGAGAAGACACGGGCATTCGCGGTGAGCTTTCGATTACTCTGTGGAGCAGCAGATGCAGGTGTTCCGTAAGTGGTCGGGGGGTAGAAGGCTCCCCAAGGCACCTGAGCTCCTCTGTCGGGTCCGCCCACCTCTGTACAGAGATGAGGACCTTCACTTCCCATTCCATTGCAGGGTATACTGTTCGTTCTCCCGTGTCAATTACGCCTTAAGGGCCTCAAATCCTAAGCTGATAAGGGAGGCCTCATGAACCTCAGGGTTTGGCTGGATCAACTCTTGCCTGCAGCCCATCTCAGACAGATTGCAGGCAGATAGCACCAGAAATGGGTCCTGGGACAAAACCGCCCTCAGATGATCCAGCGTCCACAACCCTGGTTAACAGATGGGGTGGAGTTATTGCTTTATGGGTACTTAGATGAGAGGGAGCTCTAGATTACATTTCAGAGACACAGGAGTGGGGCTCCAGTGGAGAAGGGCATGATGGTTTCTCCTGACGGGGGCAAAGAGGATTCTAGCAGAGCAGGCTGAGGGCCATGTGTAGTCACCGCTACACGGAGGCGGGATTTCCTGGGCCCCTAGCTCTGCCATTCGCCTTTGAAATACCCGGAATGCCTGCTCATTTGGAGTTGGTGACAGCATGGTCACCCTGTGCATGGGCCTTGCGCACCTTTCTGCTGGTTAGTCTCTCCTGGAAAGCCGCGTTAACCCTTCTGTCTGGCTTTGTGCCTTTGCTTGGGAAAGGCAAAACAAGATGGCTCTCCTGAACCCGGATCAACGCCGGTCTAAGGGTGGATGAGTATTCCCCGGGAGGTATGAGGCCACCTTCTGCAGGCCCCTGTCAAGACGGCTTCGTCCCAGTACCCACAGGAGGGAGTGGGCATGGGCGCAGGGCTGGGAGGCAGGCGCCGACAGGACTGTGGACTTAGCTGGCCATCTGTACTGAGAGCTGACCATTTTATACACCAGTGTCTAATGAAGTTTGCAGGTGAATGTGAATGGAAATAAGAAGAAAATAATTATCTAAGCCGGAGAGTCGCCAGGGCTCTGGAGGCTATGATTTTGGTGCTAATGGAAATGTGGCAAAGGGGAGGGGTGACTGGAAGGAGAGGCAACTCTTGTCCTTTCTTGAACTTGAGGTTTCTGGTTCCCGAAGGTTCTCAGTGGGGGAGATGGGACGGTGGGAAGGCATGAACCTGGGATCTGGGTCGGAGTCTCCTGACTCCTACCCGGAGGGGCTGGCTGAGAGGCGGAAAGGGCCGGAAGGGGTCCAGTCTTTCCTCTGATCTAGCACTTTCTCTCAGGTTGAGCACCACCCTCTTCCCCAGTCCCCTCTTCTGGCCTCAGAAGAGGGCTTGGTCAGGGAGGGGCCCAGGAGAAGACCAGGCAGGGTGGCCGGCTGGGTGGCCTGGAGGCCTGGGCTTCAGAGGAGGCCCCACCTCAGAGTCCTGCTGCCCTGCCCCCACACTCAGGTAAGATCCAGGATCGGGTTTTTTTTGTTTTGTTTTGTTTTGTTTTTTGCGAGAGGAAGGGGCAATCCTCCCACGACATTTGCTGCCCCGAGCTTTCAATAGCTCCAGGCTTCTTGGCGGTGCCCACCTATTGTTTCTTGAAACCTGACTGTCCATTTCGGTAAAGCTGCAAGGGGCAGATAAGACTGACCTTGACACGCTCTAGGCCCTAGCCTGGGAATTCCAGCCACCCAGTGTCCCCATCCCCTCCTCATTTCCTGGAAGCCAGGACAATCATGGAACCTAAGAACGAGACCCAGTGTAGTTAGGGGCCGGTGGGGCAACGCAGACCACAGGCTCCGCTTGTCTCCAGAGGCCCCCCCCCCACATTTCTTGGGGGTCTAAATTGCAGCTGAGCTTGTGCTGTGAGAAAGGAAAACCCATCTACTCGCCACTCACATAACGTCAGCCTTTGGGCTCAGCCTGGGGTCTACAGATGACCCTTGTAAGGCAGCAGATGAGCTAACTTGCCTAACTGAACGCCTTCACCTCGGTGTGGGTGTGGGGGGGGGGCGCGGAGGGCTGGGCCACTCTGCTCAGGGGTCCTTTAAAAATATCAAAAATACTGGCTCCCAGGCCCCACCCCAGACCTGCGGGTTCTGAGTCTCCAGGGGTGGGGTCCAGGGTCTGCATTCTTATTTAAAAAAAAAAACCCTCCCCCAAACCAACCTAGGAGACACCGGCCTAAGGATAATTCCAAAATGGGTTCTTCATTCAAAAGGTTTCAGGCTACAGTTGAGGCAGAGTGGTGAGCAGCCAGCTTGATTTGCATGAGGGTCGGGGCGAGAGAGGCTCCCACTTCCTCCAGACTTGTTCTCCGAACAACCGGAGGCAGTAATTATCCATGCAAAGTGAAGCTAAAATTTCAGAGAAGTATCTGGAGGATTCAAGTCAGAAGAAGCATGCTTGTCTGAAATACCTAGATAATTAAAGAAAAAATATATTCATTGCATAAATCGCTCATTAATTCACTCCTCTGTGGGGACACACAGCTTAAAAGCAGGCGCTTTGATTAATCCAAGCTATATTAAATCCTCAAGATGCTTTTTTTTTTTTTTTAACCCTGTGCCTGGATCTTCATATTTCCTTTCTCTAAAGAATCATAACTAAAAGTTGTCCCTTTGCAGAAATGCATTTCAGGTTCGGCTTGGCAGAACAGGCCCTCGAGTCGGTAGAATCAATTTGGGTGCACTTTTTCTTTTTTAAGTACACATTTGAAATCAGATGCATTCTTTCCAGTTCACTGGAAATGCTAATGTTTTTTCCATCACACTTCGAAGTTACATTGTGTGTGGCTAAGCGAATAACACTGGGCACAATAGCGCTTCAGAAAGACCGCGGACGACCATGATCCCAATCAGAGGGACAGCCAGAGAAACGGTTAATTTCAAAGGCAGGCCACTGATTGGGGAGAAGGATCTATAGAATTATTTATTTCCTTAAAAAAAAAAAAGGAAAGGAAAGGAAAGGAAAGGAAGAAAGAAAGAAAGAAAGAAAACCCTGAAAATTCAGAGGCCACTTGGAAAGGACAAGCGTCTAATCCTGACAGGTTGATTTTCAAGACCCTTTAATGAAATTTCAGCACATCTGCTCTCCACTCATGGCCCTGCCTGGCTGCCCAAGGTGCGGTTAGACCCAGCTCACTCTTCGTTTCTCCTTCAGCTGTGCTATTCGGGTATAATGGATTCCACTCTTCCCCAGGCCTCTGGCGGGCTCTGGCAGGGGTAGGCCGACCCCACCAGGAACGCCTCTGCCGGGGGAATGGGGGAAGGGAACAAAACACAGACGCCAAGCTTGTAGATGCCGCCGGGTAGCCTTGAAAACCTAGCCCTTTAATGTGTCTTGGCTTGAGCCGGAGTGTCCTCGGTGTCTTCCCAGAGAGCAATACGAGACACTTGGCGATGCCTTGTTTTACAAAGCCGGCGAAGAAGGGCAGAGACACCCTGCATCGAAACATCTTTTGTAGTCTATATGGGGAGCTGGCTGCAGAGGGGCTACTTTCAGGTGCTCTAGGGGATACTCCTCTTCAGTCAATTAACATGCTGATGGATTCGTACCCAGATTGGAGGTTTTACAGGCCAGGAAAAAAATAACAATAATTAGAGGGGAGAGAGCCACTTTTTATTTTATCGAGAAAGGGCATTAAAAAGCAACCACTTTCTAAGGCGAGTTCTCGTGAAAGGGAGAGCATTGAAACTTTCTAAGGGCAACTGGAGTCGGAAGGACTGAATCTCAGAGCTGATTACATCACGCATTCATTCAACCAACATTTCCTGAGCACGTCCTCCGGGCTAGTAGCATTCCAGGCACTGGGGAGACAGGACAAACATTGCCCTTGAACCGAGTATGTCCAGCCTCGTGAAAACCTCCTGTCTGTCCCTGTGGACAGCCCCAAACTTGAGAGAGGCTTCCCCCAGCAGTGGGAAGTCACACCCCTCCTCCAGGCTCCAGCACGGCCCCACCCTTGGGTCTGACCTAACCAGGCGGGACCGCGAGCGGCGTTCTTCCAGAAGGGCCGCAAAAGAGCAAGCGTCTCGAGGACCGCCGAGTGATAGGAAAGAGACAGAGGAGGTGGCCCACTTAATTTGTCCTCCTGAACACCTTGAGAAAGCCACCACCCTGTGGGGAGACCCATCCCCAGGGACCTAGCTTGTGCCCAGGGCAGGACCCGGCATCGCAAGGAGAGTTGCCTGTGACCTCCCATGTTGCTGGCCCCCCGACCGTCCATCACCCCTACTTCCCTCTTCCGGAAGCACCAAGAATGTCCTAGGAGTCATGTGACACACCGGGGTCCTCTTCCGCCAGCAGCCAGGGGCCATGTGGACCGCCTTTTGCTCGGGCCACTCAACCTCAAAACCCACTTTTACTTTTCTCTCCTGTAGCACCAATGCGAGGGGCTCAAGTCTGAGGGCGAGCCTGTGATTTGGTCATCAGAGAAGACCACACAGGGACCTGCCCTTATTCCTTCCGTAACAACTGCTTTTCTTAGGAAAAAAACAAACAAACGAATAAACAAACAACAACCCCACCCACCTCCCCGAACTGTTCATGCCTCACTCTAAAGGGGGCTGCAGCAGAAATGGGGAGGGGGAGGCCAAAGGAAGAAGGAGACCCAGCTGGGGCTTCTAGAGCCGGGGTTGGCACACGCAGACCCACCAGCTGAGAACGGTTTTCACATTTTTAAATGGTTTGAAAAAAATCAAAAAAAGAAGATTTTTCTTGACACACAGAAATTGTTTATGGGAACTGAAATTTGAATTTCCCATAATGTTTTATTGGCGTGCAGCCATGCTGGTGTGTACGTACCGGCTGCGGTGCTTCTGCTAAAGATAGTTATCCTGTGGAGCTCTGCAGAAAAGGTTTGCTGAGCCCTGATCTAAACCCACAGATAGACTTCCAGAGGGTTCCATGAATTCCCTGGAATTGTTTGCAGACTGGGCCGGGGCACTTCTCCAGAAGAAGGGCCACGGTTTCTATCAAGCTTGCAAGGGGGTCCAGGTCACCACAACACAGAGCTGCCAGTTAGCAAACTCAAACAAGCACACCCGGTTACATGGGATTTCAGAGAAACAACGGGTACTTTTTTAGTATAAGTCTGTCCCAAATATTTTGTGGGACAGACCTGTACTAAAAAATTATCCGTTTTTAAATTTTTCTTTCTATTTTTAAAGATTTTATTTATTTATTTGAGAAAGACAGAGATAGTGACAGGGATGGCAAGAGAGCAAGAGCAGGGAGGAGAGGGAGAAGCAGACTCCCCGCTGAGCAGGGAGCCCGATGCGGGACTCGATCCCAGCACCCTGGGATCATGCCCTGAGCTGAAGGCGGATGCTTCACCGACAGCCACCCAGGTGCCCCAGAGTATCTGTTTTTTTTTTTTTTTAAAGATTTTATTTATTCATTCGACAGAGATAGAGACAGCCAGCGAGAGAGGGAACACAAGCAGGGGGAGTGGGAGAGGAAGAAGCAGGCTCCCAGCGGAGGAGCCTGATGTGGGGCTCGATCCCATAACGACGGGATCACGCCCTGAGCCGAAGGCAGACGCTTAACCGCTGTGCCACCCAGGCGCCCCTGGGTTTGTTTTTTTTTTTAATATTTTATTTATTTGTCAGAGGGAGAGAGAGAGAGAGCACAAGCAGGGGGAGCGGCAGGCAGAGGGAGAAGCAAGCTCCCTGCTGAACAAGGAGCCCGATGCGGGACTCGATCCCAGGACCCTGGGATCATGACCCGAGCCGAAAGTAAACGCTTCACCAACTGAGCCACCCAGGCGCTCCAGAGTATCTGTTGTTATCTGAAATCCCACGTAACCAGGTGTGCTGTATTTTAACTGCAACCTGACCAGGAGAGTGACATGACCGGCTCCTAAGCGTCCCCTTCCCATGGCCCCACTGTTACTTCCCAGCTGACCCCCCTTTCCTCCTCTGATCCCTCCTGGGCCCCTCCCTCCAAGGTTTCTTGAGCTGTGGAGTGGTTGAGTAAGAACATGAAGTTACATTTATCCCCTCTAAATAGATTTTTATATGTTTTTTTGGCCTAAGCTCTTTTGCGATTACAATAGAAATCCACGCTCATCGTAAGAAACGAAATCCTTATGGACGAAGGCAAAGTACCCATGATCGGGCTGCTGGACACCACCTGCCCCCCGTAAACTGTCGGGCTGACTGTCCTGCGTTCCCTCCTCGCCGTGCTAAGGCCCGCGTCCTTCCAGGCACTCCTGCGGTGCATGGACACCTTTCCACACCAGCATCTGACCTTCACCTCATTCCTCATAGCTGCCACCACGACTCCGCTGACAGCGGTTCGACCCACGGGGGAGCCTGACAGAACTGGTCCTCCACTCCGCACCCCAGAACCTCCCATCTGATTACATGAATTAAGGAGCTCTAGTATTGCTCTTACTTTTCCTTTTTTTAGTAAAGTAATGCATGTACATAATTTTAAAGCCAAAGAGTTCTGTGCGCTTAGGATGAAGAAGCCCTCCCTCTGCCTGCCCGTGGCCCCCATGCTGCTCTTCTAGTGGTTTCCTTTTCCGGTTGGTTCTAAGGAGCACGTCCCTGTGGCTGTTTCTGGGAGGCTCGTCCGTGGACTCCTTCCACTGGTAAGGGGACGTGGCTCCTCAGACCCCTCCATGTCCTCGGGACCCTGCCTGCCCCGGCCACCCGGGCCCCTCTCCCCTCTCCCTGCCGTGGCACCTCCTTGCCCCGGGGGGCACTGACTGGGGCCCCGCAGTGAGCTCTGCAGGTGGGGGGAATGATGATGCAGATGGTCCTCTACCCACCCGTGTCACCTCCCGCCCCTCGCGACGCGGGCCCGACACGGAGTCCACGCCAGGCCTCCACGCTCGGTTCCACCGGCCTCTGTCCAGACGGTGTCCGTGCGTCTGCCGAGTGCCAGGCAGGGTGCCAGGAGGGGTGCCGGGGCCTCCAGGAGAGCCTGGGCCCCTGCTGCGGCCGCCGTTTGGGAGGGGGTCCTCCAGCATCCGGGAGTCGGCGAGGGTGGGGGGCTGCCGGGGTAAATCCGGACCCTCCAGCTCCCGTCTACTGAGCAGCCGTCGGATGTCCAGGCCCCAGCGAGGCGCTCTGGAGGCGCAGGACGGAGCGAGGCCTGGTGGTCCTACCTGACAGCGGCTGCGAAGAGGCCCCCCGTGTGGGCAGCGGGCACACAGCCGAGGCACAGAAAGGTCCAGAGGGGGCCGGAGGAGGGCCACGCATCCACCCGGCAGCAGCCCCGGGCACACACTCCACGTCACAACCGAATCGACATGAATTCACCCGATTCACCTCACGGCAGCGGGCCTGCGGATGACGACGGTGGGGAGCAGAGGGGGCTTCCAAGCGGCGGAACTGGGAGTTGAACACGCAGATTCCGGGGTCCCCGCTCTCAAGGCCACGCTGGGCCGTGTCACTCCCGTAGTGCAAAGTCATCTAAACATCATGCTGGCGGGAATGATGTGTCGACGCTAATCGTCCGGCGATGTGACTCCCACCGTGCCCACCGTGCCCACGGGGGTGGCTCTGGGTCACCCCCACCCGCAGGGGACGAAATTCAGGCTCGGTGCTGTTAGCCGGGCGAGCGCGAGGCTCCCGGGACAGGCAGCGGCGGTCGGCCCTTCTCAGACAAGAGGCGAGATCGGAAGGGTGGGAGGGCAGGCCCAGCTGGGAGGAGGCGAGGCTTGGGGGGGCTCCTGCCCCCCGGCGGCCCCATCNNNNGGCGGCCCCATCTTCTCCGGGCTGAGCCACAGGCCGGGGAGGCCCTCAGGGAACCTGACACAGAACAGGCAGCTGTTCCCGTTTCTTGCCCCGTGGCCCCAGCTCCCGAACAAGATGAGGCCTGAGTAGCTCCTCGATCAAGGTCAGCGCGAGAAAACGTGCTGAGAGGCGCACGTCGTCGGGGACCCGCCGCGGGGACCTGTCCCTCCCGTGAGAACACAGCAGTGCGCACGCTCGCGGCCTAAGTGCGAATATCCCAGGGAGGACCAGAGAGACGCTCTGTCCACCTCCTCAGTTTGACGCAGAGACAGAGGCCCAGATGGACGGCGAATCTGTGCAAAGTCACTGCCCGAGGAGGGGATCCAGAGGCCACCTCTAAGCTCAGTGACCTGCTGGAAGTGCCCTCAGCTCTCAACAAGGCTTCCTGCTCACACTCAGGGTTGACCCTGGCAGAGGAGGCAGAGGGGGATCAGCCAGGGGCAGCGCCGGGAGAGCGCCAGGCAGGAGCCTCAGCGGTCCTCCCCGCAGGGGCCACGGGTAGCGCCTGCTTCTTCCCGGCAACGGGGGTCCCCCGTGCGAGCCCTGCCCGCTAGGATGCTCCCTGCGCCTCCACGCCCAAGGGTGTCTGTAGGAGCTTGGCCGTGTAGACACAATTGACGGCCTGGTGGCTGTTCTTGGTGTCCAGCCCTTCTGGAGGTCAAGCGGACATAGTGGGTGTCCCAAGGCGCCCATGCTGAATCGTGTCGTCAGCATAGTCTGGCGTGGCCCAAGACCCCCAGGGAAACAAAGACAGGACATTCCATCAGGCAGGACAGTCCTGAGGCTTAGAGATCTGCTCCTCCCAGGAGCCCGGGCAAAAGGCAGACGTTTCTTTGGAAAGAGGAACCCTTCCTGCCCAGTTACCTGGCCCGTCCCCAGGTTTGAATCTTGTGACCCCCCCACAGCTGATGCAGGCTGGAGGGTGCCCCCGGGCGTGAATGCTCGGATGGCTACCTGGGCCTTCCAACCCTGGGATGGACCCCAGGGAGGCATCAGGCTGGCGGAGCCATGTGGGAGGGGGAAATCTAAGCTCTGTGCCATAATCCCATCCTTCCAGAAGGAGAGAAGGTCGCACCTCCCTCCATTTTTAGCTACCCGCTGTCCTGTCATTCATTTATTCATTCATTCAACCAGCCTTAATTAAGGTCCTATAATATTCCAGACACTGGCCCAGGGGATATAGGGATAAGCAGGAAAGACACGGCCTTGTTTAGGTTTGGTTTGTTTGTTTGTTTGTTTGTTTGTTTTTTTACCTGCAGATGGGCTCCTAATGTCCGTCTGAAGGGAAAGTGACTCACAATAGGGTTGCAGACACTGAGGACAGTAACCAGGACAGACAAGCAGCTGGGTGACTTGAAGGGAAAGGGCAGGGGGCCATGGGAACACACAGGGGAAGCCCCTAAAGTTGACCCTGGGGGCGTATTAGGAAAGAAAGGGCCCCTAAGAAGTGTTTGGTCTCAGGAAGCTGTGAGGAAGGGCCCGTGGCATGCCCTCCCACCCCAAGTCGGGTCATCTACCCTCCAAGCAAAGGGTTGGCTGGAGCAGAGAAGGCCAAGGTGAAGGTGCTGCCAGGAAGGGGTGCCGGAAGTAGGGTGTCCACGGCAGCACCTTGCAATGTCCCAGCTGGCTCTCTGCACGCAGGCTGCCGGGAATGACTACGTTCATCAGGACCAACCACATAGTTCTGGAAGCTCCCCTCTACCCAGGCCTCAGATGGCCAGAGACTGTAAACCTTCTAATTCTGTTGCTGGCCTGCTGTCCACTAGTCCTCCTGCTGTAACCATGGGCCCCACAGCCTGGGGTCAGTTGTGCCCAGGGAGGCGGAGCCGTGTTTGCCTGCCCACTCCTCCAGAGGGAAGTAAGCTGATGAGCAAATTCTCACTAAAGTGTGGATGACTGATAGTTGGTTATTAGGTTTCTCCTCCCATGGTACTAAACAGAGTGGGTGTGTGGTTTAGAGTACAGGAAGAGAAGATTAAGGAGATGTGAGAGTTGCTTTAGAATGTTTGAAGGCCTATTGTGTGGCTGAGGCAATCAGCTTGTCTCCACTCAGCTCCGGGGAACAGAAGGAAGGTGGGAGGGTGTAAGGTACAAAGAGGAAAGTTTCAGTTTATTGTGCAAGAGAACTGTAAAAAATTACAGCTGTTCATTGATGGAGACACCGAGCGTCACCCGTACAAGCCCCGTCACGTTATGACATGCTCACAGAAATACTGGGAGGTTTTGCTGACCGGGACAATCAATGGGGCAGGAGCCCTGGGGAATGAAGAGGGTAGACTGCTCTCGCAGGGGGCAGGGCCAGCACCGGATGCCTGGCTGTCTCCAGAGTCCCTGCTCTGAAATTCTGCCTGGCTCTTCAGCACGTCACCACCCCGAGCACGATTCACGGAGCTCACAGCCCGCCTCTGGCTGTGGACCTCTGCACCGTAGCCCTGGCCCTGTCTGATGGTGGGGGTCTGCATCCACACAGCCCCTCCCCCCCACTCCGGGCACCGTTCTAGAGCCGCTCTGCACAGTAAACACAACTTCCTGGGGCGATGGAGGACGCGTTCTTTGTCAGTACCATCAGCTGCCACCAGCCACACGTGGCTTTTGAGCACTTGAAATGTGGCTTGTGTGACTGAGGACCAGATGTCTCGTTTTACCTGATTAAAATGAAAATTCAAAACTAAACGCTCGACTCAGTTATTGGAAAACCTTAAAGTTTGTTTGGAACAACTTGGGCGCGTATATCTATTTTCGGCTTTACATTTTACAAACTCTAAATACACGTCGAGTACTTCTGATGAGAATTTAGCGTCCGGATTACAATATGCTCTCAGAGCAAAACACACACCAGCTTTGGAAAACTTGCCACGGCAGAAAGAATGTAAGATAGCCCAGCAGTTTTGCATACTGCTTACCTGTCGAAGTCATCGTGTTTTGGGTGTTCGTTCTAAACAGCCTCACGTGGCTCCCTGCCCCAGAGGGTCGAGCAGAACTGTGATTTCGGGAAGGGATGCCCAGGCCATGGTCCAGAGACCGCAGAGGCCAGGATTTCTTGTGGGAGAGCCTCCGTTTTGAGTATTCCCAGTGGCCTCCTCCCGTGGCCTCCTCCCGTGGCCTCCTCCTGTGGCCTCCTCCCGTGGCGGGCTTTCTTGGGTAGGGAGCAGGTTCACAGGTGGGATTCTGTCCATAGCTGGGGATTCTCAAGCCATGTTTTCCCCCAGAACTGGGGAGAGATGGAGCATTCTGTACAAGGTCCCCGTGCAAAGATGAAGACCCGGAGCTGGACTGTGAGCCGCGGATCTCAGGCAGCGAGGAGGACCGAGCAAGACATCCTCGGGGCGGGCGGGGGGCACACACCACCGCAACCACACTCTTTCTTTCCAGACCGGCATCGTGATAACAGTAACAGCTACAATCAGAAGTTATTTTATGGGGGGTTTCCTCTGTATCAGGTGCCGTTGGGAGCGCTTTACATTATCCTCATCCTCGCCCCAGAGACGAGGAGCCGGACTCGGAGGAGCGCCACCCGCCCTGCGGATGCCGTAGCCTATGGCACAACTGAGATCCAGGCCCAGGCCGTGTGATGTGCGAGCTCCTGTCTTCACAGCACGCTCTGCGGTCGCCTCGGCAAGAGGGAGGCGGGAAGCCTGCTGGGAACGTGGGCCAGCGTGGCGTTCAAACATGCCACCAGGAGAATCCCCAGCTCCGCAAACCGAGATGGCGCCTGTGGGCAGCCTGGTACCCAGACCTCTGCGCCGTGGCACCCCATGCGTGTGGTGAACACAGATCGGTGCACGTGGCTCTCCCAGGGGAGCGGTGCGGGGGCCGCCTCTCCACGTGAGGCCACGTGTGGGGCCCACGCATCATGCCTGCCTGGCATAACACGCCTGGGTGGGAGTCCTGGAGGGGCAGGCGTGGCGCGGGCTCACAGATGTGCGGGGGACTAGTCGGCAGATGGGAGGCAGAGCTCCCAGAAGCAAGCAACTTGCCCAAGGTCACAACCCCAGCCTCCCGAGCCCCGATGAGAAGCCGTCCATCTTGGAAGACACAGTCTGTGTGAATAATTGCCCACACCAGGCTCTCCAGCGTGATTCCATTCCGCTCACCTTGACGGGATGGGCCCATCCTTTATCTTGTATCTGTTTCTGTGCGAGCCCTGTGACAGCCCGGGGCGCCCAGGCCCCGAGGAGCCTGGGACGGATCTGTAATACACAAGAAAGGTGATCTGCAAACAGCCGGCTCCTTTCCCTGAAGTGAGCGCGAGCCGCAGGACACGTCCCCACTCGGTCCTATCACTCCTCTGCCCGAGTGCTTTCCTGAGTTCATCTGCTCAGTGTCGAGTCTGTCACTTTGGACTCAGTGACGCATGGCCCCACAGTTACTGTGGAGCCGCCCTGTATCTGTTTGCAGACCCCGGGAGCGCCAGAGTGGCCTCGTGGGCTCTGTTGTCTCCCTGCAGGGCCTAACGGGGTGCTCCAGACCCAGGGCGTGTTTTATATTGGCGTGTTCATAACTCTGGCCCCCGCCCTCCTGGTTTTAATTTCACTGACAGCTCTAGGAGGCGAGGAAATGGAAGGATCTAATTAATACACTCTCGATGTACCCGACTAATTTCTCCCCGCACGAAGCCAGGCTAACAGAGCCTTAGACCCATCTCAGAGCATTGCCCGGGATGGAAAAGTTCAGAAACAGAATCTGCTGGATACTTAACAAAACACATCACCCAGAGCTGGAGCCTGGAGGCAGCCCCCTGGAGTTTCCTCACTGCCCAGGAGCCATGAAGTTGAGACCCTAACCCCTGTGATGGGCGTGAGGACCCCTCCCCGCATACTGTGACCTTCCATGGTGCACCCCAATCAGAACCTTATTGTCCGATGCTCTGATGAACTGGGAAGTGCACTTTCCTGTCCAACAGGTTCCGGAGCCTCCCTCCGGCAGAGCCCGAAGGTGACATACGGCCACACTTTATTTACCAGCAGACAGACAGAGCCCCTTGTTCCTTAGCTGCTAACAACCCGAGGTCGTTCATCACCCACTTGCTCCTTTTTGAAATTCACTCTGCGGCGGGCGTCTCTTTAAACTCCTGCACGTAATGCATTTTAAACAGCGTTTTCTGCACAGATCCATTTGCTTGACCTCGGCCCTGAGCGCAAGATGGAAAGGTGTTTTAGCAAGCCCTCCCCCCAGACTGTTTGGAATGCACAGACTGACATGTACACGGGGCTCTGGACCTCCCGGGCGCAGAGGGAAAGGTGTCGTTAACACTCGGGCTGAGTGACAGCTCCAGGCAAGCCTCCGGGTGTGGGGTTGTGGAGGCTACAGAGACTACAAGGCTGGGTTTCTGTCCTCTGGAACTTAACCATCCAGCCAGGGCGCTAGGATCTGTGTGTGAACCACTCTGCGGGGCGAGGCGTTGAAGCGGTGAGGGCAGGCGCGTCCAGCTGTAGCTGGCCATGTAGCTGGCCACCTCTGGGTCTCATGCACGACTTCCGATGGAGGCTGCGCGCCGGCTGGTTCTTGGGGGAAGAGTCTGGTTTGCAGGATACCGTTGGGTCTCTCGAACGTGAAGGTGGACGTGATGGGAAGCTCGCTCCTGGCTGCGGAACTCTCCCAGGAGAAGTATGTCCGCTTTGGTGCGAAACAAGCAGCCCTCAGGCTGAAAAAGGACATCAGCTAAAGTGCGTAACGGAGCTATGCCCTGCCCGGGACCCTCGGACCTCCCCCATCCCGAACCAGACAAGATGTCCCCTGATCTGGTCTTCTTCCTGAATGTCCCGGCTCGGTGAATGCTATTTCTGTCCTGACAAATTTTGCAAGCAAGTTCTCTCCCTCTTCTCACCCCATACCTCGTGCACCTAAGGACGCTATTGCATTGTTCTGATTTCTCCGGAATCCCCCATTTCCCTCTTCACCCCTCCACCGGGCGTGCACCTCTTCCCACTCTCCCTGGACCTCTGCAAAGCCCCCACTGGTCTGCCCACATTCTCCTGTCCCTGCTGTTCTCTTCTCAGTAAGTCTAATCTTGCCCCCTGCCCATGGAAGCCTTCGATGGCTCCCCATTGCACTTAGGATCAACACCCGTATGCTCAGCTTGGCGGAGGGCCCCAGACGACCTCTCCGGTCTCACAGCAGACCACCCTCCTCTGTGTGTTCTGGGCTGTCCGCCCGGTTTCCTCCCTCAAGCTCCCCTGCCCTGCCCCAGAGGGTCCTTCAGGCTCCCTTTGACTTCCCTCTAGACTCCGTGAGGCCTCACTGTTCCGTCCTGCAGCTCAGTCCTCATCTTGTCCCTGGGGCCGAGCCTGGCCTTCCCATGGCCGTGCGCCTCTCGTCGGGGCTCTGATCACAGCTAGAATTTCACAGTTGTGCGTGTGACCCTCTAATGTCCCTCTCCTCGACGGGTACAGGCACGGGGGTGTTTTGTCCATTGTTGTATGCACAGCACATCACGGGCTCTTGGACGGATGGACACAGGAGACCTGGACGCCGTCGGGGAGTCTCAGCACCGCCATGAAGGAGGCCCCCCCTGCCCCCCACAACGGCTCTTGGTGCTGAGGGCGGGGCTTGCCAGGGGCAGAGAGAGGGTCACAGAAGGCAGACACCCTAGGATTACTTTTCCAAAAGCACAGAGAAGAACTGGCGAGACCAGGTTGGAGGCAGCAAGGGCAGCGACGAGGCCAATGCTGCACGTTGGGTAAGGCCAAGTTCAGGGCGCCGGAGGAAGGGCAGGAGAAGACTCGGGGTCGGAAACAGGCATTTTAGAAACCACAACGCTGACTCCACGACCTCCCGTGGAGTTTCCCTTGGGGTTCATAGAAGCCGTCACCGGGAAGTTAGAGGAAGACGGCCCTCCCTGCTGGCTTCTGCAGTCTCGGCGCCTCACGCCAGGTGCCAAGAGTGCCACCATCCAGGCAGCCCCCGAGCAGCCCTCCCTCCCTGGCCAGGTGACACCCTTCTCAGGTGGGAGCTGGCAGGACCTTCCCCTTCCGCGCAGCCACGAGCACCGGGGGGCTAAGCTCGTGCCTGGGGGCACCCGCTTTCTTTGTGCTGGGAAAGAATAAGGCCTTCTCAGGCAAGCCCCACGCGCCGGGATGAAGGCCTCCAAACCCCAAGCCGCCTTAAGCCCTAGACTCAGAGCAGCTTGAGAACCCTTAATTCCCGAGCCAACAGCAGAGAAGGAAGGAACCGACAGGGCGGGCGGTGGGGGGACCGTCAGGTTGGAGCTCTTTCTCAGCACAAGCCCCACCCCCCTGGGAGGTGGGGCCCATCACCCACGTCAGCAGGGTTTAGAGTTTGGAAGGGCACACGTCGGGACACCAAGGCCGCTCCCCAGAGAAACCAAGGTGCAGCCCACATTCTCTTGGGGGAATGTTCTTTGGGCAAGAAAAATCTGGGTTGGGGCTATGAGGCTCAGGACTTTGTTCCAGTCGGGCGATTTTTGAGGCTCCTAAGAGTGGTGAGACCAATGACTTAAATGCATGAGCCACGCTCTGCCTGGTGCCCTGAAGGCCGCCGTCGCATCCCGCTGTCCCAGAGATGCGGTGGTGGGCTTCGTCACTGTGCTCATTCTGCTGATGAGGAAACGGGGTCGCAGCACCTGAGTAACAGCCCACGTGCCCGGAGCCACGTCTGGCTGCGTGAAAATCCACGCTCCTGACTGCTGTGGGAGAGCAGGGCTTCTGGACCTCAGCACCATCCACACGTGGGGCCAGAAACCTCGCGGCTGGGGGCCGTCCTGTGCACTGGGGGACGGGAGCCGTGTCCCTGGATCCTCCGCCAGGTGCCGGATTCACCCCCCGGCCTTGCCCCAGCTGTGACAACCAAAACTGTCTCCAGACACTTTGGGATGGCCCAAGATGTGAGGATGGTCCACGTCCCCATCTCCCATCCTTACCTCCTGTGGGAAAAGAGCACGGACACACTCGGGATCACCCGCCCTATTATCTGGCTCTCAGCGACTTCTTGGGACTGTCTCTGTCCAAACACAGTTTACCTCCTTGGAGGGCAGAGCCGATGCTGTCACCTCAGCACAGGCTAGGCATACAGAAGGCACCTAATAATGGCCTCCTGCATGAGAGAATGCCGTGGACCACTTACAGGGAATTCCTAAAGCTGCACCGGGCTCTTGTCGTGGGGACTTCTGTCTCATTCATTTATTCTGAAAATATCTACCAGGAACCTACCAATTGCCAGGCTCTCTAGGAGGTTCCAGGAACAGCCCCTCATGGCTGCCATGTTGGCTCAAGAATGTTGGCAAATGGTGTCCTTGGGCCCAAGGACAGGCTCAGGCAAGACTCGAAGGACGCGTGTTTTGTTCCGAAGGAAGGTGTGGGTGGGTGGCGGGCTGCGGCTGGCCAGGCTTCTCCCGTCCAGCCACGGTGGGCGGGTTGGAGCCGCACAGGGGAGCCGGGTCCTTGGTGTGCTGACCGAGCCCGCCTGCATGTTCCGGGCTCAGGCCTCAGCGGCCTCATTTTCCTCCTCATCCCATGGAGCCACGGTGTGGCTTCCGATGGTGGCTGTGAGAATGGAGAGTCTTGGGACCCTTCGATCTGAGGTCCCGGAGCCCCAAGTCCCCAGCTACCCTGCTCAAAATGGAGCTCTGGCTGTTGACAGAATGCAACGGCTCCAAACCTTAAATCCAAAGTGGATTTGAGAGAGGGACCAGATCAGCGTGTGCTGCACAGGGGAAAGCCCTGCTTGGCGGCCCTAATGACGGGGTGATAGCTCCTGGGGGGAGAGGGAGAAGCTAGATTTGGAAAAATGGTCCTAAGAAGGCTCTGGAACGCTTGGTCCCCAAGATGTGCCCATGAGAGGAGCATGGGCCTCTGTGTCCCCTCTTCTGCAGGTGGGGTTGTCCCCCACACCAGCAGGCTGGGCTCCGTCCCACTGCTCTGGGCCTGGGTCCTCTGGATTGTCTGGAACGGCTGCCGCCTGGCCCTGAGTGGCTCGCCCTGCCTGGCTGGCCACGCCAGCCTCCTGGTCCTCCTCAACTTTGCTGTGGGGCCCCACCTGTCCCAGAGGAGCCATTTGCAACTGTGCCGGACCAAATCCCCCCCAAACTGGATCTTGAACCCTACCCCAGCCGTGTCTCCACCTAGGTGCCAACGTAGGGTCACTTCTCTGCCGGAGCTCCAGGGTGGGGATGGGGCCTGGGGATTGTCCCCTGCAGACCAGACCACAGCCCCGGGCTTGGTACAGTGGGGCAGGGAGGGAGGCCTGGCAGGTGGGGAAATGGAGGCCTGGGCTCCACCTCAGCTGAGCCCCCAGCTCCCTGGGGACTTCTGCGTGTTCATCTTTGCTCTGGGCTCCGAATTCCTTGCCTCCGAAATGGGGAGGGACGGGCAGCATGCCCTCCAATCTGACGTTTGTGAGCTCGCGTGGTGTGAGCCAGGCGCACACCAGGACGGGTGGACACATCCGGACCGTGCCCCAGCCCCCCCAGCAATGCCCCCTTCCACCGGGCTTTGCAGCTCACGCCCCGTGGGCCTCGGAAGGAAACAGAAGCCTGTCTCCACTCCTGGCCTCAGGGACAGGACGGAGGCTCGTGACTCACAGCCCAGTGAGGCCGTGGGTAAGCAGCGAGGTTGCTGTTTGTTTCCCACGGCAGAGGCTGTACGCCTTGTACGCTACGGCGGCCAGGCCTGGAGAGGCAGATGCTGGCACAGGCCGAGAAAGAATATGGAGAAGCGAGAGTCACAAGGACCCTGGATGGCCTGCCGCCTGCCCTAGAAGCTTCAAAGGACATTTATGCGCATATTTGAAGTTAACCATTCCTCCTGGGAATCTCAGCATCTTAGGGAGAGGTGAAGAAACTCCCTGAGCCGTTGTCCTGGCCTGCCTCCCACCAGCGGCAACCGGCAGCTCTCAGAGGACACACGGGTGGTGGTCCCAGGTGGCCCGGGTTACTTCCAGAAGCTCAGGGCAGGGTCCACGGCCAGCCCCTCATCCCGGGAGCTGCCCAGCATCGGGCAAGGGCTCTTCTGCTGCTGGGCTGCGTCCTTCAAGACTTCGGATCTGGAATTCCCTGGCCATGGTGGGACAGGGGCCACAGCCTCCACCCTGAAAAGAGCAATTCCCCTGGGTGGTGGGATGAGCAGGGGTCTTTGGAGGAAGCCGTCTGACCCCTCGTGATTCTGAGTCCAGTGTCCCACCCTTGGACACACTTTCTTCCTAGCCACTGGGAAGGAGGCAAGGGGGTCTCCAGCTACCTCAGGTGCCTGTGGTCCAATTCTCTCAGCATCTGAGCCCCTGTAGACCTCTTGCTCCTGTGAGAGACGTCTGACCTCAGGCCATGCTAGCTCCTGTCGGAAGGGAACGTGGTAGAAAGCCCCAAAGAAGCGAACACCATGGCTGGTCACCCCAGGACTTTCACACTCTCTTTAGGTGCTGGGGGGAGTCAGGGAGAGGCAGGAAAGCCAGAATTGGGGAGGGTCTCCCTGTCTTCCTCCCTCCCCCACTCTGGCACAGGGCCAGATGATGTTCTGGGGGGCACTCCACGCTCCTTCTTCACGGTCTCCTGGCCGGGGACGGGATCTACATCTGTGCTACGTTTTTCTCCTCGTCGCCTCTGACGGCAAGGTGGCGATGCGGCAATCTCCGTCTCTCTCTTCCTGTCCTGTGCGGCCTTGTAGCGCAGTACCTGAGCCCCCGGCCTCTGCTCTGCCTTCCTGTGCCTGTCCCCTTGTCTGCAGCTCCCCCCAGCCCGCCGCACCCTGACTTCCAGCCCAGCCAGGCTGGGTCAGAGGGGAGCTCACGGCACACAGATTCCACCCCTGCAGCTGCTCAGCTTAGTGTGTGACCCCAGTAGAGAGAGTCACGTGGAGGCAGGGTGGGCGGGTACGTCCTGGCAGCCGTGCTAGGGAGGGAAGGGGGGTGACGAGGTCTGCATTAGGTGAGGCGGAGGGAGCAGGGGTCTCAGTTTGGCTTCACACAGCCACCACCAGTGGCCAGACAGGCGGGAGGGGAGGCCCTGCAACCTCAGGTCCTTCCCGCCCTGACACTCTGGCTCCGCCTTCCCACGTTCCAGCGCGAGGGCCTGGAGAACCACAGAGCTCAGCAGGCCCAGGGCTGGGCTTGCAGGCCTCTCTTGGTGGCAATCACAGTGCCTCCCGCAGCGAGACGGACCACCAAGGCCTGGGGAGCCAGCGCTGGGGACCATCTGCCCTGACGAGTGAGGTCGCACAGCCTGACCCACGACTTGACGCATCAACACCTCAGTGGAGGTGACCCAGCCATTCTGACACCCGGGTGGGAAGAGAGGCTGCCAGTATGAGAGACGCAGCGAGAGGAGGGGCCGTGTGCGTTTCCAAGACCACCCCCTCGCTCAGTCAACACTCTGAACTCCCGAGCCCGGGGCTGCGAGCTCTCTGGCTGGGGCACTTGTCACACTCCCCGCTTTGCTGGTCTGCAGGTGACTCGGATCAAGGCACGGACCCCTGACTTCATGTTCGCACCTCGTAAAAACTCACTTCGACGCCCACGTGAGAATGAGCCTGGGCTCCAGCCAGCAAAGACTTCTGGGAAAAGATGATTCTGCACGGGGAGCTTCTCCTTGCAAGCCTCCCCTCGGCCCTTCTGGGGGCATCGGCTCCCGCCCCGGCTGGCTCTGGTGCCCGTCCGTTGCTGTGACCACCGCAGTGCATCTATCAGGGAGCACGTCTGAGCTGCAGATACACCGTAATTCATGGAGAAGCGTCCCGAAGGATTTTTCTGATGGCCACGGCCTCTTAGTCAGGGGCGGTCCTGATCACTGTCTACACTGAGCACTTCTAAATCGTTGCCGGATTTTTCAGCCCAGCTCTGGGGCCACGCGAGGAGGAGGAGCTCGGTCCCTGAAGCTGGTGGGTGGTGGCTCCTGCAATCTGATGGGCTAAAAGGCTCTAGTTCTGCCACAGCTCGTGGCTTTCGGGGACCGGGAGCAGGTGCGGTATCTGGAGACCCGCAGAGAAAGCAGAGCAGTCACCTGCCACGGCTGGCGTTCACCAAAGGAGCTGCTTGTGACGGTGCCACGGGGAGCCCCCAAGGGCGAATGTGCAGGCCAGGGGCCCTTCTAGTTGGTTCTGTGCGTTCCGGGCACCTCTGCAGAACGCTCGGCTCCCCCAGGTCTGTGGAGGAGCCTCTGCCAGTCCCGTGGCTTTCAGAGCCCTAAATCCAGGGAGCGGGGAGCCCTCCCATCAAGACTTTGTCATCAGACCACTGCTGGACCCTCACCCCAACCTCGGAACTGCGCCGGACGCTTGCGCCCCTCAGTCCGAACTGCGAGGCTGAGTTTGTGCCTGGAGTACACGTCCCAGATGGCTTCTTGAGGGTGCTGGGCTCCCCCAGGTCACAGGCACCCAACCACCGAAGAACCGCTTGGGGCCCAAAGCCGTGCCCCCTGTGCCCACGGGAGCCACGCCTGGGTCCCTCACCAATACCATCTGGTTATCAACAGAGGGGCTGAGGGGTCTTCGTCAGGAGGGACCTACAGAGGGGGCTGCTGCTCAAGCTTCAGGGCTCTGTCCTCGACCTGCTCCTGGCCGGTGCACGTGGGCCTGGAGTAACGGGACGGACGGGCACGGTTTGCTCACGTTCTGTGCCTGCTGCCCTTCGCCGGCGTGCCCGTCAGCTTCCTCACTCTAATGAAGCCCGTCTGAAGACCACCAGCCTGCAGAATATTCCCGTTATGCCCAAGGCCACACGTGACGGGTCCGGCTGTCCCTGGGGTCTCATTTGGAGATTCTGCTAATAGCCTCAGGGATGGGCTCAGCTCAGGGGACAGGAACTAGATTTATTTTCCATCTGCTGAGTCATCCATTTGTGGGGGCTCTTTTGAACTGGGTGGGAAAGTGAGACTGCGCCTGTCTTTGCCGAGCCGGCCGACAGGGCCGGGCCCTTCTGTGCCACCAGCCGCCACTAGCCCGTTGGGGGCGGGGCGGGGGGGCAGAAGCACCCCCACACTGGGCTGAGTTGGCACTTTGCTTTTGCAGGGACTCCCTTGGCGACAGCGTGAGAGCAGTCTGCTCATGGGGTGTTTCATGTGCCCGAAGGTTTGTTTATTTTAGTTTTTAGCATTCTGTTCTCTAAATTAAGACGCTGGCTGTGAAACTTGGCTTTTAAAGATTTCCTAATTTTTAGACTGAGTCATTAAGACGTTAAGATGTTTCGCAGAACTCTTCCTTTCAAAAGGGGCTACGCTGACAAAGCCATCCGTTGTCTTGCGAAGAGAAGCGAAGCGTGAGGCCATGGTCTTCTGAAAGCCCGAGTCTGTTTTTCAGCTGCAACTGTGCAAACCCCTCCCAGGTGACACAAGAAAGTACACAGAGTATTTGTACACGGCCACGGATTGATTCTTTCATTCCCCAGGGTTGTACAGCCTCCCTTTGTGTCAACATCGTGTGGTTCGTTCGCGGCGCTTCCTCAGCCTCGTTCGGATCCAAGGTGGGATGTGAAAGCCCTAAAGGGAAAGGCGAGGGCGCCGGCAGCTCCAGGGGTCCCTGGGGAGCAGGGAAGCCGCCCCCGCAAGCAGCGCCGCGCCCCCGCCCCCCGCAACGACGCGCTTGGACGCGCGGGACCCCCGCCGGAGGGGCCCCGCTGTAGAGAGAGGACCGACTGTGGGGAGAAACCCTGTCCTGTGAGGCCTCCCGCCCCCCACCCCCCCGGGTCAGCCCCTGGGATGGCATGAAGGGGTGAAGGTTTTCAGAGGCGGCTGATGATGCTTGGGACCAGGTTGCCATGGTAACGCAAGCCGAGCTCCAGCCCCCACTGCACTGCCACCACGAGCGCCCTGTGATCTGTATCCCCCAGCAACACGCAGGAAACCGACGTGCAGCCCCCGGCAGACGTGTGAGGCCCTTCTTTAAAATTCCTGCTGCGAGGGGTTCTCTCCCGGGCGCCTCGGCCCTGCGTGGGGTGCACCCGCTCGCAGCCCGGCTCCTGTGCGCTGGAGTGTTCATCTAGCTCTTCAAAAAATTCCAGCAGTGGATGAACACCTATCACCCGGGCCTGGCTGAACAAATGACGGTGTGCCTCGCAGCGCAGGGCTCTGCGGGCGCTAGAAAGAATGAGGCCGCCCCATAGATCCTGATAGGGAATCAGCTTCAAGATAGAGCGCCAAGCGGAGCAAGCAAGCTGCGGAACACCGTGCGGAGGACGTGCGACCATTTGTTTAAGGAAAAGATACATAGACACACACTGCTTACACATCCCGGCATATCTCTGGAACAATTCAGAAGCCTGTAATGGGGAGGGAGATAGAGGAGGGAAGGTCAGTTAATTTTCACCGTATGCCCTTTTGTACCTCCTGAATCAGTTTTTAACTATGAGCACGCGTTGTCTAGCCAACATAAGAAATGAACACACTACTGAAAATCTACTGGAGAGTTTGTTGTTTAAATAAATCCAGTAGAAAACAAATGCCTTTGTAAAGAGAGGAGGCTCCTTCTCTCTCTCTCTCTCTGTCTCAGGTTTAAGGCTACACCCTGGAAACTTCAGAAGAAGAAGGAAGATCTAAATAGTGAAGGTTTAAAATGCATTCTTCCAGCTTGACTTCTGCAGTCAGCGGCACCCTGGGAAAAGCATAAACGTGACCCCTGACAGTGTGGAACAAACCAGGCCAAACAGAGCACTTCTCTAATGACCAAGGCCTTGACTCTGTCCCCTACATGCATTTCCCCTTGCCTTGGACCCATTTCACATACGGGCTGCAATAAAATAGGCTTGCTAGTTGGTACTTGATTCCCTGCTTAAGTGCCTGACGGTGCTCTGCTTTGGTCTTTAGCCCAGGACGTGACGGGGGACGGAGGCAGCTCAGAACTTGGCAGACAGAGCAAGCAGTGCTGCGCAGGATGAATGGGAACCGAGGAGGGTGGGAAGTTGGGGTGGGGGAGGCATCCGCAGGTCGGAATTGCCATTCTCCCCCAAGAAATCCTGCACAACGCTGTCTGGATTGCTCTCTGGCGTTGCCAAGAATCCTGGGCATATAGGTAAAGAGTTGATGCATTTAAAAAAAACAAAAATCCACCAGGGTTGTTGACCTGATTCTCTGATTCAACACAGCCTCAGCACACCCTCCCCACATCATATTTTAGGGGGCATGCACACTGTCCCAGATGTGGGGTGGCCAGGATGTCATCACCCTGCCATCTGCCTCCTAGCGCTGGCCCAAGCACCCATGTCTTCCTTCCCCCTCCAGACGGGGAGCCAGTTCACATCAGTTGGACCTGCCAATTCAGAGCTCCATGACATTTCTGATCGTGGCTGGGTTGACACCACCGTATTTCCAATTAAAACACAGTTTGTAAATTAAAAGTGATAGAGGGTTCTGGAGTGTGTGTTGCTTACTTGGGGAGCCGGCTGCTTCCAGGTGAATTGAGCCCGTGTGTGTCTCTGATTCAGCTTGTGCTTGGGGGTCACAAGAAGAAGCGTAAGGCACGTGGTATGCTGCCTGACGTGTTCTGAGGGCTTCCTACACACCGGCATGCCACGGCCCCTGGGGCCATGTCCAATCCTCCTGTTTGTGGATAAAACCACACTCTTCTACCCACTGCCTGTGGCTGCTTCCTTGTGACAGGGGAGAGCTGAGTCGTGATGGAGACCGGATGGCCCCTGTGTCCATACTGTCTGCCGTGTGGCCGTCTGCAGGGGGACGGGGGTGTGCACAGATATTTGGGACATGGAAGGACTGTGTTCCGGCCGAGGGCCACACAGACAATGCGGTGAGCAGGGGAGAGGGGGAGGTCAACATGGGGATAGGCAGTTAGGATTATTGGAAAAAAGCATTCTTAAAAAAAACAAAAAACAAAAACAAAAACAAAACAACAGCCACCAGTTCCTAGTCCTCTGCTTTGTTCTGGCTTTTTCTCCAATGCACAGGTCTTTGTGTTATTTCAAACAAGGAGCTAGGCCCACAGCATCACTGGGGGCAGCCAGTTAAAGCCTTTCTCGCCCCCGAGAGGAGGGAATGAGTGATTGGGACTCGGCAGTTGGCAAGCTGACCGCTGGTTTTCTGAAGCTTCTAGAAATGGTTAATGGAACTCAAGTGTTTCTGTGGCGCGTCCTGGAAACACGTCAGTAAATTTGCGTCCCTGCAGTCGTCTGGCTCACGCTGCAGGAGGTCAGTGGCCTTGAAGGAGGACCAGGTGCTGTCATGTTCTGGGGGCTTAGAGTCCGGTTTTGAGATCTTTTTCTCTTTCTTCTGTGCAGGGCTGACCTCTTCTTGAAGGTCTGGGGGGCGTATTTTTAACTCCCATTTCCCCCCTAATTCGAAATGCTCGGGGGGGGGAGGGGAATGAAACCAAGCTAAGGAGCCCGCGGACCTTAACGTGTGTAGGTTTCTTTGACGAAGCCCCTGTTTTATACCCTCTGGGTGGCTGCCTGCCCTTGTCCAAATCGCGTCTGCATCCCCTGCCCTGTTCCCACTGCTGGGGCATGTGTGATTCTGATCCGCAAGACAATGGGCCAGCTAGCGTCTCCCCTTCCCGCTGCACAGAGGACCTCTCTTCCCAGGGGGCTTCTCCCCCCGCATGGGGGCTCTGGGCAGAGGCGGGGACTGAGTCTCCATCTCCCCAGCCTCCGGCTTCACGCAGTCTTCTCCAGGCAGAGCTGCTGGATGAGCCGTTAAAACCCAGGGATCTGGGAAAAACCGTCTAGTGCCATGTCTGCCATTTTAAGGGTGAGAAAATGAAGACTTGGTGGGAGGGGTGTGAAGGACTTGTGGGAGAGCCACGTTCCACCCATCTATTCCTTCCACAGACGTTCACGGAAGGCCTGCTTGGCACCGGGTGCTGTGCAGGTGGCGGCCCCACCACCCCCAAGAGCCTGGTGGCGAGGTTCCGAAGGGACACACAGGCCCCTGCAGGGAAATAGAGACCCGGCAATGGGAGGGGGTTGGAGGAGCTGTGAAGAAGCCTGCCCTGAGGAGGGGATAGGAGGAATTGGAGGGGGGCAGGTGCAGGGAGGGAACAGGGCCTCGGGTGCCCCCCTGCCCCGCCCGGCGACAGGCATGCATGACAGCAAGGTGGGGGGACACAGCCCGCCTTGGGCAGGGAGAGGGGTGGATGGGGCAGCCGTGGCCCTTTGCTTCCCTCGCATGGGGCTCCAGAGACACCTCTGTGGGGACCAGCCATGGAAGAGGGGGATTGTGAGAGGCGCAGCTTTCTGGGAGCCAGGCCTAGGAAGGCTCAGGACCTTTGTGCCCAAGGGAGAGTGTCCCCTACCGCCCCTCTGCAGCTCCAGCCTGCCCAGGCTGGTCCAAGGCCTGGTCAGCCCGTAGGGACGATGGAGCTGGAAGGAACTTTGAAAAGATGGCCTCGTTCTCAACAGGGAGCTCCTCTTGAACCAGGCCCTCCACTTTAAGCTGAGGGAGGAAGACAGGCAGGAGGCCTGGAGGACTTGCAAAGAAAAATCAAGGCATCAGAGGATCTTCTTGTCCATCCGGGGCTTCTGCAGGGCATAGGGGCCTACCTGGGTCTCTTAGCCAGAGGCTCCTCCTGGGCAATCCTGCAGCTTGAGTCGCTTCTGGGGTCCATGGATGGGGAAGACACATCACCAGGTCCCCCGGCATCGTCTCTGTCTACCCCAAGGCGTGGCAAGGAAGCAGAACGTGCCCACCAGCCAAATTTGCCAAAGAGTCGCTCCTCCCCCTGCAGGCCGGGGGCCCGGCAGAGAGGCTCAGAGCTCTCATGAGGTGTGGCGGCCAAGTGTCGCTTTGTCTGGAGGTGGTGAAGAAATAAGGGCCCGTGATTAGCGGGCGCAGACAAATGGGGGGTCAGAGAAGCTCACCCCTCTGGTCCATGTGCCAGGGAGGAGACGAAGGGCCCGGCCGGGCCTGGCACACGGCAGGCACCTGCTCGACAGTCTTAGCACCCCTTCCCTTGCCAGCGAGCGGTACAGTCAGTAATTGCTTTAGTGGCCGAGTTAGAGATTACCGAGAATGACCCTGCCCCCGACTTATCTTTCACTTTTACTGTTTTGCCTAGAGAGGTTTCTGTGGCAGCTTGGAAAGCCAGGAATGAATAAGGACAGAGGTGACATTAAAGCTGGGCTGTTAGCAGAAGTGAAAATTAAACAACTCAGCCAAAATCGAAGCCTGGTAGCGCCGTGCCCGTAGGAGCAGGGGAGATTAATATCTCCCCTTCTGGAGCCCCTGCCGAAGTGCTGGGAGTCTGCGAGGGATTCTCTCTGGCTATCCCAGCTCTTTCAGCCTGATCTTGTGGTGTAAGGGCCGTAGCCCCGTTTTCCAGAGGAGGACACTGAGGCCCCGAGAGGCAGAATGCTATGTCCAGGGTCACACAGAGAAGGAATGGGGGGGCCAGAATGAGGTCCCATCTCAGGGTCGCCACGTGGGGGGTTGAACATCTCATTCTGCCAGGTCACACCTGAGGAGCGCAAAGCAGACAGGCCACCCCTCCCCCCCACTCCCCAAGCAGAGGACAGAGGGAAGTAACGGCAGGTGCAGCCTCATGGGGACCCCCGCTGCCCTCACTCCAGGGGGCTGGGCCCTCCCAGACCTCAGTGTCCAACAAAGAGGAGGACTTAAATAGGACATAAAGGGAGGCCTGAGTCGCTGCCCTTGCACGTAGGGAGCGAGCCGACATCTCTAGAGCAAGACCCTGGACTGGTCGTGATGAAAGGCTGCTAATTAATACATGGGAGCTGGAACCCTGCTCCGTGGCGCCCTCCCCGGCTGACCCCCGCATTTGCTCACGGAATTCTGTTCTGGATCTACAAGAAGCACGCCTCTCAGAAGAGCCCCACTTCTCGGGACCCCCGCTCCGCAGTCACCTAGGAAGAGGCTGACCGTGCTGGCCTGGCTTCGGAGCCCATTCACAGGGGGCAATGAGCCCCGTAGGGGGACGGAAGGCCAGCCTCGCTCGTCAAGGAGGAGTTGATTGTGTCCAATAGGCACTGGAGGCAGGGGAGGGCACAATCCATTGTCGCGAACAAGTTACCCAAGAAGATGAACGCAAGCCTCCAGCTTCTGTCGTGTTCCCGGGGGCTGACGCTCTGCTGTCTCCTGAGTTCCCCCCGGCAGCCCCCACCCCACCCCCATTCATTTCCTGGAAGTTCTAGAGAGCTGGGGTCTCATCGTGAGACAGTTTATTTTAAGAAGCGTCAGCCTCTGTTGGTTACCCCTCAACTCCAGACTTTGCCCCCGAGAACTTCTGGAAAAGGCCGAGCCAGCCATGCCCATCCTCAGACTGAAGTCCCATTTAGTCTTATCCCCCTAATTTGCAGAGAGGATGCCTAGGAGGTCTCTGCACAACCACGGGAGGCTGGTCGGAGCAGAGAATCTCTATGAGGTTCATGAGAGACAGCGAAGAGGCCAGCAGCATCTGCAGAGGGATGGGGACAGCGCTCTGACCGTCCGGAGCCCCAAACAGACCTCGCTCTTCATCTCGAATAATTGGTCTCTTGCAAGTACCCCGAGTCAAAGCGCACAGGACACACTTACGGCTGCATATGCTGTAATCAGGTAATCCTTTTCATTTCCGTGTCATATAATCAATAGGGAAAATGCAGCATATTTATAACCCACAATTAGGCTTTCACTGCATCCCCCCACCCCCCATCGCTCATCACCAACACCGTCTATAAACCCTATACCCGAATCCGAGTGGCTCTCATTCTATCAATCAAGTCTTTCTTGGTACAGGAAAGACTCCACAGCATGGCGATGGCATTTAAAAGAAGCAGCAGCAGCAGCAGCAGCAGCAGCAGCCCACTAAGGATGATTTTTAACTTCGCACATCATGCAGCAAGATGGACTCCAGCGTTCGGCAGCAGCATTATTAAGAGCCGGCCGCTTAGACGGGGAGGCGTCCTTGAAAGGGTGTGATGGCGTATACACAACGTGCTATTAAGGAATAAAATCAAGCAAAGTAAATGAACTCATTATGATCGGCTTTTTATTCCCAGCTTGTCAAGAGTCATAACTGTATGAAGCATTCGCTACCTCGATCAATTGGAAAATCAATACCTTGGTATTTGTGGAGAGCATCTCTGATAAGAAATGAAAGGAAGTGTTTGGGAAACATGGGGGATATGATTTCGTCCTCTGACAGCCCGGGTCTCGAAGCAGCAGCTCTACTTTGTCCGAGCTGGTGCTGCAACGAGGGCTTTCTCTCGCGGGTGTGCGGCTGGCTGGGTCGGCAAAAGGTTCTGATCACCCAAACCACACTTTTCCTGGGGAATCGAGGATGGCAAGTATGGGTGCAAATTTCAGCCGTTTGCCCAGCGAGCGGCCACGTGCAGTGAGGCTCCCCACAGATGCAGGCGAGCTCTGCTCGGCTGGGCAGCCCGCCACCTTGGCCCCCAGGACTTTGTGGGTGACACTGGGCGGCATCAGAGATCCCACCAGCTTCCGAACAGCCTGCCGGGCCCCGACCAGTGCTCCGCTGATGCTGCCACCCAGGCGTATCTGGACTACTGAGCACTTTGCAGTATTTAATCAACCAGGGACTTCACCAGTTTGCGCGTGGGGTGACATCACTGCAAACATCCCCACTTCCTAGATTGTTGCTTTTATTATTTTTTTTTTAACAGGGAAAATATCAATCCTATGCGAAGGTAGAGAGAATAGTATCCTAAACCCGTCTTCAGCAATGATCAGCTCTTGGCCAGCCTTGCTGCCATCCCCTGCCCCCCCGCCCCCATGGGTCCCCCCCCCATCCCTGGATTATTTTGAAGGAAATACCGAACATCATGAATATTCCCTTGTCGAGCTCCTCAATAACCGTAGAGACGGGCCCATCATCACAAGTGAAAAAGGAGCAACTCCTCAAACCCTTGATCTGTGTCCAGACTTTCCTGATTGGCCCAGACCTTAAAAGAAAATTTGTTCGAGTCAGGATCCAAATAAGGTCCACACGTGGTCATGGCTTCCTTGGTCGATACAGCACGTAAGCTCTTAACCTACGGATTCCCCAACCCTGCAATTTATTGTTGAAGGAACCTGATCAGACACCGTAGGATTTTTTTACTGCCTCGATGTTGTTGATTGCGTCCCCACGGCCTCATTTCAAATGGTATATTCTGGATCTATCGTGTGTTCTTTATTAATTAACTGAAAGACTTCTACGAAGAGAAACACTCCCTCATCAACTATTCAATTTCCCCGAGACACAGTTCTTATTTAAAAAACAAAAAGGCAAGAAAAATGCTTCTCCTTCCACAACAGGGGCTGGTTTGTAGGGCTCTCCCCAGGTGCTCGGCGAGTTCTCGAAGTTTCAGTCTTTTGCAGCCGTCATCCTAGCAATGCTCAGACTGCCCCGTCTTTGGCCAGAGGGAACCCCTCGGTTTCACAGCCAGTGGCCTTTGGCACAGGCGCTCGCCCTTTCGGCTCCTCCGGCCCATCGAGAGCCCGGGGGTGCCCCGCCGCTCCCGCAGAGTGTCCCACCGCCGCCTCCTTACCACCTTGCGGTCAACAGACTCGGCTTCATTTTCTCTCCAGTCTTTAACAAGTTTGTGTCTTGTTATTTACCCGATTTGCTAATACATCAAATGGTTGGAATGAATTTCTGGGCTACGGGGTGCTTTGGACAAGCAGTAAAGCAAAAACAAGTTAACGAACCCAAGTCCCCGCCCTCCGCACACCCCCAAACCTTCTTGCCCGGGGAACCAAGGTGGCCATTCCTGCCCCTGCCTCTCACTTGCTGGTGTTCACGGATCCTGCCTCATGTCTTTCATCCCGCACTTCAGCTGTGCTGTGTGGCCGCCCTCCATGCCACAGGGCGGTGCGTGGATTTCTACTCCCTCATCTGTTGTCATCCAGCTGATTTATTTGTTGAATCTTCAGTGGAGAAAAGCAATTGCTGAGGTCTGGCCCAGATACTGTGCTTTTTCTCATCAGTCTCATGACCTTTCAGTATTTTCTGTGTCTGGGGCTGCTTCCTGCTTTCTGCGAAGGTGAGCCACACCACCTGCCCGCCCCCGGCCCCTTCGGGAGAAACGCTGAGTTCTGGCCAATGCTGACTTCGCCCTAGACATGTTGGGTTCCCTTGGGTGGGGGCACTTGGGCTCCCACATCTCAGTTGCTTTTTCTAGAAGAATCGCTGCACTGAGGAATGGTAGGGCTTTGGAAACCATCTGAGCCAACAGCTGGGGCTTCCTGTTGCAAGGGTGACCGGGTCTAGGGACAGTCAGGCCCCACCAAGCTTACCCAGGCTTGCTTTGAGAGGGGTTGGTGCAGTTCTGCCCTAAAACGCAAATTCAGATGAAAGGGGCAGGAGACGGAAGCCCCCCTCCACCTGGGTGCACATTGCTGCTTCCCACCTCTGTCCCCGGCGGTCGTCCCACCAAGATAAGTCAGCCAGATGCTGCCGTCCTCGTGGAGGGATGGGGAAAGAAAGGATGTCGCCACTTCCTGACTAAGGTTAACAGCTCCTGGCGGCACGGGCCAATGGGGCGTGGTCTACAGCCTGGGACCTGGGTAGACTTTTCCTTGGATTGTCTTGTCCCGAGTTGAATTGAAAACTCTGTCTGTTCTCCTCTTAGATACTAGTTCCCTAGCATATGAAGTTCTGTTCATTATGAGTTTCCTACGACCATGTCTGAGGCCTCCATCGTGTTTCCTCCTGGAGTTACTCTGGCTTTCCGTTTCTCTGCCGCCCACCCTCCCTGTTCTTCCCTCCATTTCTCCTCTCCCAGCCTTCCCCAGACTCTCCTTTCCTTCTCTCCTTCCCTTCTTGGTGTTTCTCTCTTCCCTGCAGGTTTCTCCTTCTCGCTCTTCCCTTCAGCCTAGCCTGGTCCCTGCTTCCCAGCCCCCAGGGTGCAGAAGGCCCCCTGGCTCTGCCACCCGCAGACCAGGACGAGGGGCCCCTGGGGCAGGCAGGCGTCCTGGTGAAGTGCCCCAAACACCACGAGGCAGAGCTGGTCCGGGCACCCCATGCAAGCCACTCGTCAGGGCTCTGAAGGAGTTTCCAGCATCCTCTCAACTTGTGAGAAAAAAAAGTCCTTCTCTTGACCTTGACATCTCATCTGACTTCTTAGACGTTCCCTATGATTTGAAAGAAGCATCAACAGAGCATAGACTCAATGATCTTTAGAAAAATAATGAAGACAAAAAGAAAATTGCTCCTTCCTTTACAGATTACCCATGAAGAACCACAAGTACAGAAATACATTCAAATCTCATTAAGTGGCTGTATCTTCCAGACTTTGCCAAGTAGCCGGAGGCCAAGTTGTTACTCTGTGTGAGTACCGAGGGCGTCTGAGCGCCTCTTTGCTCCGGGAACTTCAGATTGGGCAGGCAGCTGAGAGCCTAGGACATGCCAAGTGCCACTTTCAGTCTTCCTTCTTTGCCAATCTTCTTTCTGATCGTTCTCCATTTCATCTTCTTGTAATCACCCGGACGGTGCTCAGAGAAGAAATATAGTTACCAGGTTCCAAGGGCTCAATCTAATTAAAAAATGCTTGCGTCGGAGGAATTTTAATTCATAAGCATTATTCCGACGGGGTGTTGGGGGGTAGGACTTTCGATAGATGATTTAAAACCCAGAGACTTAGTTGGATACTAAATAAGACGTGGTTGGCTGATTTGCGAATAAGACTTCCAAATAGCATCTCAAACAAAGGCCTTTCAGGATTCGGATTTTTAGGTTTACACTTGCTCACCCCAAAGTGGGCTGTCTTTCTGTTCTTTCAGGGGTCCGCCCTTCTCAGTGAGTCTAGAAAACATCCATCTTCTTGCAAACAGGCTGAGTCCTATATGAGAAGAGAGAACTGTGAAGTACGGGAATAGTCAGTCTTCATTAACCTTCATCCACTTCTTACCTTTTCCCTGAATTCTGTCCCATGCAAAATCCATTTCTCTTTCATTCGCCCACCTATCTGTCACATGCTGAGAGTCCCAAACTCTGTGCGCCTCACCTCCCTTAGAATCAAGTCCACCCAGGTTGCAAACCGAACATCGAGCGCTCTCTCTGCTCGCCGCTGTGGAGCTCTGAGGGGGCACAGGAGGCTTTGTCACCTTCCGGGGTCGCTTGTGACTCCTGGAAACTCACACAGCGTTCCCGTCCTGCACCCCCACCGAGGAGATGGTTGACGAGGGAAGCTTCCCTAGAATGTGAGAGGATGGAAGTAGGCACCCTGAGCACGCTGCCTCCCTGACCGCAGGGCCTCCCCCGGCCGTGGTAGCTCCTAGGCGCGTGGACACTCATGAGCTTGGCATGTGGGTGCCCACAGCCACCAAGTGGAGCAGCCACCGCCGAGAACCACGACCCCTTCTTTGACTCTTTACAGTTGACTCCCGGCTTCTCCTTGCGACGGCGAGTGTGCGTATAGAACAGCACTGGGAGCGTGTGGGCAGAGGCCGACGCCGAGGTCGGCAACAAGCTAAGGTCTGAAGACCTCATCCAGCTCAGCCCTGTTCCCAGTTGTCGTTTCTGCTGCTAAGAAGCGAGATCCTGGTCCTGGGCCCTCTCGGTGGTGGGCAGTCTTCACTCCCGCGCAGCGTCGTGGGACCAAGAATTGCTTGCTTTGGAGAAGAAATGACTATGATTGTTTTTTAATTAAAAAATTTAAATGGATGCATTATTTATATGCAGTGAAATGTTCAGATCTTAATTATAACATTCAATCTGTTTTCATGGGTGCATAACAAGACACAGAACACTTCCGTCATCCCAGAAATTTCCCTTGTTCCTTTTCCCCGTCAGTTCTTCCCTGATGCAACCACTGACCTGACTTCTGCATCCTACGTTAGTTTTACCTAGTCCAGAATTTCTCACTGGAAGCATGTGGTCTGTGCTTTTTGGTATCTGCCTTCTTTCGCTCACCATATTTTTGAGACCTATCCATTTTGTAGTATGTTTCAGGAGATCATCTCTTTATTGCCGAGTAGTACCCATTCCACATTTTGGTTATCTATGGATGAGTCGATGGACGTCTTGGTGGTCTCCAGCTTGGAGCCAGTATGAACAAATCTTTCATGAACACTTTGGTTCAGACTTTTGGTGTACGTACGTTTTCATTTGGATAAATACCTCGGAGTAGAATTGCTGGGTCATGGGGTAAGTGCACGTCTGTTGTTTCAAGAAACTGCCAGAGAGTTTCCCAAAGAAGTTGCGCCGTCTTCCATGACTTTCTGAATGCCTCCCCTCCTAGTCACGTACCCTATGTTGGCTGGGTCCCCACCATGGTCCACCCGCTCCTCCTTGCATTCCAAAGTATTTATTGATTACCTGTATGTGCCAGGCACCGTTGAACGCACTAGGAATTCAACAGGAATAAAAGACTCCTGCCCTTAACCTGGCAGCTATTGGTTTTTCAAGGAAATTGGCAAATTTATATGGACAGGCAAAGGACCTAGAATACCCAAAACCATTTTGAAAAAAGCAGCATAGGGTTGGAACACTAACGCTACCTGATTTTAAGGCTTACTGTGAAACACAGCCGTCGAGATTGCGGGTGTTAGGGGTAAACGACTAGATGTCTGGATCAGTAGAACAGATAGCTCAGAAAAGACAGCCTTTCAGCAAGTGGTGCTGGAACACTTCTGGATGTGGCGCCAAACCCCTCACACCCCGAAAGCACACGCACACAAACACCTTTACCCATACTTCATATCACATACAAAAATTAACTTGAAATGGATTATAGACCTACTTGTAAAACCCCAAACTATACAACTTCTACGAAAAAAAAAAAAAAAAGAAATTGGAGAAGCTCTTTGTGACCTTGGGTTGGAGAAAGATTTTTTTAAATAGGACACAAAAAATATGAGCCGTAATAGATACAAGTTGATTGATTAGACTCCATCAAAATACAGAAACTTCTGTTCTTGAAAAGACACCGTGAAGATCATGAAAAGATAAGCCACAGGCTGGGAGAAAAGACTTACATGGCTGATAAAGGGCTTGTATCCAGAATATATAAGGAATTTTTACAGCTCAAGAAGGAAACAACACAATTTTTTAAATGGGCAAAAGATTTGAACAGACTCTTAATCAAAAAAGACAATAAGACAATAAGCACATTTTTAAAAAGATGCTCAACATCATTAGTCATCAGGGAAATTCAAATGACAAATTAGAACGAGATGCCACCACACACTCATTAGAATAGCTAAGATTTAAAACCAAAAACACCAAAAACTTAATACCGAGTGCTGGAAAGAACGCAGAGCAACAGGAGCTCTCCATCATTGCTGGCGGGAAGGCAGGACGGCAGAGCCACTGCGGAGGACACTGGTGGTTTCTTATAACGTTAAACGTTCACTGCCCGTCTGACCCACCACCCGTCCTACTCCCAGGCATGTAACCAAATGAGACGGGAACTTAGTTTCGTGCAAACACCTGCACGTAAACATTTATGAACGTATACTCATAATCCCTGAAAACCGGAGGCACCCCAATAGCCGATTAGCTAGCGAGTGGGCGGACGGTGGTGCATCATGGAACGGAGAACCGCTCAGCGACGGAAGGAACGGGCTGCTCCCGCGCGGTCGCATGGAGAGCCCTCAAAGGCATTATGTCAGACACAAGTAGGCGACACGGGGTCTGGTGCCATTTACACGGTATTTTGGGAAAGGCAATGCTCTAGGGACAGAAAACAGCTCCCTGGTTGCCTGGAGGTGTGTGTAAAAAGGGGGGGCACTGGCTAGAAAGGGCCCAGGAAACTCCTGAGGATGACAGACATATTCTGCCTTGACTGTGGCCGTGGTAACAGGATTGTACGCATTCGCCAAAACTCGAAGAACTACACACCAAAAACCAGGGCATTTTACTGAATGCAAGTCGTGCGTCTGGAAGCCTGGCTTGATGAAAGCCCCGGGCCTCACGGGCTTCTGCTCTGCGGGCACTGCCCCGGGTCTCTGGGCATCTGTTGCTCATGGCATCTCTCTCCCCTCCCCCGACGTGTATGTGCCTCAAATTTAAGACGACCTGTGGGGGTATGTTTGTGTCTGTCAAGGGACATCGTCTTTGCTTTTCACTTCCCCGCCATCCTCCAGATCCCATTGGGACGTGGGGCAGGTTGGTGTTTGGTATCATTTCTGGTTTGTGCTTTGTCTGGCGTTTCTTGTAGGAATGACACAGATCCGCGTCATGGTGGCGGGGCACCCGCTGGCCTTGGGACATTCCGGGCTGCGTGGAAGCTGCCTTCTTCCGAAGCCCGCGAGCTTCATCCTCCGGCCACTGGGCCGCCTCGTCACTTACTGGGGACTGGGGGCTGCTGGGAAGACTTTCCTGCCGGGATGGGATCGTCCTTCTTTCAAGGCTGCTCTTTGTTTTCCTAGCCTGACTGTCTTAATACCCTAAAAAAGGTACTGCCAAAACCAACAGTCATCTTAAAAGGCCTTTTTCAAAGATCTGTTTACCAAAGGTGGACGAATGTAAAACGATCTTCCGTATGTCATGCACGTTGCAGCTGTGCTGGGAGTCGCTTTTGAGGTTGAAGAGCTGTGAACTTAAAGAAAACCGAGAGGGGGAAGGAAACACAAGAGAAAGCATGCTTTCTGATCCGGCTAATAACCTGGGACGATGCCCCAGGGAATCGGCTGTTGGTTCACCGTCCCAGAGCGTGCCCTGTTAGCCTGGTGCGTTTCGAAGTGCAGTCACATTTGAATAATACGGAACAAAGTGGATTAATCCAGCAGACTGAAGGCTAGTGAAGTCACAGGTCTGAAAACTAGAAGGGACTGTAGGAGATGCTGTGGTGCCTCCCTCCCCGCTCCCGTCTTGGGTCGGTAGACTTCGGGTTTCCTTGGGATGGAGACAGAGAAGCAAGGGGCTGGCCCGGCATCGTCAGCGTCTCCAGCGGACCCTGGGCTCCCGTGTCCAGAAGCCCAGCGCCGCTTCTCTGCCCCATCTGCCCTGCCCCGTGCACAACTCAGCTGCACGTCAGGGCTCCACTCAGCGTAATGCGGTCATTCTTCGGAGGTCTCGAAGCCTCAGGTCACCCCTCGGAACACTGGCGCTCCTCGGCCTGAAACTTCTGAGTGATTGCCTGTCAAATAAACCAGCTTTTACTGTAATGGTGACATTCATATGACCAATTTATCTCATTGCCTCTCCGTGGGCGGCGACACCACGGTGTCCTTTAGTGTTACACATCTTAGGACTTCATCCTTCTAATGGCCAACAGGTCTTCCCAGATAAAAATCACGGGTCGTGCGAGTGGGAAGGAGTCTTCAGAGACAACAGGGTGGCTTTGCAGACGAGCACACTGAGAACAGGGCAAGAGAAAGCAGTGACGGGCTCATGGCCTCTCCATTTCTTATGCTCAGTCCTTCTTGACACCGAAGATTCTTCTGTGGCCTCTGGGTTAGCTCCTCACCGTGTCCTTGGGAAAGAGCGTGATTAGATCTTGGGTGACGAGCGTCCTTGGGGCCACGACGACAGAGGTGAGTGGAGATGGTGCTGGCCGGTGAAGCTGGGGGGTGGGGGTTGCAGACCGAAGGCTGGCAAGTCTTTTGCACCTTCTCTGCTGCGAACAGTGCGTGTGGGTCCCTGGGTGCATTTCTTGTCCCCCACCGCTGGCTGGCGCACGGCTGCATCAGGGACCCCCCCCGCCCCCTGCACAGAGCTACCGCGTAGGTGAACCTCCCCAAGAGGGTTCACCAGCTCAGCACAGGTGTGGACCCGGGGAACAGCTAATGCACAGCCCACGTGATTTATTAGGAAAATAAGGCCGAACGCATAGAAAAGTTGAAAGACTAGAACAGGGGTCCCTCGCGTCCCCATCCCTAGATTTATAGTAGTTTGTTTTGCCATGTTGCTTTATCTCTGTTTGTGCACGAGTGTCTATTGTTGTGAAACTACCGGAAGGAAAGAAGCAGACACCAAGGTGTTCTCCTGCGTGACCCCGTGATGGTTGGCACACCCTCCGAAAATTAACTCCAATCCTCTGCCTTGTCTGATACCCGGTCCACATTCTAACGCAGTTGTTCCTAGACCGTTGGTGATAGCTAGGCCGTGATCACTAGCATTTGGGCCCAGGAAGGTCAACCCAAGGTCATGAGCCACATGCGCCTGTCTTGCCCAACTCCTCTTTAAGGGGAGATCAAGAAAAGCCCTAGTCAAAATTGGGAAACATTCGTTCTCTCTGGGGAGAATCCGGGACCGAGAGAGCACAACCTCAGAGTCTCTGCCCTGAGACCCAAGATCAGACCAAGGGCGGGGGGTGCCCTCCTGCCGAGCGCCTCCGGGCTTCGGGGACATTCTCGGCCTGTGCCAACCACGGTTCCGCAGTTCGTGCAACTCCAGCCGTCCCGCTAATTCCCGGGCTTTGGGCCTGTTTAGCCAGGGCGGTGGCCCCCCGCTGCAGCTTTAACTGGCTTCCTTTTATGAATGAAGGAAAAGGAGACGTGTGTTTATTTGAACTCTTGCCTCTGAGTGACAGCCTGGGTCGGGCTCTCTCTCTCTCTCTCCGTTTGTTAAGAAAATATGTGAGAACACATCTCTCATCTCTCGCAGACAAGTTCAGAGCTCCGGGGCTTAGGGCTGGGCCACGGGGGGCAGGTTTCTGAGCACCTCAGCGTGGTGCTGTGATGGAAGTTTCTCAAGCCCACGGATTACCTGTCCCACCCCTGTCAATCACCTCCACTGTTTACCCCACAGGGAAGGCCAGGCGGCTTTCAGCATGAGTCACCTCCAGGGATGGGGAAGGAGGTGGCCCAAGGCCCCGGAGAGGCGCAGATGGAGGACCTCGTCTCCTTGTTCCCCTAGACAATCAGCATTTGGGCAGAAAGGGGAGCAAAGAACAGGAGAGCCCGAAGGGATGCAGAGCCACGTTTGCCCAAAGGAGATGTGGCTCCTTCCACACAGAGCGGTGGCCTCACCAGGCACTGGCCACGAGGCTCCCGGTTCCTCCGGTCTCCCACGCGGCCATTCCCGAGGACGTACCCCGTGAATCCTTGGGAGAGGAAGGGCGATGGGGGTCGTTTGGGATGCCCTGTGTTTGGCCTCTCTCAGCAGCCAGTGACACACCTTCCTGAGCGACCACCACCGCTACACAGTGGCCGAGCAGGAGGCCACCAGAGCCGTATCTCCCAGTTACCAGGAGACCAAGGGTGAAGACAGCCGATTGCAGGGGCTCCGAGGGACAAGAAGGGGTCTTCGGCCAAAGGATCCCCACCCTTTAGCGATCATAGACACCTCGGATGACATCCCAGCCCTCCCCTGGACAGAGGAGGAGTGCAGCTCCTGGGGGTCCCCGGCCGGGGGGCGGCTCCCCTGGTCCGTGCGGAGAAGGACTGATCCCAGCCCTTCCTCCCAGGGCCTTGTCAGCATGACCAGTTCCTCCCGAGTCTGGGGCTCAGCTCTCTTATCTCCTCGGGGCCTCGAATGGTGCAGCGCCATGAGACCTCGGGTAACGCTAACTTTGTAAACAGAGGCAGAGCAAGGGCAGAGGACCGGCCACTCTCTGCGCCAGCCTTTGGGTGAATGGCGGCACCTCCGCTGCCGTGGGGGACAAGTTCAGCCGAGAGTCAAAGGAGAGGCCGGCTAACTTCTGGGTGGAACCAGCTGGGCCCCGCCAAGGTCCAGGTGCAGCGCGACTCTCCTTAGCTCCTGTCCACCGGCCTTAGGCTTGCATCCTTGTTTAAATGTCCGCTCGGCCGGCTTGCCAGATAGCCTGACGGTGACAGATTCTTCACCTGGTCCTGAACTGACCCCCTGCCAGCCCTGGGTCCATGCTCCTTCCCTGATGGAAGCAACGCCCCAGAGACGGGACCTCATGGTGTCCTTTAACACTGTGCCGGAGGGAATGGGCAGAGTCAGTTTCAAGGGGATTACACCACCCATTTCGGTGGTGTGGACCAACATTCCAGAATTCAGATATGCCACCCAGCAAACTGTGTCCGTCCAAATGCAACAGCCTCTCTCCCTGCGATCCTGCCCAGCACAGCCAGGCTTCCCGCGCCGTGTAAGCATCTGCAGCCCTACAGAGTTTCCATGGTCTGTGGAGCGTCCCGTCCTCAACCTGTTGAGCTAAGCTTGGTCTTTATGCTCTGCAGGTTTATGCTCTTTGGGAAGAAAGGGGGAAAAGAGGGTTCCTTTCCAGCAGCCTGCTAGACCTGCCTTGTTAGATGAACGATCGATACAATTCACCCTGAATTCTGATGCAAAAACTGATAGTGACATTTTACCAACAAAGATGTTACCACAAAGACGTTACCTAGGCTAAGATAATTTCTTCAATTTATTTATTTATTTTTGCACACGTAGGGGTGCTGAGCTGTTGGAGCTGTCTTTGGGCAAAGCTTTGGAGCCCTGGGAAGATGATCAAGTCCCAACGGGTCACCATGAAACAGGTGAGTGGGCTCTTCTTTTTCCACCCTGGGAGCACGGCCTTTGCAAACATCTGCCATCTTCTTCTTGCTTATTTCTTTCCTCGATACAGACTTCCCCCTTTCGCTTTCTTTCTCTTAATTTTGAATTTCCCCAGGAGGAAGAGCCTGCGTAGTGAGACTGAAAATGTGCCAGGTTCAGAGTGTGGGGCGCTAATGAGCTATAAATGTGGGTCAATCAGCGGATGGAGGTGGCAGAAATTGCAGGGCTGATTCTCAGCTTGGAAAACAAAGGCAAGGCTCTTGAGTATGATGGGGACGTGAGTTTCCCCCAGGATGACCCGTCACCTGCTGTAATTCTTAGATGAGCAAGTGATGCTTTGAGCCCGTCATGACACAGCCTCCCAGCTTTGGTTAAACTCACTGTCCCCCAAAAGGCCACTTGCTTCCCTGCCTCTGGGCCCGAGTCCAAGCTGTCGCGTGCTAAAAGGAGCCACCGCTATTTCGTTGGCCAAGACCGTGCTCCATCCTCCGACGCTCCGTGACGCACGCAGGCCTGGCTCTACCCAGGGAGCTGTTGGGCGGTACACACACGAGTGTATTTTTTGCTTAAAGGTTAGGTTAATGACCTTCGTGCACATGAAGGGGGGGAGATCTAGACCGTCTAGTGAGCGATTTCAAGGATTATTGCTTAGGATGAGGCTGAGTTTAAAAGGTGAATGGACTTTAATCAACTTTAAACATTAAATAATATTGGAAAAATCCCAGTGTGTTCACGACTAAAGCTGGGGGTGCACACTTTGTTGCCAGCTTAACTGTCTAGGCGCATGAAGACTCCCCACCCCGGACCTGCCTCCCCATCTGAGGTGACCAAACCCCGCTTGTCATATGCGCCCCATCTTCTGGAGCGGAGAGCGGGCCGGCCCTCCCGTTTCCCTCACCACCGACCCTAGGCAGCCCCTAGCACAGGATCCTGTCCATATGGGCGCACGAGATGGTGGCTGTGGGGCGTGGGGCGTTCTGTGGCTCTTTTTGGCCGAGGGGAGCTTGGCGGCCGAAGTCCGGCCATCCCTGGCCCTGCCTCGGGATTAGGGGGAAGGTGAGCCCAGAAACTGACAAAACGGCAAAGGTGTTTGGACTGGGGGAGAAGAAAATGGCTTTCTCTGTTTGTCTTCAATTGCCAGGATGGAGAAAATCAAAGCAAAGCAAAAGAAAATTGCCGCTCTGCAGTGAGCCCGCAGGAGTCCTGATGACTTGGCGGTTAGCGCGAGCCTCCTGGCCGCCCAGGAAGCTGCGAGAAGGATTTGCGTCAAAGGCGACCTGCCCCCAGTGGTCTTGAGACAGGGACATTACACCGATCTGCCCGCCAGCGGCCCCCAACCCCCCAGCCCCTCCGGGAGCCAACAAGAACACGGATCTCTCCCTTCGGAGCCGGAATAATTAAAGCGCCCTTTTGTCTGACGCATCTCGAGACTCAGCTTTGGAACTGTTCTTCGTGGTGACATTCTGAACGCAACCAGAAGTCACCGTGGGGACGCCTCCCCATCTGCAAAATAAAAACACCCCTGGTCCACAAGGGTTCTTTCCGGTCGAGCCCTGGCTCTCCGGAAATCCGCGGATTACTGAAATAACGTTTTCTGCCTTCTAGTTTCGAGGTTTTTCAGAAACACGATTTCCCCAAAGGGCCAGGGGCCTAAAGAAGAAAGGCGTTTCATTTTTTATTGGTCACGAAATAAATAAAATATCTTTCAGAAGTTGTTACTTTTAAATTGGACTGGATTTTCTCTTTCTTTCGGTTGAACAGGTTGAAGAAAATAATGTCGTCTCTTGGCGGCCAAACACTAGGATGATTCTGTGTTATCCGGAATTTATATGCGGAGCGTGATGTACGGTTTAACCTTCCTAACTGGGGGACGCAGGGTCTGAATTGGTGCCAAGTCTGAATTCTGGTGCTTTTAGGGAAAACTATTCCATTCTAGTACTTTCCAGTCCACGAAACCATTCGAACTGGTCTTCCCTAGTAGTGCCCAGTGAAGCCTCCCTGGGAATTTTCTTGAAGCAAAGAAAAGAAGAGCTTGTCTGCTTACATGGCAGGCAGACCAGCACACCCTGGAAAACAGCGGATTTTTTTAGGGTGTTCGTAACAGCTCCTTTCCAAATTTTATTTGCACGAACTCATTTGTCCAAATGACTAGTTTGGTGAGGTGGGGGGCGCCGTGCAGTGTCGATTCTGACTTCTTCGGGTGAAGAGTGAATTTTACCCCTGGCCGTGCCTGAGTGACCGCAACCTGGTCCGGGAGGTCACGGCTGATAGCTTTTGGGTGTCACCCTCACTGAGGTGACCTGAGCATGGGGGGAGACGCTTGAGAGCAAGTATGGTGGCAGCCTGGGGTGAAGCATCTTCACGGCGGCCTGGGGCAGAGGTCTCTGGAAGACCCAGCACTGGGGGCCAGTTGGGCCAAGTGGTTCTCCTCAGCGCCAGCTTCCCCAGAAAAGGCCCACGCTCTGGGACACGCCTGTCATCTTACACAAGGAGGTGGCAAGGGGGCAGACGGAGGGCTCACGCTCGCCACCCCCCCAGGGCTATTAGAAGGACAAAGCTGAGCGCGGGCCCTTGGAGACGGGGGCAGAGCAGGACCCCGTCGGCCAACCAGGGGCCGCGTGCCGCCCTGTCGCGAACGATGTGTGCACGGTGGCTCTGAGCAGACGCGCAGAGACTGGGGCTTGGGAAGTCCACGGCTAACGAGGCGGGTAGATAGTAAAGGGAAGCAGGAGTCCACAGGGGTCTAACTGAGATATCAATACTCATGCATAATTTAAATCCAGTTGGGGGAAAAAGGTAAACCTGTCTTGACGGCACTCCCTGCTGTCATAGAACATGCCAGAAGGGAGGAAATCCCACGCACAAAACAACACGCCCACAGTGTCATTGAGATATCGAACACCCCTCAGGTGGGGCCGGACTTGTCGTGAGGTCAGTGGGCAAAGGGGCAGGAGCGCGGGTGTTCCAAGCTTCTCGCAGACGTGTTTCTAAGCGATCCGAGGCGGTAGCCATGGCCTGAGACCAGCAGCGAGGAAGAAGAACCGGCTGGAGGAGCGGAGGCGGAAAGGAAAGACAATTGGGCCAAAGCCCAAAACAGCTTTGCAGGTGACTTTTCTTGGAAGTGGCCTCCAGGGCGTGCGTCCCTGCAGTAGGATGCCTCCTGCGGTTCGAGGGGCAATGAGTGATGATTGGATCCACACGCAGGAGGTCAGACTTTGCAGAACAAGAGGCCAAGAACGTAACTTCAGCCCGGGTTTTCCACTGGGGCATTTCTAATTGTGAAAAGAACCACCAGCGCTCTGGAGACCCACCGTGGTGGGCGCTCGGTGCTCCCTCCCTCATGATCCAGGTGTGATGCTGACAATGCCTTCCCTCTAAGGGGGGCTCCCTTCCAGCTCTTGGGGGAAAGCGAGGAATTATGGGGAGTGAGGTCAACTGGTCGTCTTGGCACAAATGACTCCCATGGTCAGGGACACGTGCAGAACCCAGCAGAGAACAGGGGTGTTTACCCCCAGTTGTCAACCACTATGTTTGCGGTATTTCAGCAAAAGGATAAACTATTGGAAGAAGTGTTTTAATCCTCTTCTTTGCTATGCCTTCTTCGCGTGTCTCTGTCGCACACTGATTATTTAGGGCTTTTTTTTCCTTAAGCGTGCGTTTAGTCAAAGGTAATTACTCAGAAAAATCGGAAGAAAGGGGAAAAAAGTGCCATGTATGACTTGCTCTTTGCTCCTGTCTTAAGGGATCCCTTTTACCATTTTTTTTTTTTTTTTTGGGCAAAGCCAGAACTACTTAAAGCAGACCCAAGGAAGGCTGTCAGCCCGTTTTAGCCTTTATACCAAACAGCCCTGGATTTTCCGGGAATAAAGAGAGAGATCATCCAGCGAAATTCCGTTTGGGGTTGGCTTTGATGTTCCGACGTCTAGATGCAACTGTAAACATCTTTTAAATTCACAAACCACTCCTAAGAGCCTTTTCTCTTCTAAAAGGAAATTACTTGCAACAAATATGACATCGATTTTCCATCTCCCTTGATTAGTCTCATTTGGTCTGATTTTTATTATTTAAGGCTTACCGACAACGAGAATATACAGTTAGCAATGGTTCTAATTAGATTTTGTGACCTTTAAGGAAGAGAAGGCGGGTCTGGGCCCAGCTGTGCCTGAAACTGCTGGAGAACAGAGCCGGGTTTATGACCGTCTCCCGAGAACTCCCACAGGGCGCTGCACGGGCAGCCGAGTCTGCTCCCAGGATGAGGAGGCCGAAGGAGGGAAGGGGAGACGTGCGGGAGGAAGAGGGCGGCCAGCGGTGCCGACGCCGAGGTACTCGGGCCGGCAAAGCGGGGCTTGTGTGCTGGGATCAGCAGATGGTCCGGAGCAAACAGTGGCGTCAAACAGATCTGCCTTGTGACTGGGTCCATTGAGAGCAAGTGGACTGGGCAGGAAAGATGAGGTCATGGGCACATATAGGAAGCATAGGGAATCTTTTATACGCGCCGATGAAGGGGGGGCTTTATGGAGGTGTCCACGCAGCTGGGACAATGGGATATTTGCTGAAGGGCCAACTTGTTCGTCTGAGATATTGAGGGGAATATGCATTTTTCCAAGCCTGTTTTCCATAATGGCTTGAGCTTTGGAACGCGTTGACCAGACCCAGAGAGAGATAAATATGTGGTCTGTCAGGTGTCCAATCCTTCCTAAGTGAGGCATTCACTGGAGTTCAACCCTGGGCCCTGACAAGTAGTAGACAGGAGCCAATACAAATTTGAAAGGCTTTCCTCTCTAGACGGACCTGCTTTTCCCAGCATCTGCACCGAAGATCAGGTGATCCAACCTTAAGGCCTGCAGTGTACCAGCCTCCCCAGAAAGTGCCCACAGTGCTGTGTATGATTAAGGTGGACCCTAATTTCCATGGCCCATCAACACGCCTGCCTTGGACACACAGATACCCCCTATTGGGACGGAACAAACATTTGTAAAAATGCAAACCAAAAACAGACGGGAATGCCCCATGCCACCTATTTTGTTTTCTTTGGTGTGATTCAGGAGGCGAGGGACTGGTAACTTATGAGGCCAAAGTTGAGGCCGGAGCCGAGAATTCAGATGGAGCCGGTAGCCATGTTCAAAACTGAAACAACTACAAGAAAAAGCCTATCACTGAGCCCAGGCAGACCTCTGAGAAGCTCCCTCCGGGATGAAACTGGGTAGATACAGTTCAGAGTTACAAGAACCAAGTAAAACCTGACCCTAAATAAGAAACTACTGAGCTTTCCAGAAGCCAAAGGGCCTTCATTTCTGGGCAAGGTAGACTTCAGGGGCCAAGGTGGGCCCTTGCTTCCTCAAAGTACTTCTGTCACTTGCAAACCCGCGCGAGAGCAAGCTGAGGACACCCGTGTCCCTGGGCTTGAGGAAGACGGACACATCTTCATACCAAGATGGCAGCACTCATCCCAACAGTTGGCCTCCCCACGGGCTGACTGGATGCCAGGAGCCATCTGGACAACCCTGGATCCTACACGCAGGTAAGGACGATGACCGAGAGGTTAAGTAACAGGCTCAAGGCCCTTTGGCCGGAAAGTGCTGGATCCAGGCTCAGACCCGAGACTACTGCAACACCAAGGTGGGCCTCGTGTTGGACATGCTCTTCTTCCAGCTCATCCCTACCCAACTGCGGGTCAGCTTTTCTAGAGTATTCCATTCCCCCTTTGTGATCTCCTAGGACCCTTCCTTCAGAGCAAGTGTGAGCTTGGCTGGTGTGATCTCCACTTTATTACTCAATTCTCTGCCCCTCAGTTTCCCTGTCTGCACAAGGAGGCCTAATGAGAGAAACTAAGTCAGAGGCGGTTGCTATATGATGAAAGGGTCAAAACAGAACCACACCGGTACCCAGGATAAAGTAACTGGCCAACAAATATTATTAATGAGGCAGACCTGACCACGGCCATCCTCTCCTCACGTGGAAGGAGGGGTGAGGCTGGCTGGGGGCCCTCAGACAGAGAAGGCCTCTCTCAGTTCTACCCCGGTGCCCGTTGGCTTCAGCTTAGCTCGCACCGTGGACAGCAGCCTGCTGTCTGGGGAAGTTCTTCCCAGCAGACGGGCTCCCCCCCAGCAGCGACTCCAGGTACATAGCTGATGGATCGGACGGACTTCATTTCTTTGTCTCTGTGACGCAAGTCAACAATAAGAAATAGGGACGGGCTCAGGGGAGGGGCTCTCATCGGCCGTTTGTCATCGATCACCCGGGCCGCGTTGGTTCTGTGGCCAGCCGTGGCACGTTGATGAACCACGAGAGGCCGCCTCGGATCCTTCTGGCTGTCGGCCCGCAGAAAGCGCTGCCCCCAGGCCGATCCCCAGGCGCGTGCTCCCGGGTGGGTGCTGGGGAGGGTGCGGCGGGAAGGTGTCGCCGGGGCCCCGGGTGCCCCGAGCAGGGCGCGCGCTGCATCTCAGCGGCCTTGCGGGGACAGCGACGTGTGCGGTGGCGAGCTGTCAGGAAGGCCAGTCTTGTGGCGGCAGACATGGCTTTCTCTTACGAAATCAATTTCTTTTAATTATTCCATTCCAACAACTTTGAAAGTCACTTGGTAAGCTGACAGATGATTTATTTACGCCTCGCATTAGCTCCTGGCGAGGACTGCCCAAGGCCTGGGCCGCCGCCCTGCCTGCTCTGGGCGCCCTCCCCGCGGGCAGCCTGTCGTCCCGGGG
>NW_024424675.1:43686931-43690127 GCF_017311325.1 Ursus maritimus | reverse complement strand
CCCCCCCCCCCCGCCCCGACCCGCCGCCAGACCTGAACCTGTCCTGGGGGCCTCCCTATGGGGGTGAGAGCCCTGCCTTCCCCTCCTGATCTTTCCTGGCTTCTCTCCATGTTTTTCCTTAAAGTAATGAAGATCTGACATCTCTCTGCAGGGGGAAAGGCCGCCACAGAGAGCCCCCCGAGATACTGTGGCTCCCCCTTACAAGAGAGCCCACGAGCAGCCCCGGGCAAGAGGAGAGATGGGGGGGCTGGGTCACCAGGTAGCTGAGGGTTACCTGGGCCTCAACACCTGCTCCAGGAAGACACCCAATCGCCTGACAACATGGAAAAATAAAGGGCATAGCAGATGAGCGGCTTCAGGCCGGCCCCCAGAGAGCGCCAGAGGGCCCCTAAGGGTGGCGGCAGGGGCCCGCAGCCCCAGTGAGCCTCCCGGCCCTGGGAGGATCTCCGGTGAGGGGCACCCCGGTAACTGTCTCTCTGAAGGTCAAGACTGTTCCGTGGGCCAAGGACGTTTACAGAGCCGTAAAAGGGATCATTTTTGCTAACGCCATGAAATTATACTCTGAGCCGAATAACAGTGGCCCACGGCAGGCACAGAAGTAATTTTCCTCGAATGTGAAATCTGGCTTTTAGAGAAGTTGGAAGCCGTTCCAGCTGAGGTTGACGGGGTCCCTTTTTCTTTGCCCTTTAAGTGATGCAAACGGGAGCTGTAACTTTGTAAATGGGCCACTTTCAAAGAGTCACCCAGGAGGGCTGGCTGGAGCAGGTGCCGTGTGCGCGGGAAGGCCACGTGGTGAGGGATGGAGAGAGCCTGTCCTGGAACCTTCCATCTGTTCCCCTGGGGCTGTGTGTGTCCGAGGCAGTGTGGGATGGAGGCAAGGACAGACACCCGGCCGCTGGGAGCCCACACTGGATGGGGACATGGGCGTGTGGGCAGGTCTTTCCAATCCGGGCAGGAGCACGGGAGGAAGGCAATAATATTATCCATGCTTGATGCCAGAGAAAACTGAGGCCGGACAGAGTCTGTGGCCTGCCCGAGGTCATGTGCCTCCGTGTCCTGCTGCCTCAGTGTCCCTGTAGGTGGGTGTGGACGTCTAGGTGCTATGGACCCACTCCTGAGCTGCCCCCTCCCCCGAGCCGGTCCACCCTCTGTGCCGAGGGCTGCTAGAAGAACCACGTCTGCCCCGAGACGGGAGCCTCTGCTCCTTGGGAGGTTGGCCAGGTCCTCAGATCGTCCCGGGGCTGCCAATGCAAACCTGAGCTCCTGCTAAGCCCCCAGGTGCCTCTGCAGCCATCCCGCCTGCCGGCTTCTTTTCTCCCATCCCAGAAGGCCCTTCCCATGTCCCCTTCCCCCAATCCCCCCCGCGCCCTCCCCCCACCTGCGTCCTCAGCACAGCCTTCCTCCCCCGGCCTGGGGCCTGCTCCCCTGGCTGCCCTCCCCTTCCTGTGCCCTGTTCTGTCCTCGCTGGTGTCCCCGTGCGCCCGTGCAGGGGTGCTCTGGGCCTCCAGGCACGCCCCTCCTCTCTTCACCAGACTTCTCAGAGGCGTGAGAAGGCAGCTGGGGCCTGTTACCGCCCGCCGCACACTTATGATGCGCCGGCCGGCTCCGACCCCCCTCCGCTCCTGCCACCATGCTCCCGGGGTCCTCCACGTCTCTTCCCGGTGGCTCTCCTTCCGTGTGTGTCCTGAGCTTCTGCCAGAGTGCCTACTGGCTTAGGAGCCGTCCCTCACCTTGCAGAAACTAAGTTCGTGACTTCCCTTCGCCTGCGATCTGGTTCCCTCGGTGCTCCCAGCGTGGTCTTGGCCCATGGAAGTCTTTACCAGCCAGCCAGCCGGCTCCCAGTGCAGAGTCCTGCTGATAGCTGACAGTTCTTTCTCTTTCGTACCCATCATGTCAGGGCGTGGGGGGATGGGGAGCCCCCATGGACTCTGTTTTGGAAATGTCTCCTAGTTCCAGCCCCATCACTCCCATCCTGGGCCCACTGCCCTGAATCAGACCGTCCTTACTTCTTGCCTGATCTATCAGCAAACTCTCCTGCCACCAGTTCCTTATTTAATGCCTTTTCTGCACCGACCCCAACTCATCCCTTAGCCTGGTCTTGTCCCCCCATTTCCTAACCCTTCAGTGGCCTTCCTGTCTCCTGCAGAATGAACCCAACCCTCAACGGGCTCCCAAGCCCTTGGTGATCTGATGGGCGTCTTCTTCCGGAGGGCTCTGAGATCTTAGATTTGAGCATGATTGAACTTGTGCCTGGCACGTCCCTTCCCCCGGCCTCCCTGACTGGTGGGGCTTCCACCCATCCTTTAAGACCAACCCAGCCCCGCCCTGCTCCAGGAACCCTCCTGGCTCTCTGTCCCCCTTTGAAATTCCGTGCCATCTCAGAAGTGGGTGTGATCTGGACCCTGGGCCCCAGACCTGTGCACGTCCTCAGGACGCCTCTGCTCTCTACGACGGGAGCTCTGAGGACAGGGGCCTGCTGTGTTCGTATCTGTGCAGTTCCGAGGCTAGAACACAACAGCCTCTCAGTGTTGGTGATACACTCGTTAAACCAAGCAAGGCAGTCTCCACGGATGATGCAGGAATAAACCTCAGACTGTCCCAAGTGATTGCAAACTCCAGGTGAGAGAGTCTGGAATCATTTAAAAAACTTAGAATGCCCTTTGATGTGCGTGCAACTGATGGGTCATCAAAGGTTTTAAAAAATGAGGTCTTCAGGGTCTAGACAGGCCACGGAGAGGGTGATGCACAGTGGCCAGGGGCCCGCCGGGATGGGGGGCGGGGAGGTGCGAGCCGGAAGATGAGGAGGACCCCACCCGGGCAGGATGTCCCTTGCAGATAGTGGGCCAGCGAGTCTACGAGGCCCCCTGATAACCGACAACCTTCCTGTTATATCCGACCCACTTAGAGAATCAAAGACCAGCAGCGCCAGCAGAAAACTCCTTTCAGGATGTTGCCAGCTAGTGATCGGTGACTGAAGAGTCGAGAATTATCTGTAATGCAAGTCAGGAACCAGCCCATTTCTCTTGTCCGATGTAGCAGCTCTGACTGGTGTCCTTGGGTTAGCAAGCTAAACTAAGAGGTGTTAAGCTAGACACTCGAGCCGGCAAAGCAAGTGGTTCTTTGAACTTGATTACTTGTTGGAAAATACTTTACTCAATAGAGAAATTGTGAGCAATTGAGCTTTTTTGCAAATTAT
>NW_024424675.1:43654081-43686921 GCF_017311325.1 Ursus maritimus | reverse complement strand
TATATATATATATTAAATGCATCTGGGGAGTGCCTGTTAAATAGAAACCTTGATGGCTGAGTGCTCCGGGAAAGTGAAAAATTGCTCCCCGTGCAGAGTCTGGGAAAATGGAGTTCTGTTTACATGTTGGGCTCTCTCGGGGCGGGGGGTGGGGGCGTGCCTGCCTCATCTCGGGCAGTGGGCCTGTCCTTGCTGGGGATTCCTTGCACCAGGTGACCGTGTCTAAGCCTGAGACGCTGCGCACCCCGCTGTGCGGTCTTGTGACCCTTATGCGACTCTCTAGGCTTCCGTCCCCTGTTTCTCCTACTTGTCTTCCCTGTGGGTGTGCTTCCAGGCCCAGGGCCCTCCAGACGCTTTTGGAGGCACACAGGCAGGTGCCGAGGGGAGGCCCCCTTGCAGACATAGCTCCTGCCAACAGACCAAGCACCCCACCTACCACCATCCCAAACACCCCGCACGCCTCTGATGGACCATCACAGCTGTGCGCCTAGTGCTGGAATCAAGCTAGTGATGTGGGGAGGAGGGACCCAAAGAATGGAGGCCCCCAGGCTTTCCTCTCCAGGGCTCACACTCTCCCAAGGGAGCATTTGCTTTCAGGAGTCAGAAGGAAGTGATGCCCTGCCTGTACTAGGGGCACCAAAATCGTCTGTGGATTCATCCGTGGGCTCTGGCAATGCACGCTTCTGTTATTTTCATTTAATTTTACTTTTCAGCATCTTGGACATAATTTACCACCAGCTCTTTCTCTCCGGCGTACTTTCTGACTCAGATGCAACATTTGTAAACTTGAAGACAGCCGGGCCACGAAATTAATTAGAGCCAAAGTTAAGTACCAGTCATAAGGTTGTTTCTCCCATCACATCATTTTTATAAGCCTGTCTGAATGAACTATTGCTCCCCTGCCCCCAGGAGTCCTGGACAGGGAGGGAGGGGAGCCTCCTGGATCGGGGTCCCCTCCTTGGGAGTCACTGGAAACAGCCCCGTGGGAGGCCGCTGCCAGCCGGGGCTTTGTCGGGTCAGGCTCCCTAAACTCTGATAGCCTAGCATGGATGCGGTAAGAAGCCAGGTTTGTGTTTAAAAAAGAAAACAAAAAACTAATAAATGCCATCATAAAGAATATTTTAATCCACTGGAAGGACTATGCTTTTAAAAGTCCATGCTACTTTTTTTTTTTTATATAAATAGATCCTCCTAATTACAAATGAAACAGATCTAGTTTGATTCACTGCTTAGACCTGATTCCAATAAAATTTAATTCACCTAAAAGTACTCCTATAATTTTGACTTCTAGTTCATACCATCTCACACTTGAAGGGCTTGGTCTGGCGACTCTGCGTGGTTTCTCCTCCCTTCCCTTGTCCCACTGGGGGTCTCTGGACAGGGGTTTGGAAGGCAAGCCAGGCCTCATCCCAGGTTGTAAAGAGAGGGGACAGCAGGCCTACCATGACACGGCTCTCCATCCCTCCCCTAGCGGGGCCCCTCGGCATGCGGCGGTTTACCTGGCTGAAGAGCCTATGCTTTTAGAAGTTTGTAAACTGAGGCTTCCAAGGAATCCCAGGACACTGTGCGCGGTGGGATAGAGATCGGCTTCCCTCCCCGCGATGGCTGGTAATCCAGCAGTGGTACAAGGCGGGGAACGCGGGGGGAACTTTTCCTCTTGCCAAAGGAAACGAAGCCACTTTTGAGCATTTTCAGCATAAAAAGACAATCTCTTAAAATCACTACCCCGAGACTCGCTTGGGAGAGGGGATGGGCTGGGAGAACCAGCTTCGTCTGCCCGCCACGCATCACACGGGCTGAGCAGCAACAAATGTCAGGAGAAATTAGAAAGGGGGCCAGAGCTCAGAGAGATGAACGAAGGCCAACCAGCCTTCAGCGACACGTGTCGCAGGGGCCAACTTGTGTATTCGTGGTGGGTTCTGGTTTTTTACTTCCTTTTCATCTCTAGCCTCTGCCGGCGACCAGGACAATCCCCACGTTTATGAGGCCCGTTCTCGCACACGTGGCGCTTTCCTGGGCGCTCACCGGTCCCACGCGCCTCTGCACCCAGCTGCTTGCTGCCAATTTCTCTCTTTCTTCTTGCCATCGTTAGGCCATCGCTGTCGTCAAATAGTTTTGCAATTTGGACTCTTTCCCTGGACCACAAAACGATATGCTGGCATCACTCGGGAAAAGTTATTCTCTCTGACAGATCTGTTTGGGATTGGAGGGGGGATGGCTGCGGTCAGCCGGCCTGCTCTCCGCCACCCCCCCTACCTGGGCCTGGGGAAGGGGCAGCAGCCTCAGAAAATGGGCCACGGAGCCACGGCCTGGGGCTCCATGCTTCACTGGCCGTCGTCTACTGGTCACCGAGGGGCAAGGTAGACCGGCCAAGGTCAGAGTGATGGTCCCAGTGCTGCGGATGAGGAAGCCCCGACCCTGAGACGCCGTAGCCGCCCCTGCCCCGGAGCCACAGCCGGCCGCAGACAGCACACTCTGTGTGCCTTGTTCGGCCTCTGGTCGCACTGCTGCTCTGTTCCCTGTTCCAGGGTCTTCTATCTTCGGGGAACTTTAAAATCATTTGGTTGGAGGCTTTCTTGTTCCCTGGGATGCGCCTGCGAGAGTCCAAGGGTCTCATCTTGTGTGGCCCTTGCTCAGTGCCCAACCCTGGGAGCCGTCCTTGCACTCCACGGGTGTCTGCACCATGGGTCTCCGAGCCTCCTGCTCCCTGCCCATGTGCTGAGGCCTTCTGCCCCGGCCCCCTTCCTGTCCTTCCCTGGAGGCCTCTTGGCCACCTTCCTGCTAGGGACTTACTTCACGCCCCTTTGCCTCTCTCCTCTGGATCTCCCCCATGGAAGGCCGTGTGGCACAGTGAGGGAGGCTGGTCTGGAGGTCACCCTGTTTCAAAGAAGGCTGCAGACCCCCCTTTCGGAAGCCTCCTGGAGAAGTGTCCTCCTGCCGCCGGGTCCTCCTCCTTCCTGGCTGGCCTTATCGCCTTCTGGTTCTTCCCAGGCAGCCCCTGGCCTTCTCCTCTCTGCAGGGGCCGTTCCGGGTGTGGGAACGCAGCCCTGAGCACAGTTCAGCCTCTGCTCTCAGGTCACTGGAAGCCCAGAGTCAGGTCCCGGGAGCAGACTGGGACCCTGCCCGCCGCAGGCCCTGCCGTCTCCTGGGGACCCTGCTGAGGCCGCGCTCCATCTGCCTGGCGTGGGAGCAGCCCTGGGACGCATGTTTTCGGAGACTGTTAGAGCCTTCGCAGCCCGCCAGACTAACGGATCGTTAGCTCTGTGGGCGGCTAGAGCACAGCAGTGGCTGGGCTCTGTGGCCCTCGAGGCTGAGGCCTGCATGCTGGCCCCTCGGCCTTGCAGGGTCCGCCTCAGCAAGGGGTTCAGGCCTCAGAGCTGCCCTTGCCCCTGGGAGGCCATGTCCACTTCCACCCGCTCCTTTCTCCCTCCCTTCTACAGACTCCCCAGTGTCCTTTACGTCCTCCTGGCCTGCGGCTGGCGTCGGGAGCAGGCCTGTGTTGTCCGCCGGCTGTGCAGCGGTGCCAGTGCTAAGTGCCCGCTGCTGGCCTCACCCCTCCAGGTGCCACAGGACCAGCCACTGTCTGACCAGGCTCATTGCGAAGAACAGAACAGAGCAGGAGGACGAGAAAGAAAAGCTGGCAGAGGGACTCCAGGTGGTGACCACCTCCAGAGACAAGCCAGGCTGGGCCCCTCGACCTGGGAGCTGCTCCTGCCCCTGCCGGGCCTTCTGGAGGGGACGGTGGTCAGAGGAAAGCAGACGTAGGCTTGCCCTGGGCCCCAGCTTTCAATGTCTGGCCCAACGAGGAACACTCATTAGTTTCAACCCAATTGCAGAGTCTGGGAAAGTGTGGGCCATCGGAACCCCCAAATCCCTGGGCTGGGAGAGGGTCTGTTGGTCATCATTCCCAGGGCCGGCACAGACTTCTCCTCACCCTATGCACGCGCCTCCCTGCCAACTTCCCCACCCCACCAGGCTGTCTTCTCTCCAGCCTGGGGTCCAGACCTGACCCCTTGGAATCAGGGGAGGCAACAGAGCAGGCCCCTGGCCCAAACCCAGACACTGTCGGAAGCCACGTGGTGCCGGTTCCCTCTCTCCCAGCCTGGGGGTGAAGGGCAGGGTGGTCCCAGCCAAAATAGCTTCTGGAAGAAAAGGTCAAGGGGAAGGCCTGTATCATTGTGTCTTGCCAGGGGCTCCCCAAGACCCAGGATCCAGGAAGAGATGGAGCCTTGTCAGGAAATTCCCACTCAGACAAAAGCAACTCAGCAGAAGGATGCTGATCGAGAAGCCTCTGGAGAAAGGCAGGAAGCTGGTCATTAAAAGGTGATTAGGGGAGCCCCTTCAGGAGCAGTGGGAGAGCCGAGTCTAAGAGGAAGCCGACGAGGTGGGAGTCTCCGCCTTCCTCACAAATCCCTGGCCCTAGGTAGAGCTGGCCTGAAAAGCAGGGGTCCACAGTTACTATGGAGCCATGTGCCCCTGGGAGGAAGACCTGGGCCCTCAGGTCTTGGGACCTGGAGCTGGGCCACAGGGAGAGCACGTGTGGGAGTCAAATGCTAGGCTTGCATCTGCTGTACTGAGAGCACCCGTCCTTCTGTCTCACTGATCCCTCTGTAGGATGGCAGGAGACGGTGTGCTCATCTTCGCTTTTGTCCAGGTCCTTGTCAATTCATACTCGTCTCCTTCTGTCTGTCCAATCATTCATCATCTAACCGTCTTTGATCTGGCCAAACACCCTCCTTCCATCTTTCATGCTTCCTCTCTTCCACTTACCTATCATCTCTATATCCAATCACCCTTTCTTTCTTCTTCCCATCCACCCATCTACCTACCCATCTTCCCAACCACTGGCCCATCCACCTGCCCTTACACCTGCCCACAATCCATCCAACCATCTATCCATCCATCCACTCATCTATCCATCCATCCATCCATCCATCCATCCATCCATCCATCCATCCATCCATCCACCCATCCCCTCACATCCATCCATCCATCCCCTCCCATCCATCCATCCACTCATCCATCCATCCATCCATTCATCCAACCATCCATCCATCCACTCATCCATCCACTCCTCCATCCATCCATCCATCCATCCATCCATCATCCACCTACCCACCCACCCGCTTCCCTATCTGCCACCCTCTTGCTTGTCCATAGGATTCCCTGTATATTACAGATAATCACACATGTACACTGTATTTTCTCATTTCTAGTGCTGTTTCAAATTGACTTCAACATATTATCCTCACAGCACCCCATGGCATAGTCAGGCCAGGGCTCATCATCCCCATTTAGCTTGGAAATAGAACAACTTGCTTAGTTTCAAACAGTAAGGGTTAGACTCTGGGACCATTCTACCACACCAGTCTGCCTCTGACTTGCCTTTGGGTGAGACCCTGGAGATTTTGCTGTTGGGTTAGTTATAAGGTGTGACCATGAGCAACCAGTCTTCATGGAAATGAAGGTGATAATAGAAGGAAGCATAGCATTTGCTCAGAGGTTGGTCCCTGCACCCCAGGGCAGCTGCCTTCTGTGTTCTTTGCAAATACAGGTTTCGGAAAAATGAATCTGTGTGTTGTCCTCAGCTTTCTCATCTGTCAACCAGCCTGCTGTGCAATCGACTGGTGGAGGGGCTCAACTCGCCATCGTCCTCTGGCCACCGGGCCTTTGGGGTGAGCCAGCAAGCACTGGGCCCACGCCTCTGTCCCCAGACTGCTGAGCTCAGCGCTTTGGATTTCTGAGAACAACTGCCCAGAACTCTGGGTTCCTGAGCTGCAGTTCCCCTCTGTTGTTGGGTTGCAGGGCGGCCATCAGTTGTCTTTAATAACCGAGAAAACGACAGTGTAGCTTTGCCATTGGCTTTCGTAATAGCAGAGAGCGGTCTCTCTCTCTCCATCGCTCTCTCTTTCGAATAGCAATTCCACAGACTCCATTACCGAAATGGCTCTTGCCAACCCTGTCCAAGTTGCTATGTCGTTCTTTGATTGTTTCTCTGAAAAGCTCTTACTAATTAAGGTGAAAGCCAGACACACACAGGGCCGCGCTCTGTTCTGAGGCACCTGGACTGACCTGTTCTTTAGCGGCCCTGCAGCTGTCGCCTCCTCTTTGTCCAGGGCTTCTGGCCTCCCCTCAGAGCGCACAAAGCCCAGGCCCTCACCCCGAGAACTGGGGACATTTGCCAGCCACAGTGGGGCTGGTGGAAGAGGTCAGACGCCTGTAGCACCCTCTGCTCTGCCCGTGCTCGGCGGCCAGAGGGCGCGGGGCGGTGACTGGGGGAGCAGACAGAGTCCCCCCAGCTTCGGATCTCAGGTGCAATGTCCTGTTCCATGTCTGGAGGTTCGGGGAAGTGTCAAAGACAGCCCAGTCCTCAAGGGACCGAGCACTGGACTGAGGAAACGGGACACACGTCTGGGAACAAGAAGCCAGCAGTCCGAGCTGGAGAGCATCAGTGCCCCAGGGCCACGGGGCCAGTCCAGGTCCTGGGGTGCACAATGGATGACTACTCTGCTTAGGGACAGGGAGGAAAAGTTAGGGTTTTCCTGGAGTCAGGAGACATTAGAATGAGGCTTTGAGAACAAGGTCAAGTTGGAAGAAGAAGAGAGAGAGCACGCAAGAGCCGGAGAGGGCGCAAGAAACGGATCCCCAGTAGTTTCCAAGGCGCAAGGGAAGGACCACGTGCATAGAGACTGACGGGGCAAGACCAGCGGGAACTGGAGGCTGAGGCCCAAGCTCAGGCTGGACGGCAGTGGGGCTCAGAAGGTGGTTTCCCCCAAGTGGGAGAGGTATGAGAAGGGGAGGGATGGGGAGAGGGCTCAGGGCTCAGGAAGGTGCGCTCTGCCACGTGACCGTTGCTAAGGCGCGGTGCTCCTGCTAAGCCGTCTTTCTGGCCCTGGTAGAACTACTCAGCCTGGCGGGGCCGAGTCCCCTTGGAGGACGGGGTGCCTGAAGCATTCCAGTTTGGCACAGTGATGGCAGGCCGGGCCCTCCAGCTGCAGAAGCCCTGGCTGGGGAAGTACACATTCCAGGTCACCCCAAGCTCAGCACCTACTTCCCGCTCTTCCTCCTGCCCGGGGCCGCTGGGAGGTATCTTCGTGGGCCCTTCGGCTCTCCTTCCTCCCTGTCCCCAGAAGAAAAAAAGAGAAAAGATCCGCCTGCCACGGAAGCGTTTTGTAATTCCAAGGGAGTGAAAAGCCAAAGGCTTGCTGCTCTGTGTCTGTGCGACCCCCAGGCAGCTTTGTAAACAAGCCCGAGGAATATTTATCAGGCCTCGTAAACTTCCCCTGGCAAGAGTCCCCCAGGGACCACCCTGGCTCGGCCCAGCTGCACGTTTGCTCCCTCCCTACAAAGCAGGCTGGCTGGGGACACAATGAGCTGTCCCTGGGTCCCAGCTAAGAAACGGTGGGGGGACGCAAGGTGACGTCACCTGCTGCCCCCGTGCCTGGGGCTCCAAACCCAGATTAGAGCAGCAGCACCACCAAACCCCCCTGATGGGGGCACCCCCGGGGCCTCACCCTAAACTTCTCGGGGAGGGGGGAGATATTTGCAGCGACCTTGCTGGGGGGGCTCCTTCCTCCCCGATCCGTCAGGAGCTTCCCGAGGCCCCTCTGATCAGACGCTCTCCATTGGCCCGATGAAGAAGATTTAAGGATTATCTTCGTAATAAATCAGCAGCAAGCAGCAGCCAGCCCGGGCAGCGGGCGAGGCTGTGGCACCGGCAGCTGCTGCGGCTTCAGCTCCTTCGTCAAGAGTAGACGAGGGGGAATAAAAATGGGCTTTTTTCAGGAAAGCAAAGGGAGCGCAGGTGCCCCCAGGGGCCATCTGCAAGCCGAAGCGTTTGGGAAAAGGTAGTTTTATGTTTTTTTCTTCCTTTCTCCTCCAACTAACAATTACTCTTGAAAGCAAAACCTCCGTTTCCCTCTCTGCTCAGATGAGTCCGGCGAGCCATGTGGGTTCCAGAGCGTCCAAGACCCCCGAGCACGGAGGCCCCTCTCCTGGGTCGCGGGTGGGGCCTGGAGGCCCAGGGATGGCTGGAATCGCCAGCTCCCCTGGGCATTTGCAGGGGCTTCCTCTCAACTGCGTGGCTTAGATCTGCACCAGATGAAATGCACCCACTGTGGCCCGTCCACCCTCGTGCAGGTACCCAGGTTGGTAGTGAGTCCTCAACGTAGAGGCAGACCTGGTGCTGAGTCCCTCCGCATGGCGTCCCGGGCGCTCACAACCACCCGAGGGAGCAGGTGGCCCGCCTATTCGCGTTTCCTGGCGGGGCAGGCGGCGCGGAGTGGCATTGTGCCCCCACAGCCAGGAAGCGGCGGGTTTGGGACTTGGGCGCACCTCTCCCTGGCCCCAGCACTCTGGGCTATCAGACATTTCCCAGATTGCTCGCCTTCCTCCCACTTTTAAGTCATTTGCCAACCTGCCCTCCCTTGAGTCCGCACCTGCCTGGCCCTGGCCCTGACCTGCCTGGCCAGCTTCTGCAGAAATGCCCCCAGCCTCTCCGGGCAGCAGCAGGAGGGGGTGGGGTAGAGAGGAAGGGAGGCGCCTGTGCTCAGAGGTAAGAGGGGTATGGGGGGGATGTCTAGCACCTGCTTCCCCAGCTATGGTCCTAGATGTGGATTCAGGGCTCACACCAGCCTCTGAGCCTTTGTTCTTGCCATTCCTTTGCCTAGCTATACCCTTCCCCTCTTCTCCCCCTGCCAGTTTCGTAAGAGAGGAGATCGCTCTCCCCCAAGTCTGGCCTCTTGACATCTCAGTGCCTTCCAGCTGTGTGCTTAGTTCCGACACCCCCACCCCCGCCCCCAGAGAGAACAGAGCGCGATGCAGGAATCTTGGCCCTCCGTCCCATCACCAGCACCGGCCGCTTTCTGAAGCGTACCCCACCATTCTCTTTCTCTATGAGCTCTCGGCAACAGAGCCTGGTCCCCTTCTCGCATGCAGACTATGACCGTACGCCCCCCCATCCCGCGAGTGTCTGCCAAGCCCAGAGAAGCCCCCAGGCATCAGCTCCCGTCCGTGCCTTTCTCCTAGATCCCGAGCAGAAATTTATACTTTATAAAGCCACGATTGTTCAGGTGGAACGGACTTGGCGCAGGAAAGGGGAGTCACATCAATGCAACAAGAGCACAAAGATCAACCCAAGTGACGGTAAAGAGGCGGGTCCTGCCCTGAGGCAGGTTCCCCAGCCTGCCACGCGGTTCCTAGCAAACGACAGACCAGAGGACATCGCTCTTGCCCAGATCACAAGTCACGTCAGCCCGTTATCAGCACCTCCAACCGAGCAGCGGCGGTCAGGCATCCCACGCCATGCCATCTACCACAGCACCTTCTGGACCAGTCAGGGGCATCACCCAGCCCCTCGGCCCTGTGGCAGGTCCCCGGCCGCGTATGGGGCATGCCGCAAGTGCGCACTAGAAGTTCTGAGCCCATGTGTCAACAGTAATCATAATCACTGACCTTCAAGGAGGGCTGCAAAGGGGTCAGGCACTGTGTCCGTCTGTCTGTGTGTCCCTTCTTCCTTTCTCCTTCTCTCTTCTCTCCTCTTCCCTTCTCTTCCTTCTTTCAAAAAAAACAAGTTCTATTTTAAATTTATCTGCTGTTTGCCAACCTTTCACCATGGTTAACTCTTAAGGATTAATTTGCTTTGTTGTAAATTCTATAAAAGTGTCACTGAGAAACATTGAGGAAAGTATATATATGCACATGTATACATAAATATATAAAATAAGGGCGAAGGGTGATGCATTTTCACAGACCGAGCACACATCGTACCGGCACCCAGACCAGAACTTGGCCGTACCCTGGAGCCCCCATCACGTTCCCCTCGGCGGGTACCCTTCCCTCCTGACAGAGCCCACTGTCCCGACTTCTAACAACACGGATTACGGTTGCCTGCTTAAAAAAAAAAAAAAAAATCAGTTACTACGTTTTGTGTTGGCTTGCTTTGTGAGACAGAATACCGTTTGTTTTCTTTTTAATTGTCCAGTTAGAAAGAATGTGTTTTAAAAATGGACTTTCTGAGGGACACACCATATGTTACTTGTCCCAAAAATATGTGGGCAATATGTTAATAGACTTATTATCTTTTTGCTCTATGCTCTATTTTGTGCTTCGTCGCAGATTTTTGGAGGAGAGAATCTGGAACATGGTGTGTGCGGGTGTGGTGGTGGCAGGTGCGGTGGTGGCGGGTGCAGTGGAACAGCCGTAGGTATTGGTGGTAACTCTTTTATCGAGCCAAATTTACGTGCGGTAAATTCACAGATAAGTGTACAATTGAATGAGTTTTGAGTAATGCAAATGCCCATGCAGCCACCGCTCCCAGCAAGACACAGAGCGTTTCTATTATCCCAGAAAGTGCCCTGCGGTCCGTCTGGCTCACCCCCACTACAACCACTGTTCTCATTTCAATCGCTGTAGATGAGTTCTCCCTGCTCACGAACCACGTCCACGTGTCATGAGACAATAGGTGCTCACCTGCTTTTGAATTTCATCCCTATTGTCGCATGTATCAGTTTATTCTTTTTTTACATTGAGTATTTCATTGTATGAATACATTCAATTTATTTTAGTATTAATAGACATTCCCATTGTGCCCATTTTCATGGACATATGTTCTCTTTTCTCTTGAGTGAAGGAAATTGGTTTCAGATAGGCTGGTTGTGTGTTTACCTCTTCAAGAAACTTCTAAGCTTTAAGAAACTTAGAAACAGTCCCCAAGGTGGGTGGGCCACCTTGCACTCCCACCGGCAAATGTGCGAGAGCGCCAGTCGCTCCACCAGCAAGATACGATCAATGTCTCGGATGCTGGCCATTCTGACCCAGGGGAGTGGTATCTCATTGTGCTTTTGTGTTTCCCTGCTGACTGGCGATACTAAGTCACTTCATATGGGCTGTCGTCCGTGTGTGTGTCTTCCTTGCGAAGTGTCTCAAGGCTTGTTCTGTTTTTGTTTTGTTTCTTATTGAATTTTAGGAATTCTTTTTTCTGGATATAAGTGCTTTATCAGATCTACGTATTGCGAATATTTCCTTCCGCTCCGTGACTTGCCTTGTTATACACTCAGTGTGGACTTCGGATGGCCAGCGGTATTTGTAATTGTGAAGAAGTCCGGTTGGCCAGTATTTCATTTGGGTGGTTAGTGCTTTTTGGATCCTCTCTGAGAAATCTGCCTGCCTCAAGTTCATGAAGATACTCTTGCAGGTATCCCGCCAGGGACTTTGTAGTTCGGGCTGGAGTGTGTAGGTCTCTGATCCACCTCAGGTTAAATTTTATGATGTGCAGTAGATGGCCAGGCTCATTTTCCCCTATCTGTTTCCTGCTTTTCCCGGTCCATTTGCTGAAAAAACATCTCTTTCTCATTGAAGGTGTCACTGCCTTGACATCTTTGTAAAAAATCAATTGACTGAATGCATCCGAATCTCTCTCTGGATTCTTCACTATGATCCATCGATCTAGTTCTCTGTGATTCCGTCAACACCACACCATCTTGGTTATGGTAGCTTTTGATGCATTTTGAAATCAGAGACTGTGCGTTTCCAGCTCGGTGGTTTATTTTCAAGATCGTTCTGGCTATTCTAGGTCCTTCGCATTTCCATTGAAATTTCAGCAACAATCTGTCAGTAGGCTCCTACAAGACGTCTCACTGATATTCGGATTGGAATTTTCTTGAAACTATAAACATCCCTAGTTCAGTTTGAAAGAACTCACCTTAGCAACACTGAGTCTCCAAGCCATCCACACAGTCTATCCATTTAGACCCTTAATTTCTCTTAGCGTTGTTTTCTACTTTTTTATATGCAGGTCATGCATAACTTTAAAGTCATTCTTAAGTGTTTCCATGTCTTTTGATGTTTATGGAAAATGGAATTGTTTCAAAATTTCATTTCCAATTCTTTACTGTTAGAATAAAAAACATAATTGATATATTATATTGATATTACATATATATATATTATATTTGTCTCCTTTGGCCTGATTAAAAGTATTTATTAGTCCTAGTGGTCACTTCCATATAGTCTTTAAAATTTTTTACATAGTCCTAACATCTATATGCATAGTGAGGCTTGTGTTTTCTTTCCAATCTACACAACTTTTATTTTTCTTGCTCTATTACACTAACTAGGAATGTCAGGACAATGCTGAATAGCCAATGGTGAGGGCAGACATTCTTGCCTTGTTCCCAGTCTTAGGAGAAAAGCCTTCAATGTTTCAGTAATAAATAAGATGTTAGCTAAGATTTTCATAGATGTATGTCCCTTACAAGATTGAAAAAGTTCTCTTAGTGTCCAAGTTTGGGGACAGTTTTGGTCATGAATTAGCACTGAATTTTGTCAGATAGCTTTTCTGTACCTTTTGAAATGATCATATGGTTTTGTCCATTTATTTGTTAATATGGTGAATTATATTAGTTGATTTTATTTTTTTTTAGATTTTTTCTTATTTGAGAGAGAGAGCATGAGCGAGGAGGGGGGTAGAGGAGAAGCAGACTCCCTGCTGAGCAGGGAGCCCGATGTGGGGCTCGATCCCAGGACCCTGAGATCATGACCTGAGCCTAAGGCAGACGCTTCACCGGCTGAGCCCCCGGGCGCCCTGTATTGGTTGATTCTAAATGTTACACTACCTCTGCATTCCTTGAAGAAACTCTACTTAATTCCGATGTATTATCATTTTACATGTCACCGAATTTAGTTGGCTAACATTATGTTGGGGATTTTGGCATCTGTTTCATGAAGAATATTGGTGTCTAGTTTCCTTACGATGCCTCTGTCAGGTTCTGGTGTCAGGATCCCGCTGGCTTCCTCAGACAGTTTGATAAATAGTTTCCTTTTGGTTTTCTAAAAGCGTCTGTGTAAAAGTTGTATTATTTTTTTCTTTACGTGTTTGATAGCACTTGCCAGTAAAGCACTTGGGGCCTGGAATCGCCCTGTGGGATCTATGTATTTTCTTCAGTGAAGTATGTGTTCCGATCGTAAGACTATTTAAATATTTTTTTGTCATCTCATTGAAGAATTATAAGAAGTCTTGATGTGCCATGGATAAAAGTCTGTTGTCAATGATGTGTTTTGTAAATATTTCTCCAAGGCCATGGCTTTCCTTTGCCTTTCCTTAACAGTGTCTTTGGAAAAACGAATTTTTTAAATTGTGATGAAGGCCACTCAAGCTAATTCTCTCGCCATCCAAGCCGTTGCATTTGTTAACAGCTAGTCCCTTTTCACGGCTGCGTAGTATTTCATGGTATGGCTCTACCACAGTTTATTTAACCCTGCCGCCAGTGAAGCCCATCTGCGTTGTTTTCTTTCCTTTTGTTTTGAGTAGGCTCCACGCTGGGCTCAGCTGTGGGGCTCAAACTTACAACCCTGAGATCAAGACCTGAGCTGAGATCAAGAGTTGGACGCTTAATGAGCTGAGCCACACAGGTGCCCCTGGGTTGTTTCCTTTTTGTCTACTATGAATGAAGCTGCTGTGAACATTTTTGTACAGGTGTTTCATACACATTAAGTTCCCATTACCCAAGAGTGCCACTGCGGGGCATGTTGCAATCGTGCTTCATAAGAAACTGCTATGTCGTTTTCCAGACTGGCTGTACCATTTCACGTTCCTGCCATCGATGTAAGAGTGACCTAGTTTCTCTCCATCCTTGCCAGCATTTGATATTATCACTATTTTTTAAGCCATTCCGATAGGTAGTCCGGGTTAGCTCATTAGGGGTCTCATTTGCATTTCCCCGACGTCCACTGACGGTGAGCAGCTTACCACGTGCTTATTTGTCCTCTATATACGCTTTCCGGTGAAATGTCCATTCATGTCTTCTGCCCATATTATAATTGGACTGTTTGCTTCTTAGAGTTTCAAGGATTCCTTATGCATTCTAGATACAAGTCATTTGCTGATTATGTGGTTTGCAGATATTTTCTTACATTTTATAGCCTGTCTTTTTATCCTCTTAACAGAGTCTTTTGCAGAGGAAAATTTTAAAATTTTGATGAGGCTCACTTTATCAGTTTTTCCTTTTACAGATCATGCTTTTGGGATCAGTTTGAAGAACTCTGCCCGGCGCTAGATTCCGGAGATTTTCTCTTATGTAATTTTCTAAATGCTTTATGTATAGTGTTTAGCTCAATGTTCGTTATTTTGCCTTTGGAGATCTAATTGCTTCTTGTGGAAAGGCTGCCCTTCCTCTGTTAAATTGCTTTTTCACCTTTGTCAAAAGTCAGCCAGGCATGTGTGTGCGGGTCTATTTCCATGCTGACTCCACTCACACATGCGTTTTTCCCTCCACCGATCCCACACTGCGTGGATCACTGTGGCTACGGAATTAGCCTTCATATCAGGTAAGATAATTCCTCCCACTTCACTCTTCTCTGTTGTTTCAGCTGTCCAAGGGCCAGTGTCTACGTCCATCTTAGAGTTTGCTTTTTTATGTCTATAGAACAAACCTGGACTTTGATAGGAATTGCATTAAACCCATAGATCAGTTTGGGGTGAACTGACATCTTTATTACATTGAATCTCACAATCCATGAATATGGTGTGTTTCTCCACTGAGTCGGGTCTTTATTTCTTCAGCATTTTAACAGATCATGTATAGATTTTGTTTGGTTTCTATCCAGCATTGGGTTTCCTTGGAGCAATGGCAACTACTACTGTATTGTGAACCCTTTTTTCTAGAGCAGTTTTAGGTGCACAGCAAAATCGAGCAGAAGGTGTAGAGAGTTCTCACGTGCCCCCGGCGCCATGCACGGCCTCCTTCATTACCGGAACCTCCCCCCAGAGTCGTACACTTGATACAACTGATGAGCCAGCCTGACATCCTTGTCACCCAGAACCCACAGCTTACAGTGGGGTTCAGTCTTGGTGTTGTATGACCTATGGGTTTAGACCAATGTACAATGTTGTGTCCCCACCATTCTAGTATGGAGTAGTTTCACTGCCCCCCAAATCCTCCGTGTTCCACCTCCTCATCCTTCCCCACCCCCAACCCCAACAACCACTGATCCTTCTCCTGTCTCCATAGTTTTGCCTTTTCCAGAATGTCATCGAGTTGGATGTAGTCTTTTCAGATCGGCTTCTTTCACTCAGTAATATGCATTTAAATTTCTTCTTCATGGCTTGATAGCTCATATCCTCTTGGCCCTGAATAATATCCCATTGTTTGGATGTCCTACGGGTGATTTATCCATTCTCCTGCTGACGGACACCTTGGTTGTTTCCAAGTTTTGGTCACTACCAACAAAGCATACCCGTGTGCAAGTTTTGTACGAACGGAAGTTTTCAACTCCTTTGGGTAAATAGCAAGGAGCGCGATGGCTGGAGCGGTAAGTAGGAATACGTTTAGTTTTCTAAGGAACTGCCAGCCTGTCTTCCAAGGTAGCTGTGCCGTTGTGCATTCCCGCCGGCCGTGAGCAAGCGCTCCTGCTATCCACACCCCCACCAGCACCTGGTGTTTTCCATATTCTGGATTTTGGTCTACGAGCTGTGCAGTGGTAGCTCACTGTTTCAAGTTGCGTTTCCTGGACGCGTGTCCTGTGGCCTGTTTGCCACATCTATAGATAGAGAGCTACGACAATTACCATATGGATCCACCTGGCTGTATATAGTTACAGACACATCTTGGGCGAGGTGCCTTGTTCAGGTCTCGAGCCCATTTTGAAATCACGTCGCTTGTTTTCTTTTAGTTGAGCCTTAGAAGTCTCTGTATATTTCAGAGAACAATTCCTTCATCAGACATGCCTTTTGCACGTATTTTCTCCTAGCCTGTGGCTCATCTTTTCATTCTTTTGGCCGTGTCTTTCACAGAGCAGACATTTTTAATTTTCATGGAATAGAGCTTGTCCGTTGTCTTGTCATGAATCATCCTTGGGTGAACTTCAGACATGCTTCTCACTCCCCCCGCTGCTTAGGTGGGACGGGATGGCTCTTGCGGGCTGGAGTCTGGTATCTCCCTTTCTCCGGGTCCGGACGGCTCAGGTAACCAGTTAGGCTCTGGTTAGATCGTTTCTCAGAGGGCGGTCCTCAGCAAGGAGAACACGGTGCTCTGCCTTATTTCAGAAGGGCTCCTACCCCTGCCAGGAGGATGCGGGACTGCTCTGACACTCACGGTGGGGACCCGGCCGACCTTCTGAAGGTAAAATCCACAAAAGCGTGGGGCCCCTGTGACGAGATCCCCTGGGAGGTTTTATCTCCAAGACTTGCCCGCACTGAGCCTCCCACGATTTGTCGCTCATGGTTTGGTTTTCCCTACGTTGGCGCTGGCTCCCTCGGGGGCTCCAGCTTGAGGCTTTCTGCTCCACTGAGCTGTGACGCTCCCTACTTGCCTGTCGGTCTCTTCTATTTGGGGGGGGGTACACTTCGCCCCATGACCTCACTTCTCTGACAGATCGGAGAAGACTTGTTGATTTGCCAGCTCACCCTTGTGCTCGCTCGTAGGACAGACCGGCACTCCCAGCTTCGTCGAGCCGCGCCGGAAGCCTCAAGTCCAGCGTTAGGCTTTAAATCGTGGTTTCCTCGTGTTCTTCATTAGGCGGCTCCAAACGGCGTTGAGTTTTGCACGTCGACGTTGCATCTCGCAATCTTGCCAAACGCATTTATTACTACTATGCAGAGGTTTTGGGGTGAGGAGGGGGGCTGGCGTTGATTTCAAATGTGATACTTAGACCCTCAAGTCATGTGCAAACAGAGACGGTTTTATTCGTTCTTTGCAGTCTGAATGCCTTTTATTTCTTTTCCTTGCCTCACGACAGAAGCTTCAACGTCCAGTACAATTTTAATCCTAAGAAAGTATCCCGTCCTTCATTGTAAATTGTGATGTGACCGAAAGATTTCTGTCGTTGCTCATCATTGGGTTACTATCCCTTCAAGTCCTAGTTTGCAGAGAGCTTTTACTGTGAATGGACATTGAATTCTCTCAGGGCCTTCCGTGTACCTGTTGAGATGATCATATGCTTTTCGTCTGTGGTCTGTGGTCCGTGGATATGAATGATGTTGATTTATTTTCTAACATCAAGCCAGGCTGAGTTCCCAGGATAAGTTTCCCCTCATTATGAGCTATTACATACATTTTTGAATGGATTCGACCGGCAAGGATCTCGCGGGGGGATGGGTTGCATCTATGTTTACGAGGGATATTGTGCTCTGTTCTTGTAATGTGTTCGTCTGGTCCTAGTCGTGGTCTGCTAGCTGCGTACGTGAGCTCTGGAGTGTGCTCTCCTCTTCTATTGTCTGGATGAGTTTCCGTGGAACTGGTATTATTGCTTCCTGAAATGTTCAGTAGAACCCCTCAGCAAAGCTGTTTGGGCCTGGAGTTGTCTTTGTTAGAAGGTTTTAAAGTTCAAATTCCTTTTCTCGTAACAGTTGTAAGACTGTTGAGGCTCTGCGTTTCACCTCGAGTGAGTTTGGTGGTTTGTGTCTTTTAAGGGGTTTGTCCGTTTGATCTCAGTTACTGAATTTATGACACAAGGTTGTTTCTAATATTCACTTGACGACGTCCTTTTCATCTCCATTGATCTCTAATTCTGATATTGGTGGTTAATATCTGATTTTTCTCCCAGATCAATCTGAACAGAAGTTTATCAATTTTACTGACATTCTCAAAGAATCAGCTTTTGATTTTATTGATTTTTCTATATTGTTTTTCACTTTCCTCTTGTACTTTGGGTTTAAGTAACTTAAAAAAAATTTTTTTTAAGGTAGAAGTTTAGGTCAATCAAGTTTTTTCCCACTTTTCTAATATATGTTTGACGTTTTCTTTTTTTAATTTAAATTCAATTATGATGTTTTGTTCTAAGCCCACAATTATTAAGTCACATTTTAATTTTTATTCAGTTCAAATATTTTATACTTTCCACTGATTTCTTCTTTAACCCATGGATTGTTTAGAAGTATACACTGTAGTTTTAAATATTTGCAATTTTCCAGTATCTTGATATTGATTTCTAGTTAAAGTCCACTGTGGTCAGAGAATAGTATTTGTATAACTTCAATCTTTCTAGATTTCTTGAGTGTTGCTCTATGACCCACAGTGTGATCTGTTCCGATAAATGTCCCACGTGTGCTTGAAGAGAGCGTGTGCCTTCCCGCTGTGACTGACAGCACCGTTCAGGCGTCCTGGGTCTTCCCCGACTTCCGGTCTGGTTTACCGATTACCAGGAAGGCTGTTAAAAACTGCAATTAACTCTGGATTTGCCTATTTTTCCATGAAATCTGTCCGTTTTTGGAGCCCCATTCCTTGGTGTGTGCGTGTTCAGGACGATTGGGTTCTCCGGATAAACGGTCCTCCCCATCCTTGTCCTATTCCTCGCTCGTAAACCCACATCATCGTATTTAAGCGAGAAGCTCCAGCTTCCTTTTGGTACGTCCCAGAACTGTGTCTTTCTCCATCCTTCTGCTCTTCCTCGTAAACTTTGCGTGGGTTTCTTAGGGACCGCACCGAGCTAGGTATTCTGATACCCACTGCTTCAACCTCTGCCTCTTAACTGGTGTGTCTAGACTATTTGCGTTTTTTTTTAATTTAAATTTTATTTTTTTATTAACACAAAATGTATTATTGGTTTAGGGGCATAGGTCTGTGATTCATCGGTTGCATAAAAGACCCAGTGCTCATTCCATCACGTGCCCTCCTGCATGCCCATCCCCCAGTTACCGCACCCCCCACCCACCTCCCCTCCAGCAACACTCAGTTTGTTTCCTGTGATTAAGAGTCTCTTATGGTTTGTCTCCCTCTCTGATTTCATCTTGTTTTATTTTTTCCTCTCTTCCCTTATGATCCCCTGTTTTGTTTCTTAAATTCCACATGAGTGAGACCACATGATAATTGTCTTTCTCTGATTGACTTATTTCGCTTAGCATAATACCCTCTAGTTCCATCCATGTTGTTGCAAATGGCAAGATTTCACTGTTTGATGGCTGAGTAAATATACACACCACATCTTCCTTATGCGTTCATCTGTCGATGGATATCTGGGCTCTTTCCACAGTTTGGCTGTTGTGGACATCGCCGCTAAAAACACTGACCATTTGCATTCAGTGTGAGAATTGATAAGGTTGAGCTGAAATGTTCTTGGTGCATGGTTTTCTGTCTACCATCAGTTTGCCGTTTCTTTCTTCTGTCTTTTCCTTGTGGCTGGAGAGTCTCAAGGCCACAGCTCCGGCAGCGGGAGCGCAGACAGGAGTCCTGGTCTCCGTGAGCTGAGCAGCGTTTGGGGTTCAGGGAGGCCAGGTGGTGAGAATCCGTGTCAGAGTAAGGAGAGAAAGCCGAACACAGAGAAAACACGAGGCTTCGGGAGAGGGTCCCCCTGGAGTCAAGCTGAGTGCTGCTCTCACAGGTGTGCAAGGAAGCGATCACGGCGGTGGAAAACCACTGTGGACAAGCAACAGGGAGACTGGTGCCTGCAGCTCCCGGGGCCAGCTGCCACCGGTACATCCCCACGGTCCGCGGGGGAAGACGCTGTGATGCGTGGGGCGCAGAGTAAGGGGCCCATGGACCGCCGTCTTACCTGCGGCTTGCTTTTACCCAACTGGTGTCTGCTTTTATTGTTATTACGTCCTTTATGCTCTTGCTTGGGAGTAATTTGCTCTTCTTTTTCTAGCTTCTTGAAAGGTAAATTAGATCACTGATTTTGAAACCTTTCTTTTTTTTCTAGTACAAATGAAAACAACAGTTATCCCTCGAAGCCCCTGCTCCAACCGCACCTGACAAGTTTTGACATGTTGGGTTTTCCTGCCTAGTCAGTTTAGTATTTAAAATGTTTGTGATTTCGTCTTTGATCCATGTGTTATTTAAATAAGTGTTGCATCATTTCCAAAGATTTAGGAGCTTTTCTATCTTTTTTTCATTCATTTCCAGGTTAGTTGCACTACGTTCAGAGAAAAACAGGGCCCCTCTGCAAGGGTTCAAGCTCTTGAAATTTACGGAGACATTTCTGGCCCTGCATGTGATCTCTTCGGATGCGTAGACTGCGCTGTGTAGGTCTTTCTGCGTCTACATGAAAGAACGTATATTCTAGAGTCGCTGGGTGTGGTGTTCCACAGACGTCAATAAGGAAAGACGCTTGATAATGTTGGAATCTTTAACATGTTGCTTTTTGGGGCCCGGTGCTATTACCAGCTTGAGAGAGGAAGTGTTAAAAATCCATCCGTGATTGGGGACTTCTCTACCCCTTTGGTACTATCGAGTTTTTCCTCCGTGTATATTGTGATGTTGGTGTCAGGTGCCTACGCGCGGATGGTCGCGATGCTCTCCTGACGGATGGCGAAATGTTTTCATCGTCATCATGAAATGTTCCTTTTTGTCCCTGGTAATCTTTCTTGCAGTCTACTTTGTGTGATATTAATGCGACCAGACCAACTTCATTGTGCTGTCTGCATAATCTCTTCTTTTCTATCCTTTTACTTATAATCCATCATGTCGTTATGTTTTAACTATTTCTTGTAGACGACAAATAGATCTTACATTTTTAAATCTAATTGGACAAGATTTGCCCTTTAATTGGAGGGTTTAGTCCATTTAATTGGACTATTTTAATATAATGTATTTTAATATAATGATTGATGAGGTCGGTTTAAGTCTCCCCTTTGCTAATTTGATTTTAATGTGTCATTTTCTCCCTTCTCTGCTTTTTGCCTTCTCTCGAGTTCACATTTTAAAGAATTTTTAGTATTCCATATTAGTTTCCTGTTATTGTTGAAAATATGCATCTTTATACTTTGTTTTTAATGTTTTTCCAGGGATCATAACATGTACTTTTCCCCCCCATTTTTTTTCAAATTTGTGGTAAAATACACAAACATAAAATTTACCATCTAATCACTTTCAAGGGCACAATTTCGGGGGCACTAAAACACGTTCCTCGTGTGCTCCTGTCACCACCATCCGCCCCGAGGCCGCCTTGCCTCGGCCGCAACGGAAACCCTGTTTTCCACCAGGAGGTATGACGTTAGCTGTGGTTTGGCTCTGTCTTCTGTCGATGCCCTTTCCCGGATTAAAGCAGCAGCCTTCCGTCCATTCTGTGGAGAATTTTTACCAAAGATGGATGTTGAGTTTTGTCAGGCACTTTCCCCTCATCTGTTGGAGTAGGCCTTTCCCTCTGTAGTCTGTCCATCTGATCACTTGGACCGATTTATTTTCTAACGGCGAACCGTCCTGCGTTCCCAGCACAAGCCCCACTTGGGAAGGACGCGTATCTCCAGTTTATGTATCACTGCATGTGATTTCCCAGTATATACTCTCTCGATTCACCAAGATCTTGTTGGTGACGTTTGTGGTGTATGTTCGTGGGGTACATCGCTCCTTCGTGTCCTTCTAACGTCTTTGGTGGTGACATCAAGGTCACGCTGGCCCCGTAAAATGAGTTGGAAAGTGTTCTCGCCTCTTCCATTTTCTGGAAGAGCTTGAAACAGAATTGGTGTTATTACTTCATTAAATGTTGGGGAGAAGTTGCCTTTGAAATGAGCTGGGCCTGGAGTTTTCATTGTCGGAAGATTTTAATCTAAAAATTCAATTTCTTTAGCAGATATAGGCATATTCAGGTTATCTCTCTCGTCTTGAGTGAGTTTTGGTGTTTTGTGTCTTTCAATTAATTTGTCCGCTTCGTCTAAATGGAATTTATGGCATAGAGAGATCACCTTACTATCTTTTTTTTTTTTTTTTTTTTTTTTTTTTTTTTTTTTTTTTTTTTTTTTTCAAGAGATAGAGACAGCCAGCGAGAGAGGCAACACAAGCAGGGGGAGCGGGAGAGAAAGAAGCAGGCTCATAGCAGAAGAGCCTGATGTGGGGCTCGATCCCGTAACGCCAGGACCACGCCCTGAGCCGAAGGCAGCCGCTTTAACCGCTGTGCCACCCAGGCGCCCCCACCTTACTATCTTTTTAATATCTGTAGTACCTGCAGTGATAGCCCGTCTTTCATTTTTTTTTTTTGATATTTACAATTTGTGTCTTTTTTTCAGTTTGTCTAGAAAATCATCAAGTATACTGATCTTTTCAAATAACTTTTGGTGTCACTTATTTTCTCTATTTTCCTATTTCCAATTATACTAATTTCTGCTTTTATATATGATTTCTCTCCTTTCTTTGGGTTTAACTTGCTCTTTTTGTCGTTTCTATGGTGGAATCCTGGATTCGTTACTTGATACTTCCTGTGTGATCCGCAGGTTATTTAGAGGTATGTTGTTTAATTTCCAAATATTTGTGGATGTTCCAGACGTCCGTCTTTTATTGATTTCCAGTTTAAGTCCCCTTCTGGTCAGAGAATATACACTGTATAATTTTAACTCCTCTAAGGTTCAATTTTAATGGCCCAGAATATGATTTATTTGAATGAATGTCCCATTTGCACTTGGAAAGAGTGAGTGTTCTGCTGCTGTCCGCTGGAGTGGTCTGTAAATACCAACCGGACAAAACTGACGTGTTGTTCAGGTCTTCCCTAGCCTTGCTGATTTTCTGTCTTATTCTACTGATTACTGACAAAGAAGGGATTAAGTCTCCAAATATAATTGTGGGTTTGTCTATTTCTTCTTTTGTCTCACCTGGTCTTGTGCTCCACCATCGGGGGTGTCCGTATTTGGGGCCGGGAGGTCTACTTTGTGAATTGATTCCTGTATCATTATGTGATGGTCTTGTTCCCACCTGGTAGTTTTTTTGAAGCCTTCTTTGTCCGCTCTTCATGTAGCCACTCTGCTTTATTTCGATAGGTATTTACTAGGTGTATCATTTTCCATCCTTTCACTTTTAATCCATCAACATGAGGAGCCAGCAAACTTTTTCTGTGAAGAGCCAGTAAATACCTAACCTAGGTTTAGTGCCCACATATGGTTTCTGTCTCCTCTTCTTCCTCCTCTTCTTTGCAATCCTTAAAACTTGTGAAAACCATTCTTTAAAACAGGGCATAGGCTGCATGTGGCCTGTGGGCCAGTTTGCCGCTCCCTATACAATCATATTTAAGGTGCATTTCTTACAGACAGCATCTAACCGGGTCTTTTTTTTCCCTTTAATCCAATGTGGTCACGTCTGTTTTTAATCACCGTGTTTAGACCATTCACATTTAATGCAATTATTGCTATAGTTGAATTTAGGTCCTGACATTTTATTTTTCTATCTTTCTTATTTTTTTCGTCTGTTCCCTTTTCTGCCTTTTGAATTATTTGAAAATATTTTTAGTACTCCATTTAATTGTCTATTGGCTATATCTCTTTGTGTTACTTTTTAATTGTTGCTTTAGGGACAATATACATACCTAACATTTCATAATCTATTTAGAGCTGACGTTTTACCACTGCATGTCAAATATAATCATAGAATCATCTTTACCTTCTCCAGGTTATACCCTCACATCGTCTGTTTTAGTCATATGTATTGTATCTATACACATCACATCTCCCAATGTCATGTTTGCTTTTTAAAGTTATACATATTTTAAAGTACTTAAGAGGGGAAAAAAATAGTCCATTCACCCTGACGTTTACCTTTGTTGTCCTTCTTCTTCTTCATTTCTGATGTTCCAAGTTTTATTTTGTATCATTTCCCTTTTGTCTGGAGAATGTTCTTTCATATTTCTTCTAGAGCAGGGCTGCTAGGGAATGAATGAATGCCTTGTTTTTTCTTCTGTGTCTTTATTTTCCCTTCATTCTTGAAAAATACCTTTGCTGGACTTAGAATTCTGAGTTGACACTTCTTTGGTTGTGCATTTTTAAAGATGTTTTGTTTCCCTATCTTTCGACCACCACTGTTTCTGATGACAAATCTTTGGTCATTATTTCCCTCCAGGTAAGGGATAACTTTTCTTTGCTTTCAATATTTTTCTTTGTCTTTGGTTTACAGAAATTTGATTTTGATGTGTCTAGGTGTGGTTTTCTTTGAGTTTATACTGTTTGGAGTTCTGTAAGCCTCTTGAACCTGGAAATTTATGTCTTTTGATATGTTTGGGAAGGTTTGGCCATTATTCTTTCAAAAACATTTTTAAAAAAAAAATTTGGTGGAAACTGAGAATTTGGGGGCCAGTCAAAATAAATACATTCTGGAGACCCACTGTAATACATAGGGCCTATGATGAACAATACCGTGTCGTATAAACAACTTGCTAAGAGGGTAGATCTTGTGTTAGGCGCTCTCACCACAGAAGAGGATGGAGGGGGCAGGAAAACTTAGAGGTGACAGGGAGAGGATGGCATTGATAATGACAATGGGGTCATGGGCATATACTGAGCTCCAAACATACCAATTATCTGTAGTTTATAATCGAAAACATAATCTCTTACAATTTATAATTTATAGATTATAAATCTATCATTCAATGCACTAAATATCTATAGCTTTTTCTGGGTCAATCATTACCTCCAGAAAGTGGTTAACTTTTTTTTCTGCACCAATTCCTTCCCTTTCAGGGGTTCGATGGTGAGGGTGTCAACAAGTCCCCAAGGCGCTCGGTTTTTGAAATCCTACTTTTTCCTCTCAGTCCTTCAGATTAGACAATATCTATTGAGGTCTTTTCCAGTTTCCTGTCACCTTCATTCGGCTCTTATCCTATACTTTGTTTCCCTGTTCGAAAATATTGATTTGATTCTTTTTAAAATTAACTTTTCTTTCATAAATATTTACATCTACAGAAATGCTGCAAAAATACGGAGCGTTTCCAAATACCCTTCACCCAGTTTTCCCTAATGCCAGCGTCTCACGTGGCCACGGACTGTGGCATGCTCATCCAAGCTAAGACGCCAACGTTGGTACATGACTGGAAACTAAACCCCAGGCTTGCTTCAGCTTTCACCAGTTTTTACACGAATGTCCTTTTTTTGTTCCAAGATTCCATCCAGGATACCACATTGCACTCAACGATTCTTTGTTACAGTTTGTCTTTCTCTGCCAAAACTTCTATTTTTCCGTTCATTTCAAGGCTGTGCAGCTTTACCTCATGGAGGATAATGAGGACAGCTGCTGCTGAGCCCGTGTCCACTAATTCCCACATCTGGGTCATCTCAGGGTTGTCATCTCTTGATTGCCTCATCCCTGGAGATTTGGTCAGATTTTCCTGGTTCTTGGTATGCTGAGTAATGTGGATTTTCGTCCTGGACATTTTGTTTGTTTTTGTTATGTGAGAAGACTGGATCCCGTTAAAAATGCTCTGGACGATGTTGCTTTTCTCTCTCTTTCTCCCTGTCACCCCCCCCACACACACACACACTCCTCTTCTCCTGCCCGTCCGTATTAGCCAGCGGTGTACCCAGACCGGTTCCCACCACCACCTCCCACTCGCTGTCCCGTCAGTCTCCCCAGCGCGGGGAGAGGTCTGCATCCACCCAGGGCCCAACCCACGGGCTCGGAGGCCGGGGTGGGACGGCAGGGGGGTGCCCCTGCCTGCGGAAGTGCACACGGACCCCTCCCCCAACCCCCCGGCTGCTTCCCCCCAGCCGTGGGCAGTGTGCCGGGCAAGACTCAGCGGACGCTCCGGGAGCCTCTGCAGAGCTCCGACGGCTTTCTCTCTGGGCGGCTCCCAGCTTTGCAGAGCTCTGTCCTGTCACCTCCAGGGCCCGGCCCTTCATGAATCTCCAACCGCCTCCCTTCCACCCGGGAGGACGGGAGGATGGGAGGACAGCTGAGCTCTGAGCGGGCACCTCCTCCCTGCACCACAGCCCGCAAATCCCTCCAGGCCATCCGCTGGGGCAACTGGCCGGCTCACCACATTCCCTTGCTTTCTCCCAGGCAGAACTCTCTAGTGCTGTTTTCTAGCCTCTGAAAACCACTGCTTTCTATGTACGTCTGGTTTTCTTTAGGGCAGCAGGGTGAATCCCGGGCCTCCACGCCATCACGGGGGAAACCGTGGTCAGGCCAAGCTGTAAGGGGATGTTATGCTGGGACCTTGCTTCTTCCCTGCAGGACACCCCCTCGCCCCCGTCACCCCTGCAGCCCCCCCTGGAAGACTCCCGCTCCCTGCGGTGCTCCTAGCCACCCTGTGCTAAGGGCTGGGGGCCTCCCCCAGCAGAGAAGTCGCGTGAACGTGCCTCTCCCACGTGCTCGCTCCCCTTCTTTTCAGGCTCGCACCCCTTCCATTTCTAACCGCTTGTCACTCATTAGTATCTCCCAACAGTTGTGTTTTATATTCTTCAAGAGTTCACACGTGCCATCCATGGGTTTTTCCGTGACCACAAACACTGTTTGACCCTTACAGCCTCCTGTGAGGTGGACCCCAGTACTCTGATCTCCTTTTCCCGGTGAAGGGGCCGAAGCTCAGGGCCACGAGGTCACATGACCAGGAAACAGCAGAGCAGGTGCAAGCAGGACCCCAAAGCCATGCCCTCCCCACAGCGGATGGGAATGTGGAGTCCGCCACACCACCGCGGGTGCCGGTCTTGGCTTTTTGGGTCGGACACCTAGGAATCGAAGTCCTTCAGATGGTAGCTGTCACTGGCTCTCCTTAGAGCCTTGGGCCTTCCCTGGGACTCGAATTGATCCCAGCTACAACTGAGTGTGTTGGGGGGGCAGGCCCCCCGTGAGTTGCAGGCAGAGGGCTCTTCAAAACGTGTGAATTCCACCTGTCTCTTGTCAGCTCAGGACTCCTCAAGGCTCCCATTAATAGAAACAAGTTCCCCGTAGCCTGCAAGACTGTGTGTGCTCTCACCCTGCCTACCACCCCCCCATCCCTACAGCCTTCTCTCCTTTCCAGCCACCTGGCCTCTTTTCTGTTCCTCCAGTGTCTCATGGCTTCCCCACCCCAGGGCCTTTGCACACGCGGTTCCCTCTGCCTGAAATTATTCTTCCATGTTCCGCATCATTTAATACTCATTCATCCTTGCAATCTCAGTTCTGATCTTATTTCCCTGAGCAAAGCTTTCCCCAGCTGGCCCCCTCCCTTGCTGCGCCCGTCCCCTCTATTAAACTGCCGTCTGTGGGTTGTTTATTTACAGCACATTTTCTTACCGGAGCCAGGGAGGAAATGGGACTGCGCTGTCTTGCGTCCACAGGAGGAAACGGCCCTTCCTTGGGGGCCCAGCAGGCTGGCAGGATTGTATTCACTGAGCCCTTCTGACCTGAGGCCCATTACCGGTGGACCACATTTAATTGGTCTCTGAAAAACTCCAAAAAAAACAAAAACAAAAAAGAGCCCTTTGTGGCCTGCCTGTGCGCAGAGCGTCCCCATAACGCTTTCCAGGGCAGCTGGTGACAAGTGTGGGTGCCTGAGTTTTGCTGGTTAACCAGGGCCCTTGGCGGCCGAGCCATGGTCAAGCCACCATGAACCCTCACTTCTGAGGGGCTGCAGGTCGACAGGAAGGCAGTGGGAAGCCAGGCTCTGGCCGCCCCTGTGCTGAGCGTGGCCCACGAGGCCTTCCGGCAGCTGGGAGCCCGCCCCGTGCTGCCCTCTGGCCGCTAAAGGAGGCGCAGGTGTGGCGAGGCCCGTGGGAGGGCGTGCACGGGCAGGGGCTGGGCTGGAGGTGAAATCAGGTGCAGGGCACGGGGCACCTGGGTTGAGGGTCCTGAGGCCCCGCCCCTGATGCCCATACTAGCCTCCATCCCCCACACCCTGGATGGGAATAAGGTAATCGGCCATGTCCTAGGCAGACTGCTTATGAAATGTTAGCTATTCCAGTGGTTGCTAGTCACACCCTCATGGCTGGACCAGAAAGGGAGCGTTTGAGGACGGCCTGCGGGGTCCTTCCGGCACCCACGCCTTACTCAGCCCAAACGCCTCGGGTGCTGGCAGTGGGGTCTACTTGCAGCCTCCCGCAGGGCTGGCTCCCCCTTTGAAGCCGCTGGAGACCGCCTCGGCCAGAAGCGGGGTTCCCGCAAGAGAGATGAGCGTTTCAGGGGTTGCACACAGGTGGTATTTAATAAATACTACTGGACGGGAAAGCTGTCCATCACCCCACTGGACCACGCTTGCTCGTGGACACCAGTGAAAGCCAGCCAACCTGTTGGAGGAAAGGGACAGTGCTGGCATTCAGGACAGGCGTGTAGTTGGGACTTAGCCGTCGCGTCCACCATCGCCGGGGGACGGAGTCTTCCGCACAGCCTGTCCCGATCCACCGCCTCGGCTCCGGGCCACCGCATGTCCCCGTTGTGCTAACGCTACATGTGAACCAGGCCTCAGAGCTTTCCAGTCTGAGGGTTTTGTTTTTGATTTTGTTTTCCTGCCTGAAGAATGCTCTCTGGACTCCTCCCAAAATTCTCAGGACCGCAGCGGGAACTGAAGGGAAAATAGCCCACCGGTGGGAAGTCTACAAGGACCTGTTTCACCTCTTGAGGGAGCACGGGCTTCCCAGATGGTCTTCCCTCCCATCCCTGTCCCCCCTCCCCCCTCGGGAAGAGAGGGCCAGGGGCCATCAGGAGGGAGGGCAGGCCTGGGCTTTGGGGATGGCCCCTCCTGAGCCCTACCCGTGGGCTGTGTTCTCCGGAGCTGAGCCTGGCTCCGGGGCGTGGGGTGCGGGGCCCAGCAGCCTGCTCACTCGCTCACTCGCTCGCTCGCTGGATGACAATACCTCACATGTGCGTGGGGTCTGGTACTTTTCCAAGGGCTTTTAAATGCATTATCTTGTTGGAGGCTCATTTGAGGCAAGGACTCAGAAGCAGCCTGGAAAACAACTGATTGACTGAACCCCGAGTGGAGAGGAAGCCGAATGCAACGTGTGTGTTTTTGCTGAATCTCAAACCAAAACAACCTTTTGTTAAAGAACAAACAAACAAAACTGCTGAACACCAATTCACCAGGGAACACAGTCTGAACAGAGGTCTGGGCAGAGAATCACGCAGCAAATCCGAATTCAACAAACATGTACTGGGGGAGGGGTTGCTGGGGCCCCAGATGTGCTCGGGAGGGGCACCCCCGGAGAGCTTTTAGGGGGCAGCATGCACTGGGAACAAGGGCATGCTGTCAGGCAGATGGCAAACATGGGGCCCTCAGGAGGGGCCGCAGAGAGGGGGCTGGGGAGGGCGCTCCTGGGGGGAGGCCCTGCACAAGGCAAGAAGAAGGGGTGCATTTGGGGCCTCCGGCGTGCTGAGTCTGGGTGGACACTGGAGGTTTCCTGGGGGGCTGCTGGCCCCATTCGGAGCAGTGCTGGAGTCGTTAATCTGGAACAGTGAGGTGGGGTGGGATTTTCTGAAACGATGGAATGGTCAGCATTCCCTGAATGGAAATGATTTCATCCAGCTCGAATTGCTTCTTTGAAATAAGTCCATTCCCCCGATTTTGGGGTCACAGAAATGGGAAGTGACATCTGGAAATGTGTGTGGGAGTTCGGGGGTCAGGCAGGTTCTTGTGACCCAGGACAGATGGGAGGTGCGCTTGCTTGATCGGCCACCCCCCACCTGCGCCAAGCGGGGGCTGTGGGGACCCTGGCCGCACGGGCCCTCACAGCCCCAGGCCCACATTCTGCGTGTTCACAAGGCCACGCTGAAGGCCTGCGGTTTCTCCCTGCTCAAGACTGATTTCGGGAGCCAACTGCGGAGGGAGTGCGGCGTGAGTGGACGGAGAGAAATCCTCCCTCACCTGGGCTCCCTGGCGGGGTCCTGTCAGCCTCTCCCAGCCCTAAGAACCCGCCCTGAGCCCTGGGCGCTACAGAACTTCAGGCCCCTGCTCGCCCTGCTCCCCAGAACTGCCCTGAGGGGGGGAGCTCGAGGCCCGTGCACCCGAGGCCCTGGGAACATGCCGGCGGGCTTTACTGCCACACAGGCATTCATCACCGGAGCGGGGGCTGTGTCCCCTGACACGGAGGAGAGTGGGGTCTCGCTGTCCTCCCACCTGCCTGCCAAGCCCTGGGGGAAGCTGGCTGGCTCTCAGCGGGAAGCTGGGCGATCTTTCCAATGCCGCTGCCCTTTTCCCAAAAGAGACATTTCCAGGGTCTTGTCCTTCCCTCCTGCCTACAGGGTGACATGGGCCCCGCTCCAGGCAGGTGCTCATTACCATGCCCTGCACCCCCAGGCAGGCACTGGGGTCCCCCGGGCAGGCGCTGGCATCCCCCAGGCAGGCGCTGGGGTCCCCCAGACCCACCCGCAGGAGGTTTCATGGGCTGTGAGGGCCAGTGTTTGCTCCTCTGTTGCCCCCAGCAGAGTGGGGCTGCTCCTGGGACAGGGTGCTAACGCCCGCGGGCCTCCCCTGCATGGGCAGCTCTCCGTGAGGGCAGGGGCGAATGCAGGAGAGTTCACCCATGAGCACCTCCTCGGCATGTAGGTCCGACGAGCTGCCTGGTGTGGACTCTGTGCTGGGGCTCTGCACCCACACCTTCAGGTCCACGAGCTGGGCGAGTTGCAAGCTGCCACGGCCAACCTTCACCAGCCTCGTCGTCTTGGGCCGCTCGCTGGAAACATGATCAAGTGGACCCACCAGTGCCCACCTGCCCCCCCACTGCCAGCCACCCCCTGACCCTGTTGCTGGGGCTCCGGTGCGGCCCGGGGAAGCAGCCACCCGGTCCTAAAGCCCTTTGGCTCACCCCCCACGGTCCCCCTGACGCAGGGCATGCAGGCCAGGCCCTGAGCCTGCAGCTGGTCCCCAGCTGGGTCCCTGGCCCTGAGGCTGTCTTTGTGCCTGCACAAGGGAGACTCAGTTCGTCCCCTGTTCCTTGACCCTGCATCCTGCAGCCCCCTGGTGGGGGGGAGCGGACAGTGTCAGCTGCCCAGAGAGGGAGCTAGACCACCTCAGTGACCTCAGCCTCCTCCAGGGCATCTCGGCGAAGCTGGAGAGAGCTGCCGACGGCAAGGCCATTAAGCAGGCTAATGAACCGTGAAGGCTCCCAGCCCCTCCGGCCCCCCATGGTGCCTCCCCTCAGCTCACAGAGCCCGCTGCCCACCTACCACCTCGTGACTGCTATTACTGTCACTCAGCGTGTCGGGCCATGGTTTTCCCAGACAGGGCTGGGGCCCCCGAGCGGCTCCTTGCCTTTTCCGGGCCCAGCTAGCACCGTGCGCGGTAGGGCGTTAATAAGTATTTGGGATCAGGCCCAGAAAGTCACCTTGACTTCCAGAGCTAGGGAAGGGACTTGGGAGTCTGGGGACCCTTGAGCAGAGGTGAGGCGGTCAGTGGGCCAGGGCACAGCCCGGTGACCTGCATCCTGCAGCCGTGTTCTCCCCCTCTGTCCCCAGAGGGGAAGTGTGGGCGGCTTCCTCCGCACCAGCTGGGCCCAGGCAGCCCACTAGGACGGAGCGTTAAGGGGGGCAAAGGCCCGGGCTGCTCTCTCGCCCGAACTGGCCTCACCCACTGCACTTGGCCCCGGGGCGGGGGAGTCTCCTGAATCCGGGTCCTTCAGCACCGACGTTGTGCTGGGGGAGGGGGCTTTCGTGCTGAGCAGACAAACCTGATGCCGCAGGGCACCGGCCTCATGATGGGCTCAGAGGGAGGACGGCCTTCCCTGTGGAAGCAGGAGCGCGGGAGGCCCCACAAGCCCCGGGGGCCTCCGCCTGGAGTCTGCTCTACGAAACCTCAGAAAACCAAGTCAGCCTGGGCCGGGCAGGCACCAGCCGGAGGACTCCGGCCCCGCTCTCGTCCCTTCCCAGGCCCCAGCGCTCTTGGCGGCAGCAAAGGTGAGGTAGCCAGGCCGCCTCTCCATGCTGGATGCTGGATTTTGAGAAGATGGGGGTGCCTGGAGCCTCGGAGCCACGGGCAGGCCTCAGGGTGGGTTTCTCAACCAGGGTGGGAGACAGAGGAGACAGAGGCAAAGGGGGAATGTGATACAGCCATATTTACTTCAGCCTCCAGGGAGTCCTAAGGGCCCAGAGACTCCCCCTGCGCCATAAGATTGGGTCCCTGAAACAAGTCACACCCACCCTATCAAAGGGGTGGGCTGCCTGGGGGCAGTGGCAGCCCTGGCTGGAGCAGGGGCCTGGGCTCCATCACGTGGGTGCCGCGTGTGGGGCCTGGGGCCAAAGATAAGGCCACGGGCACCCACTGCGCGCACTGAGCAGGGGTAGGAGGCCCAAAGGCCACTGGCCAAGGCCTCAGGGCCGCCCATGCATCCTGGAGCCTCCAGGTCATGCAGGGGCCCTGGGAGGGAGCAGAGTCTTTGGAAGCCAGCAGGGAGCTTGGTAGGTCCCTGGAAGAGCAGCCAGCCCAAGCCCCTCCCCCCCCCCAGCCCATCCTCCAGACCCTACGCTGTCTTCTAGGACAGAAGAGAGCTGTTTCTATCACCGTGACAACTAAAAATAAAAACAAACCAAAGCCTATCTTAAGGTATAATCTTCCGATTGCTTAAAATTAATCAGTGCAAAGTGAGGTAAAGAGTCTTGTGTCACGGGCCGGGGAGGGGCCGGCCTCACACGAGCCTGCGCCTCTTGGAGTCCCTCTCCACGTGCCCCTCCTGCACGTCCGCCTCGCAGCCCAGTGGGGACACCAGGTTCAGCAGAGGGTCCTCGGAGGCCCGGCCAAAGAGCGCCAGCAGGAGGGCCACGCCGAAGCCCGTGGCGCGCTCACCCTGTGGGCAAAGAGCGGGCTGGAAACCCTCTGCCAGGCGGAGCCAGACCCCCTCGGCAAGCCCATCTTCACGGGAAGGGGCTCCTGGTCCACCCCCACTTGCCCTACGGCGCCCCCCTGCTATCCGTCACACTCAGGACTAAGTGGGGGGCAGGGTGGTGGGATGGCTCCATGCGCTCTGACCCCAACCCCCAGGTCTTCTTGGGTGGGAAAGGGGGAGCTGAGGGCCCTGGGCTTCCAGCCGAGGACAGGCTGGCTGGAGAAGGGCCGCACACAGCAGACACTCTGTTTCCGGGGCAGAGGAGACCAGAGGCTGGGGGCACAGCTGGCCGGAGGTCAGGCCACAGGCAGTGTGACCCCCCTAAGCACACGCTGCTTCTGATGAGCTCAGCTGCAGCCAGAGAGGGGTCTGGATGCGTGCGAGGGCAGGGGCAGCTGCGCCAGTGTGGCGGGGGGGGGGGGGGGGG